>NC_092136.1:77960606-78263106 GCF_043159975.1 Macaca nemestrina
GGAGCCAGGACTGATTCAAATGCAGGATTCGCCATGAGAACTTGGGAGAGCCACTCCACCTCTCAGGGTACTCACAGTCTGACCGACAGGTACCTAACTATTTGAGAATCCCAACTTGACTTAGCTGCCTCACAATTCAGAGTTCACATGATTAGAGCTGGGTTCTGGAACCATTTTTTTTTTTTTTTTTTTTTTTTTGAGACGGAGTCTCGCTCTGTCGCCGGGGCTGGAGCGCAGTGGCCGGATCTCAGCTCACTGCAAGTTCCGCCTCCCGGGTTTACGCCATTCTCCTGCCTCAGCCTCCTGTGTAGCTGGGACTACAGGCGCCCGCCACCTCGCCCGGCTAGTTTTTTGTATTTTTTTTAGTAGAGACGGGGTTTCACCGTGTTCGCCAGGATGGTCTCGATCTCCTGACCTCGTGATCCGCCCGTCTCGGCCTCCCAAAGTGCTGGGATTACAGGCTTGAGCCACCAGGCCCGGCCTGGAACCATTTTTGATTGTATGCCCTTTCTGCAAACATTTTTGAGCAGGCTCCTTCAATGTATTTGCATTCATTTATAAATTGCACACATGTGCTACCATCGCTGGTTCACCCTGGGAAGGGTAATATACATTTGGTGCAAGGTTTGATGAGTATTCATATTTCAAATAGCCTTCTTGATAATTTTGACTCTTTTAGTGAACTCTGTTAAGACTGTTGATCATTTTGAAACTCTTAGTTAACTTTTTGTTCAATCTTATGAAAATAATCATGTTTAACCTCATAGCGAGATTGAGGAAAGTATTTAATATTAGGAGTAGAAGTATCAGCTCTGCCATTTTTTTTTGTTTGCTTGTACTTGCACTATTAGTATTATCTTACATTTGTATTTACTTTGCAGGAAACCTTTAAAGCCACTTTACCATTTTATGAGTAAGTTTGGTTAACACTAGATTTTATACAGATACACAGACATGCGCACAAACAATTATGATATAATATACTATTACATCATAATACACAATAAACACAGTAATACACAATAAACCAGTGTGGGTTCACTGTCCGTCTTTCTTTCTTTTCTTGTTTTCTTTTCTTTTTTTATTTTTTTGAGACAGAGTCTCACTCTGTCACCCAGGCTGGAGTACAGTGGCATGAGCTCAGCTCACTGGAACCTCCACCTCCTGGGTTCAAGTGATTCTTGTACCTCAGCCTCCTGAGTAGCTGGGATTAAAGGTGTGCACCACCATGGCCCAGCTAATTTTTTGTATTTTTAGTAGAGACAGGGTTTTGCCACGTTGGCCAGGCTGGTTTTGAACTCCTGGCCTCAAGTGACCCACCTGCCTTGGCCTCTCAAAGTGGTGGGATTACAGGCATGAGCCACTGTACCCACCCCACTGTCCCTCTTTCTGTGGAGTAGATCTTGATCTCCCTCAGAATGCCTCATGTACTGGTCTAGACATGTAACCAAGTAACACAGGGACCAAAGGAACAAATCGGTGAGAATCCAACATTCTACAGAAATAAACCAGTCTTGCTTTCTTATTTCTTAAGATAAAAGAAACACTGTATAGATAGAGCCCCTAAAATTTTCTTCCTGTTCTCATGGCCCACCTTCGGTATCCACCTTGGGACTCCGAGAGAGTGTATGCGGTGATTTTTTTGTATACAAAATAAACTTGAATATGCTGTTTACTATTATACCCCAAAGCCAACTTCTCACTGTGCTTCAATCTTTATAACTTATTTCAAAGCTTATCCTATATTTACCATGTTTATTTTCCAATAGCCCCAAACCAATAAAACTTGATCTAGTCCTTTTTTAAATTTTTTTGAGACATGGTCTTGCTTTGTCACCCTGGCTGGAGTGCAGTGGCATGATCTTGGTTCACTGCAACCTCTACCTCCAGGGTTCAAGAGATTCTCCTGCCTCAGCCTCCCCAGTAGCTGGGATTATAGGCTTCATAGGCTCCTTCAGATTGACAGGAGGGAGGAGTTTACCTTTTAAATTACAGGGGTCTTCTGAGTGACTGAGTCCACGTTCCTCATGTATAGGTGTGGTCAGTGATGTCTGAAGGTGAGGCAGAGCTTCCCTTCCATCACTCCTTGAGGATGGGGTACCACCAGCTCTGCCATGGTGCCATGACACCACCTGGGGTGGTAACAGCAAGATGGCCCAACTACTAGTGTCTTCAGGGACCTGAGGTTGTGCTTCCTGCAGAGCCCAGAAACCACTGTTCTGTGGCCTGCTAGCTAAGTACGGCTGTTGAGCTCCTTCAGACACCAAGGGAGCGTGAGCTCCCAGGCTGCAGAATCAATCTCTCAAGCCCGTGGGTAGTCTGGCTGCTCAATGCTCATGCTTCAGGCTGAGTCCTCTTCCACAAGAATCTTCTAGAATATTTTCTGCTGGCTGATAAATGTGTACACAAGAACAGAGCCCTTGACTTGTCCACCATACTATGCTTCTGGGGAACTGAGCCCATCAACTATGGTGAGGGAGAAGCAGGACTGAGAGGGTCTGGCCAGCAGGGAGCAAGGCCCTTGTCCCAGGTAAGTGGGTTGGTCATGTCTGGGGACATGGCTCAGAAATACCATCATTGTACCTGGGGACATGGGATTTGTGGTGCATGTTTAGATAGGCTGCTTTCTGTGCTGTGTGGCCAGAAGCTTGTTTCTAAGAAGACGTTTCAGGTGATGATTTGTGCTGTTAGAAGAATACAAGGCAGCTCTGCTAAAATGTGACTCCAGCCACAGTCTCTCAGCAGACAAGTTCATTCCATGACCATGTGTCTTGCCTTCTGTCAGGGCACAGGGCAGGTCCTGCTTCACCAGGAAAGGGGAAACTAGAATGAACCAGGATCAGACTCACTTCATGGGGAAGGGGCTGATACCAGGCAGAAACGCAGCTAAGGGACTCTGCACAAGGTCCAGCTCAACAGGCTAGAGCTGAGGTGTACAGCAATACACAGCTGGCCTGTAATGGAAATAATAATTCAAAGGATGAGGGAAGAAGGGCTGTAGCGGCATCATGAAAGGGCTCCCAGAGGCATCTGGATGGGGACATCCATGTGTCACTCGGTTATCATGCCCAGGTAGAGCAGGGATGGAGCTCCAGACCCAGATGTGGCAGGGATGGGAGCCTGTCCAAAGAGGGCAAGCTTTGAGTCCTTTGGTGCCAGGGCACCAGGATGCTTAAGTCAGACACAGAAAGTGAGGCCAGGATTCAGGGACAAGGCAGAAAGCCATTTGGCACAGCTGGCAAGTCATGGCAGACAACAGTAGCAAGGATGTGAGTTGAGCAGCTGGGGCTGCTCTAAGCCCTTCTTCTCAGATTGGGATTGGTCCTAGAGGCCTGTAGGGTTAGATTCACAGGGTGGACTCACATGGCCCCCACTGTGGTGGGAGGAGGAGACCCAGGCAGGGGAGGCATGAGGGGCTGGATCTCTCCCCTCTAGCAAAATACACACAGAGGCTGCATCCCTCCCTGTCAAGCCCCTGATTGTGGGATTTGCTTGGAGCAAACTCTTAATGCCTCTGAGATCTAATTGGAGGGCCAGTTAGACTACCTGCAGGGGTACCTGCAACACCTGATCCTATATTCTCTATTGAGGGCAACATTAGTAATGTGAAGCATGGCTCTATAAATATTTTAACTTCTTCTTGCTTAAAATTTCTCAGCGTTGGATAAAAATACAGAAAGTCTTTGATTTACAAAGAGCAGAATTACAGTTTACAGTTTGAGATATACGAACCTTCACTTGGGACTCCAGGTTCTCTGGGACTCAGGTTTGGCTACTAACTTGCTGAGCCAGGGGCTCTCTCTGGCCTTGGAGTTTCCTCTTCCAGCACAGAGGGCTGATGGTCTGGAAGGTCCATTCATCCCTGCCATCCTAAGGTGCTAGGATATTTGCCCCAATTACACAACTACACTGATGCTTCAGGCTAAGATTCTCATTTTTCTCCCAGTTCTCAATAGTGACACTAAAACCTGTATGTATACTAATGCTATAGCTAATGCTAATATTAACATTACTGCTATTTAGTGACGGGGTCACTAACACTTAATGAATGCTTACTGCCCTAACACCTAAGTGTTCTATGTGTGCTAATTTAATCCCCACAAAATCCCCATGAGATGTGGATTATTATTTTCACAGTGTACAGGAGGGAAGTGAGGCACAGAAAGATTAAGAGACTTCTCTAAGGTCATACAGCTAGCAAATAGTGAGGCTGAGATTCCAACCTCTGAGGTCAGTGCTCCAGCACAAAGCCTTATTGCACATGGGTTTTTTATGATGTAGCAGAATATTGGAGAGAAAGTCAGGGCCAGGGGGGGTGCTAGGGTTGTAGTGGCACCACACGGTATGGATTTCTGAACTGAAGATGCTGAGCTGGGAACATAAAGGACTCAGTGGAGAAGAAGAGAGGCTCAGTACATGGGCTCTAGAGCCACCTGGACTTGGCTTCCAATGTTGGCTCTGCTATTACAAGCCCTATGACCATGGCCCAGATTACTTAACTTCTCAGTAGCTCAGTTTTCATTGCTTAAAACAAGGGTAATAAAGTCCCTATATCATATGGTCTGCCCGGAGATTAAAGGTGTTACTACCTATAAAACATTCCAAATAGAATATCCTTGGTAAATGTTAGATGTTAGTACTGAACGCGTGCTATAAGCCAGCCATTGGGCTTCTGGGTATTTTATCTCATTTAATCTTCCAAACAACCTGGCAGGGTAGAATTAGTGACCCCACATCACAGGGGAGGAAGTTGAGTCTCACCAGCACAAGGTCACATGCTCTCACTTTCCCCAGGACTTGAATCCAGGCTCTCTCCCTCTAACCCAGAGTCGTTCCCACTGCACCACAGCATCCTCTGCTAATGCTTTCTGTGATGGACAACTAGGAATAAGCTCAAGCTACAAAGCAAACAGAGATCGTAATTCGTTTTTGAAATCAATAAAGGGATGATCAAGTGGCAGAGGAGGAGTTGTTAGCTGCTCATCAGGATGATGTGAGAACTCGTTGTCTGCATCCTGAATTGAATCACCTAGTTGCTTTATCATCATAAACATTCATTTCAGTGCGGGGAGGGATTTTTAAAAAACCAACATGAATAATATATAATGGCTGACATTTTGGAGGAAGCAGGATCTTTGCCTTCTTCCATCTTCCATCAGGTTATTTATCATTGTCTTTCTTTTCTTTTTTTCTTTTTTTTAAACTGATGGGGTACCCTGTCAGTTCAGCTTGTTCTGAAAATGCAGGAGTATAATTCAATAATAAATTCGCTCAGAGGCCAGCTGTCAGGAAGTTGGTGTTTATTTGAAGTCCATTAGATGATCTCTGCTGCTCGGCCTCTTGAGGGCTTCCTGAGGGCTAAGACCTGGGTGGAGGTGGGGGGTGGGGAGCAAATGCTCTTCTGAAACCCCTGTGCCATGGACGCTTGCATATGGCTTTAGGTTCACAGTGCGCAGATAAAAAACTATACTGCATACATGGTCATTTCTCTTTTCCATCATTTTTCACTCTTGAAAACTCTTGCTTTTAAAATTCCTGGAAGCTTTGTGCCTTTATATAGGGTCTGAAAGGAATTCAAAGACTTAGGTGGAATCAAGGTTATTTCACTCCTGTTTAGAGCCAGTTTTAGGTCCTGATTGAGATGAAATGCTCGAACTTGGTTAGTGAACGGGTGAGGGTCACATCTTTCTCAGTTCCTGCCCCTAACCCACTTTTCTGGCCTGATATTTCCCTCTGTTCTTCTTTCTCCCACATGCCCCCTTTGCCTACCATGCTTATATACCACAGATTTCCTAAGCCCATCTTGATTTCAAATGTCAGAGCATGTCTTCTGACCTTTGATGTGGAAAATAGTGTCATCATAATTATCCTCCAGCCACATTAAAATTCTCTGCATTCTCTGATTGTCCTGGAAAGTTACGCTGTTGCTCACACTGGTTCTGCAGTATAGAATGCTTTCTACAATCCTGTTCAACTGAAACCCACAGTAAGCAATACAGCCTATCCAGTAGTTCATGCATACACATACACATGTAACTGAAATAAGTTTCATGAAATACATATTCTTTTTACAGTGATGCACTGATATTTTCTATTTCATTCTATTTCATTTCAGTTAAATTTACTTCTTTTTTTGAAAATAATAGTTTCGACCTGCTGAATTGATTTCATGAAGCACTAATGGGTTGTTATGACCTGCAATTTGATAAATGATGCTCTAATGGCCAACTCTCCTTACTGAAATTTTTGTCTCATGCTGAAGGCCATCTCCTGCCATAAGTCTTCATTCGTTCATTTGTTTTCAACAGCAAACAATTACTACTGCGTACTCTAAGCCCGCCCTGTGTTACATGCTGGAGAAGCAAAGCTGTAGAAGAGGCAGCTCTCATGGTGTAGGCTCAGGGGACAGACGTGCAGTGGGAGTGATGGTCTTGCCTTTGAGCTCTCAGAGCACTTTTGTCTCTAATTCTCTTCAGGCACTCAGCAGGGACTGGCTAATTCATTGATTTATTCTGTCACTCACTGTGGTTCACTCTGTGCCAATTCCTTTGGGTTCAATGACACACAAGGCATGGGATCCACGAAGACCCCCACAGTAATGGGGTGAGATATCCTCTCCTCCCACACCTAGTGCAGAGTAGGTGCTGGGCAATAGTCACCAAATGAAGCTTGTGTGTGTAAGTGTGTGTGTGTGTGTGTGTGTGTCTGTGTGTGTGTGTCTGTGTTTTGAGACAGGGTCTGGCTCTGTCACCCAGAGTGGAGTGCAATGGCATGATCTCTGCTCTCTGCAACCTCTGCCTCCTGGGTTCAAGTGATTCTCCCACCTCAGCTTCTTGAGTAACAGGGACCACAGGCGTGCACCACCACGCCTGGCTAAATTTTCATATTTTCATAGAGATGGGGTTTTGCCACGTTGCCCAGGCTGGTCTTGAACTTCTGAACTCAAGCGATCTATCTGCCTCGACCTCCTAAAATGCTGGGATTTCTAAAGGCGTGAGCCAGCACGCTCAGGCAGCTTGTGTGTTTTGCTCTGCTCTGTCCCTTGCTGAGCCTGCCCAGTCTCTCCTCCTCATAGGCTCTGATAGGATACGAGTCTCAGGTATCCTATAGGATTCTATCATATCTCTATAGCATATGATTCTCTGCCTCCTTTGGAGTAAATTCTTTGGTAATCCATCCTTCCTTTTGCTAAAGTCCCCCTGACTTCTTGAGTCTTTTCTCTTGGGGCTCAGTGTTTCCTGTCAGCTGAGTCTTGTAGCTCCCTGTCCACACCCATCTATTGCCTGATGGAGCCAACAACCTATTAGAATTAGGGGAACCCAGCAAGATTTGCCATCACATGATTTCTCAGACAAATTCCCTTCCTCAAATAATGATTCAACAATCTAAACCTGCCTCCCCTCTGGGTGGTTGTAATATCATGTCCTAAAACCTATTCTGAACCCATATTTGAATAACCTGGGGGTGGTTCATCAGCACCTCTTCCTATAACTTGCTAACCTGTCCAGCATCTGCAACCTATAACTATTCACTGAGGGGATATCTGACCCACATCCAGCCCTTTCAGTCAGAGGAGTCCTCCCCAAGAGCACAGATGCACCCAACAATGGGAAACAGTTCTGGCTCAAGTGTTTGCCCAGGAGATGTCTCATGTTGCCCTCCGTTTCCCAGCTCTCTGATTCCAAGCCCCACATGTGTATCCTGGCCTCTTGTATGGACAGTGCAGTTGGAGATCCTGCAGACCTCAGAGCTCCTCCTCTCCTAAGTGTCAACAGTGGACCCCCTTCACTGCATTCTCCCCATGACTCCATGGGAGGGACAACTGTTCCACTAGGCAGATGGGACCCGGGCATCCAGGCCAGGAGAGAATGGTGGTATTCAATCCACTTAATCTGGTGACAGTGGTTCCCATGCCTACTCTGTCCCCTCCTACTTTAGGTCATGTCTGTCATTCTCCATCCAGCTTTGTCACTTTCTGTGGGTTTGAGGACAGCAGTTTGGCAGGATGTCAAATAGAGCTACTGTACTCATTCAACTTGCATTAAATGCCTGCTCTGGACCCAACACTGTGCTGGGCCCTGGGGACACAGATGAACCAGACAGGGCCCCTCAGGGAGGCCTTCATCACTCCAGGAGATAGGGTCTGGCCTCTGAGGAAGTGAGTCTTGGGGAGAGCCCTGGGTGCTAGGGACTGGCTTGCTTGCTTTCACACCCAAGGTGGGCCAGTTGGCTCTAAGCCCTGTCCTTGAATTCTTCTCTCTCCTCTGGTGCCGGCAGCTGAGGTCCCAGTGTGCCTCATACTTGAGGCTCCCTGAGCCTGATCCAGCTGGGAATCTGCAGAGAGAAGGACCTCCACTCTGAGGCCTGCCTTTCCTTGCTGCTCTCAGAAATGCTGTTGGGTTCTGGGTGACAGCCTGATTCCTGGAGGCTGTTAAATGAAATCTCGAACTACACAAATTGTGGCATAGCACATGGGGTGCAGGAGAATGTGGGGTTTTGTTGGTTGGACACAGGCCTAATTGTCATACACAGGCACCAAGTCAGGTCTGCCTCCCCATCAGAAATTCCACTCTCTGGAGAAACGCCACTGGGCTCCACTCTAATAAGGATCCCAACTGACAGCCGGCTGGCAAGAATGCCACCTTTTCGCTTCCTCAACAGCCTAAACCTGCCTCCTCTCTGGGTGGTTGCTGGACCTGGAGGGCAGGTTCCTCTCAAGTTTTACTTCCAATTAAGGAAGTGGATTTGGAAACTCTTTTTAATTAACATCATCATCACCGCCATGTAATTAGCAAGCAAGTTTTTGTGTGGCAAGTACTAGGTTGAGACTTTATGTACTTTTTGTCCCCATTTAATTCTCACAGCAATCCCAAGATACATAGACATTAACACCCTAATCTTACAGATGAGCAAGTTGGAGCTCAGATAAGTGAACAATTTAGGAATTTTCCTAAGGTTACAAAACTAGAAAGTGGATGCAACAGCCTTTTAATCTTGGTCTGTCGGATTCCAAGGCTTGTGCTATTTTCACTATGCCATGCAGCTGCTACAAAAGCCACCATTTACTGATCACCTAATATGTACTAAGCCCCGGGCCAGGTGCTTTATTTTAGTTTATCCTTTCAACAGCTTTCATGAAAGAGTTACCATTATTGCCAATTTATAACTAGAGCCACCGACACAAAGGTTAAATCGTTTCCCTGAGGTCACACACAGCTAGTGGGAGGTAAAGCCAGGATTGTAACTCTGGGCACTTGCTATTATACCACACTCCGTCATATGAGAGGAAAGAAAGCAACTACTTAAACTGGGTAGCTGATTTCACTTTACCCCAACTGTGCAAATAAGCACTGTCCTACTGGTCTAGACCAAGGTAATCGAATACCAAGTAGGCAGTCTAATGAGAAAAGCATCTGCTGCCTCCTGTGTCTACATTTCTAGTCACTCGGGCATATTTTACACAAGAATCTGTTTAGGGGTCCTTCCTGAGAGCTGTTTCTTCTGAATCTAGACCAGTGAAGAGCTGGTACATAATGATTCTGGCAAATGTTAGGTAAAAGGAATTTTTACAGTAACTTTTTTTTTAAGAGACAGTAACATTTTTGGAAGCTTCTATTATCTATTCATTTGAAGAGCAAATATTACATCCCTGGCCCTGGCCAAAGTATTGCAGGTTTGGAGAGATGAATGGTCTCTGTTTTCAAAGTGTATATAACCAGTTGAAGGTAACAGATATATAAACAATGATCTGCAAGTTGAGTTCTTCTGCTTCTGTGACCAATCTGTAATGTGATTTTTAGCAGGTGATTTAGCCTCTCCGGATTCTGAATCCTCAGTATAAAATTAGGTGTAATAGATAATATGTCCATCCTTCCTCCCTCCCTCAGTCCTTCCATTTCCTTATTCTTCAAGATAATTTATATGTATATGTTTTTAGCAACTACTAAGTGCTAAAATGTGTAAGATGAAGTGTTTCCCTGGAGGACTCAGTTTAGAAGGGGTGACAGACATTTACATGATGCACTCTATTAAGCTACTTGTCCAGAGCTGTGCATGTAGAGTGGCAGAGCCAGGATCTGAAGCCCAAGGTGGCCTCTCTCCGAGGCCTGTATCTTCCCTACTGCTGAGGGGTCCGTTTCCCCCAGCACAGGCGTCTCAAACTCCGTACTTGGCTGGCTTCTTGAGGCCAGTCAGACCTGCTGGAGCAACAATACTGAGACCTGTGTGCAGGTCCCACAGTGACTCATGGCGCTTAAGCAGCAGGCTCAGGAAGTGACCAGGAGGACATACAGGGGATGTGTCCCTGCTGGCATTGATCAGGCTGGCATGGCAAGGGCATCCAGTAAGCAGAACAACCATAGGCAACCAACAAGCCATGGCCCTAATTGGATCCCATAATGGGCCCCGTAAAGAATGACTGAGCAAGTGACATTTTCCTTGGTAGGAATATTAGTTATATCTCTAGTGGATTAAAAAAACTCGCACTGTGGGAAGGCCTACAAGCATACATACAAAATCACACAACTGAAGAAAATAGCAGGAAGCTTCCTCCCCAGGGACAGCAGCAGCATTTCTAGCCAAGATAAATGAATAGGTGTTCTCCTCACTCCAGCTCTGCCACTTGACCAGCCTTGTGAATTTGGGAAAGCTACTTAACTTCTCAGCTTCTCAGTATTCTGGGGGTAAGGTGGAGGGTTTGGACCATCGAGTAGCTCCATCTCTAGAAAGGTGGAGGTTTGAATGCTGCCACACCCTTGCTGGGCTTCCTCCATCTCACCTTTCTCATCTTGTCACGGCTCCTTGCAAGGATGGGCTGGGGTGGTGGAAAGTGCAGAGGCTCTTTCCTGAGTCTGACAGACCTGCATGTCTGCATCCCGCTCCATCGTGGTCCAGCAGTGAGGCCTTCTCTTTGGCTTCCCTTGTCACACTCTGGGGATGACAGCAGCTGCCTCACAGGGAGGCTCCCCATGGCTGCTTCTTCAGTCCCTGTTCTTTCCTCATTACGCATTCCCCTTGAGCAAGGTTTTTTTTTTTTTTTTTTCTCCCTGAGATGAGGTCTTGCTCTGTCACCCAGCCTGGAGTGCAGTGGCACAGTCTTGGCTCCCTGCAGCCTCAACCTTCTGGGCTCAAATGATCCTCCCACCTCAGCCTCCTGAGTAGCTGGGAATATAGGTACCTGCCACCACGCCCAACTAATTTTTTTTGTAGAGATGGGGTTTTGCCGTGTTGACCAGGCTGGTCTTGAACTCCTGGGCTCAAGTGATCTGCCTGCCTGAGCCTCCCAAGGTGTTGGGATTATAGGCATGAGCCACCGCGCCCGGCCTCCTTGAGCAACCTTTTGTGTGCTCACGGTTTCAACTGCTTGTTCATTGATGGCTCACAAATCAAGAACTCTAGGCCCTAACCTCTGCATGAGCTCCAGAAATACTTACTAACTGCAGATAGACATTTATTCTTGGGTGGCCTACTGCGGTGTGTCCCTTTATCACCTTGCTCCCACCCTGCTCCTGCTCTCTGCTCCTCAGCCTGGTGAAAGTACCACCATCTACCCAGGCATCCAAGTGGGAGACTCCTCTCTGCAGCATCCCGCAGACACAATCAGTTACCAAGTCCTGCTGATTTCCCCTTTAAACAGAGCTTGAAAATGTCCCTTACCCCTCCCACCCCTATCACTACCCCATTGTTCCCTCAGGACAGGGACCCTCTGGCACAGAAAAATGAACATACAGGGTGCACAGTGACTGCTAAATTAACCATGCTGACTTTTAGAGATAGTTCTGCACATATGAGGCACCACTACATTGGAAGACATTCAAAAGAAATGATCATAAATCCCTGCTCTTGGATATGTTGTACTGGTTCACTGCCCTGATCTAGGGTGCAGAGATTAGAGAGCTATTTTGTGTCTCTGGGTCTTTGCATGAGCTCTTCCTTCTCCCTGGCACACTCTCTCCCTTCCTTGCCTAGTTAACCATTTCTCCTCTTTAAGACTTGATTCTAAAGCCCTGGCCTCCCTCCTACCCAGGAGTACATCACTCTCTCCCTTCCTTGCCTAGTTAATCATTTCTCCTCTTTAAGACTTGATTCTAAAGCCCTGGCCTCCCTCCTACCCAGGAGTACATCCTCTGTGCTCCAGAGTGCCCTGGGGACAAAGTTCTGGCCGAATCACACTGTAACTGTCCCTTTTTTTTGTTTTCCTAGTGGACTGGGAGTGACCAATAAGCAGGAACTGTGTTCTGCTCATCTCTGCAATCCCAGCAAAGGACCTGACAGACCTCAGTAAAAAACTGTCCAACGGATGACACAACTGAAAACAGGAAGACTGTATGGGCATGTGGCCTGGGATGGCAGCAGATGCACCCACCCCTGCCTAGCAAAGTCTTCTGGATGTCTGCTTTGAGGGTGAGCAGCATCAATGCCTTTCAGCTCATCTGGAGACCACAGGATCAGTAAGAGCTGACTGCAAAGCGGGTATTGATCCAAGATTCCCCTTGGACCTTTGGTTTCTCACTCTCTTCATCTGTCACCCAGTGGGAGCAACAAAACTTTGCTCATAAAAATTCCAAACTCTTGGATAGTAGTTTTATATCTGCCTTCCCTGACATTCCATCAGGAACCATGGATGCTGTCACTCTCCGGGCTTCCTCCCACCCCCATTCATCCAAAAGAGGCTCTGGAGTGATTCAGTTCTCACTTAGAGAGCCCTGGCTGGAGCTGGGGCCCTCGGACTCACCCTCCATCAAAGGGGTTCTCCCCGGGGATGATGTGCGTGCTGTCCCTGCCCACGAGGAACTTGATGCGGTCATAGAAGGAGTGTAGGTTCTGCTGTGACACAGGGACCTGTGTCTCCTGGATGATGTCCAGAGGGTCAGGGGAGCCCAGGCACAGTGGGTTGACATGACACAGGGGCTGGAGGCAGCAGTCAGGGTCCATGCAGTCCACCAGGCCATCTGCAGGAGTGACAGAGCATGTGGTTTATATTGCTATGTTCAATCAGCCATGTTTATCCAGAATGCCTTAATTCATTTCTTCTCTATTTTTCACTCATTCAAAAAACTTTATTAAATGCTGATATAAGCCAAAGTCTCTGCTGGGCACCAAAGAGATGCAAGTGACTCAGATGTGGTCCTAGCTCACTAGTCTAGAAGGAGAGAGAGACAGTAAGTGTACAGTGTCTGTACTGTATGTTTTTCCTTCCATCGAGATAGAAGGGATTGTATGTATGAAGACCCAGAAGTGAGATAACACATGAACATTTGTGATGCTATATTCAAATGCTGATGGCCGGAAGGTGAGTGGAAGAGCACCAGATGAGGCTGCTGAGGTTGACAGGGGCATACCAGGCTGGGCCTTGCAGGCCAGGTTAGGGAGTTTGAATTTCACCCTCAGGACAATGGGAACCACTGAAGGATTTTAAGCAGGAGGTGACTTCATCTGGTGTGCACTGCTGAAAGCGGAGGGGACCTCAGTGGAAGCTGGGAGCCAGACAGGAGAGGGCATCACTGAGGTTGCACAGGTGGAAAATAAAGGTTGCTTAGACTGCAGTAGCAACAGTGGCAATTAAGAGAAGTAGATGGTATTGAGAGACATTTAGGAGGTAAAACTGTAAGCCTTGGTGACTGCCTGGCTTTGGGAGTGAAGGCGCAGCAATTCTCAGCATCTCTCCCAGCCGCAGTGTAAGTGTGTGGCCTGCGGCTGAGTCCTCGGCCCTCTGGAGGCCTGCTCTGCTTTCTGGGAGAGGAGGCTGCAGGGATATTTGTGCTTTTCGAGTTTGTTGGATGATTTCAGATCCCTGACAGAGTTGCCATTGGCAGGGAATTCTTTTTACCACATGGATGGACTTCTTCAGGACTGGAAATTGTATTACAGCTCTACTATCTTCCCAACGTACAAAGAAAGTCCACCAGATCACAGATTTTTGGCCTCATTATATCAAAGTACTTTTACAGGCACCTTATATTAACAGACTAGCTCAAAACAGACAACAAAGAGATCAGCAGATAGTGCCCAAAGTGGGGGACAGGAAAAGCCCAGGGTCATAGTCTGTGTGCTTTGTCGGCAGACAACAGTCTAACGACATGTATTCCTGCCTGGGTTCAAATTCGGGCTCTGCTGCATCTCAGCTGTGTGACTCTGGCAAACTCCCCCACCACTGTGGGAGCACACAGATACGTTCTGTGTTCCAGCACTTAGTGGAGGTGCTTAAAACATAACTGTTATACAAATAAACAAATGCGAATTGAATGAATTTACCAGTGAAGCAGGGGTTGTGACAAATGCCAGTCCATAAAAGCCAGAAAACTGTGACTTCATCCCATTCAAGTAAGCAGTGTGCTATGGTAGGAGGACCATGATGTTCAGAGACTAAAGTTCAAGACCGAGTATGGCCCCTGAGAATGACCCTGGACAAGTTCCTGTACTTAGTCTCTCTGAGCCCCATCTCTTCAATAATGTGGGAGTAACAGTGACATACCTACCTCTCTAGTTTTCTTCATGGAGTTAACAATACAGAAGCTGCCCACCAAAGTATTGCAAATGCATTGGCTAGACTCGGTGTCCCCGATCCTCCTTGCTAGTGGTGTGGCCTCAGGTAAGCTACTTGATTGCCCTAAAACCTAGTTTTTTCCTTAATAAATTAGTAACAAAAAGCCTTTCTGTTTCTCTCCCATATCTGCATAGTGCTGAAAAGCTTATGGTCTCCTTGAAGGCAGATAGTGATAAAAAGAGTATGGATTCCAGAGATAGACTGTCTGGGGGTCAAATCCTGGCACTGAAACTTACTAGTGTGTGACTTTGGGCAAGTTACTTAAACTCTTCGGCCTCAGTTTCCCATATCTCTTAAAGGAGGATAATAAGAGTGAGTGTCATACAAGTATTTGTTATATAGGTAAAAAGTGCAGCATTATGTCCCCAAATCTAGCATAGTATCTGACACATGGTATCATAGTGCTTAACTCTGGGTTAGTTTCCCTTCCTGATCCTGAACCTAGAACATGGCTCATCAACATGAGAGCCATTCATCCTTTGTCTGCTTACCCGCTAGATTCACTCTGAGATATGGAAAGAATGCCTCCCCTCACCCCAGCATTGATCTGGGTCCTAACTTGTGGCTCTTGTCCCAGCTCCCAGATACAACTGCCTAGCAAAGCACCTGTCTTCTCCGGCAGTCAGCAGGCTCCATCACACATTCTCATGCTGCCCCTGTCAGACATCGCTTAAACACATAATTACAGCCCAAGCTGAGGGTTATTTGCATTCCGCTATTGATGTTAGCGTGACAGATTCAGCTGTCTCATCCGTAACTCTGCAGAAATGCTCCATTATTCAATCCCAGTGAGCAGGGACGTTGACCATTAAATCAGCTAGCACAATTGAAGGGCCGTGAAAAGTCATGGCTAATTTGAAATTTTATTAGCTCTTGCCTGGTCTTGTTTACCACCAAAGCAGTCCCTGGAAGCCTGTGTTTTACCCTTTTATAAACATTCAGCTCTGTGGCACCTGGAAAGAACTGCTTCCTGTGAGAAGGGATGTCTGCTTTCTAGTCCTGGGGGAGGTTAGCCAGAAATGACAGCTGTTCTTATTAATATCTATATTAAAATGATGATGATGATGATGATGAATTGCCATATTTATTGAGTGCCAGGCATTGTGCTAAATATATTACGAGGAATGCATCATTGAATCCTCTATGAAGTAGCCACTGTTGTCACTTTCATTTTAGAGAAAAGGAACCAGAGGCTCAAAGTGGTAAAGTAACTTGGTAAAGGTCACGTAGTCAGTGAAGAAGCTGACTCAGAATCTGAACTCAGTTCTTTCTGAGGCATGTAATGTCTCTGGAGAGACTTTTAGGAACTATTTCTTAAGCAGAGAACATGAATTTCTGAATTTCTGAATCTTAGTGAGACACTACTCTTCCGTGCTCTTCCAGCCTCTTGGGCAACGTCCATCACAGTACGTCTCTTTCCATATTTATAATTTTGATTTTCTCTCTGTCCCCTGACCCCCATACTCTGCAACCCAAACGATGAGCTCCTAGAGATCAGGGGTTGTCTGATTCATTTCAGTATCCCAGGGCCCAGACCTGGACAGGAACAGTGACTGTAATCCACAGAGGTTTGAAGGATGAATAAATGACTGACCCAGGTCAGTCCTGTCCCACGAATCCAGCATCCACGTCACAGGACATCAGAGTTTGACGGAGCCTTTTATTCTGTGATCGGTGGCCAAATGCGCAATGCTTAAGAGAGCCCTCTCTCCAGGCAAACTACCTGGATTTGGACCCCAGTTCCCAATTCCCATGCAAACTGTATGACTTGGTTCAAGTTACTTCACTTCTTTAAACCTCAGTTTCTTCATATGCACAACAGGGGAGAAAAAGAAGGATGGTTAATTACTTAGACTCACCAATCTGTCTCTATAGCCAAGTGTGAAGCACAAAACTTACCTTGGATGTCTTGTGACAATGAGATAAACATTTTCTAGAGAGGAACTTTTAGGCTGAGATTCTGTCTGCAAGCATGGGACCCAGCATGCATGCCTCCCCCACATAGGAACTGATAGGCCACACCATGGCCGTTTAATTAGTATTCGTGCCTCTCATTAGTTCTGCAAAGTTTGGTTTTGAGCTCTTTGAATATTTCCCTCTCCCTTTCTCTCTAGTCTTCAGGAAATTAACTACTAAATGCTTAAAGGTTCTTCTCCTAGCTTTCATGTCTCTCAACCTCTTCCTTAATTTCCATCTTTTTATCTGCATTCTATCCTGATTTATTTCTTCAAATCTCTACTCTACTTCATTTATTTTCCCATCATTTGTGTCTGGTCTGCTGTTTAATTCGTTCTTTGGGTCATTAACTTAAATTATCTTACTTTAAAATTTCTGGATAGGCTATTTGTAACTTTTCAAAATCCACCTGTTTCTTTCTTGATCTTGTCTTGTTCTGTGGTTTTTATACATCATTTTCTCTCTTTAGTCATTTAAAGGTATATTCATTTTATAGTCTTTTTCAGGCTGTTAAGTTCTTGGGAGTGGTCATCATTCTGCATGTTGTAGTTGTTGACTCCAGCTCATGGTCAATCATTTCCTGTGTGTTCTATGATTCTGTTAATTCTCAGAAGGCTCGCCTTTCCTATGGGAACCTTGTGTGGTTGAACTAACCCTCCAGGGTGGCTTTCTGATTACGTCAGCTGGCCACCCCAGGGGTACTGCTTATCTGGGACCACTTTTCAGGTTGATTTCTTAGGTTGGAGTTCTAGGACTGCTCTAGTGTGTCAGTTTAGATTTCAAGGTCTTTTGAGGTATAGGCTTGGTCTCTTAGCACACCTCCCACCTCCAACAAGCCATGGCAGAGAAATGCCTCCATGTTATCCTTCTGGCCTAGTAGGCACCGTTTTTTTTCAGTCCTCTTCTCATGCGACCTGTAGCCTTTGAGGATCCCAGCTTTATGCGAGGCCTCAGTTCCAACCTCCCACTGTGGATGTGCCCTGTCTGCTGACTGTGAAATTATTCCGTTCTGAGTCTCCCTGGCGCTGATGATCCTGCACATCTTCCAGGCCTGCTGTAGCTTGGGCTCCTGTGCCCACTGCTCTGGCCCATCAGCTTCATCTTGTTTCTAGAATCCAGGGCTCTCTTGTCTCCCTTTTCTTCTTTCCTCAATTTTATATACGAATGGTTGTACCTTATCATCAGAGAATCTCTGTATGACCTAGTTGGCCATTTTGCTGAAAATAAGAGTTCCAGCAAGAGCTCTGAGCCTCAGTTCTCCCATCTATAAAATGAATCATCAAACTTACTTCATAAAGATGCTGTGAGAATGAGGCAAGATCATGGATGTGAGGCACTTAGCATGATAACTAGCAACTAAGCAAGTACTTGGTAAATGATAGTTACTATTAGCTCCTGCCCAGGAGCCCCCCTTGAACCATATCCTGGTAACAGGCTCTTTTGCCCTACCCTTGCCCCTCCCTACACACACATTACAGGACAGCCCTTTCTGCATGATGCAGTTGGGCCTTAGAGAACTGAAGTGGATAAACATGGTCATAGCAATGCACTGTAAATTAGGGTAGCAGAGGTCTCTGGGGATTTGCAGATTGGGGTCTTCTACAATGGAAATATCACATAAACTGTGCTCTTATGAGAGGCTGTGGCACTGTGGAATGTCTTACTCCATGCTTCACAGGTGGGAGTGATTAATGCCTATACCTTCCTGTGGTGATGCTTCCTAATCATTTATTTAACAAATATTTGCTGAGTAGTAACTGCGGACAAAACTTCCACCAATGGAGGCAATTCTATGTAAATGAGACACACAAATGAGCAGGGCTCACAGCATTCTTTTCAAAGGCTGCAGTTTACAAGACCAGCTTCTGAGTAAAACCCTCTTTATATTTTCAAATGTAGCATATGGTGGCCTGAAACAGTGCATATGGCTGTTCTACAGTGAGGGAGAATGGCTCACAATTTAATTTTCTTAGGCATAGATGACAAATTTTAGATGATTCACACTAAAAGACAAAAAAGCATGCTGTGGGGACAGAAATGTAATTTTTGGGATAGACTAGAAACATCAACATACAGTTCGGGGGATTCTCTGGTTTTGGGGTGGCTTGGAAACATTTATAGTTTCCAGATACTTCATATCTCACCTAATTGTATATTATACATAAGTTGGTTGACTTATAAATTCTCTGCATTTTTATATTTGCTATTCCCATTCAGAGACTTTCATTATCACAGCAGAAAAAAAAAATCAGGAAAGTAGAAGATTTGCTTCTATTCCCTTCAGATTTTCCATAAAACCCTCCTAAACCCCACCTTTTGGGAAAGAACATTTTTTTCCCTAGAAATTTCCTTTTTCCTCAAAGTTCTAAACACATGCCCCCTTTTACATGGTGACAGTGAAAAGAGGCAGAAGAGAATGTGGAAAAGGCCAGGCAGGCCCTGGAGGCTAGGGGTGCAGCAGTGCCGCACTCAAGAGTGGCCCCTGATGGGGAGTGGAGGGCAAAGAAAAGGGGAAAAAAGAAGGGGGACCAGCATCTGGGGGCACTAAATGAAACACTCCAAAGTGGTTCACATACTCCTGACCCTTGAACTTGAAGCTCTGTGGTGCTCACTTGCTGCTGGTACATGGAGGGCTGGCTTCTCCTAACATTTTCATCTATGTGCTCTGGCTGGAGGATGAAGGCCCTGCCATCCTCTCACTGCGATCCCTCTTCAATGCCTACCTTGCAGGTAGGTGTCAAATGACCTGGAGAACTAGGGAAAGGGCTGCGTGGGAGGAAGATATCCAAGCTAGATGCCTGAAGACCCAGCCTCTCTCCTGTATCTGCCCTTCTCTAGCTGTGAGACCCTGGGCACATCCTTCCTATGCCCGAGATGCGATTGACTCCTGTGAAACCAGGATACCAGTCTCTGCCAACCTCTCAGGATGGCTGAAGAGCTCCAGGGTTTAAAAGAGTGAACGAGTAAGTCGACAAAAGAAATGTGAGTGTCTTTCGCATGCTGGTAACTGTTCTCTGGAGCCTGCCCTGGAGATTGAGTGTCTTTCGCATGCTGGTAACTGTTCTCTGGAGCCTGCCCTGGAGACAGGGGCTGGGCGCAGACATGGGCCAAGTCCTCTGCTGGCCACGTGGCCCTTCTTTGAGTGAACAGTTGCAGTACTGACTAGAAGTAGCTTCCTGTTTGTTGTGTGACCTTAATGGTGGCCCGTGAGTGATGGGTCCTTAGGCCCCTCATTTCCCTTTCTCGTGTCTGCATCCGCATCGGGGAGGCCAAAGGTACATGGGATAGCCTCAAGTCTGTGGGCCTGCCTGATGGCCACCTCCTGGCCTTTAAACGCCAGAGACCCATGTCCCCTGGTGGCCAGCCTGCTGTGACTTTCACAGGAAGTAAAAGGTATGCAGGAGCGTGTTATTAAAGACGGGGGCGAGGCCAACCTTCTCACCTTTACGAATAGGGACACTGGGGCTCGGGTTATGTAATTTCCCTGACATCGTTCTGCTAGTTAAAGAGCAGAGCTGGGAATTCGGTCCATTATCTTTCTGTATATCCAGCTGTCAGGCACAATTCCACAGTGGACAACTCTTTATAGCAATGCTCCGGATTTTCTGGCTCCCAAGCTCTGTCGCCTCTCCACAGGGGGCAGAAATTGACTTGTTTATTTCTGTATCTCAAATGCATAGCACAGTGCTTTGCACACAGTAAGCATCACATTGG
This sequence comes from Macaca nemestrina, assembly GCF_043159975.1. Lineage (NCBI taxonomy): Eukaryota > Metazoa > Chordata > Mammalia > Primates > Cercopithecidae > Macaca > Macaca nemestrina. Next base: position 77,980,822 of record NC_092136.1, read on the forward strand.
TTGAATGAATGAATAAATGCATGCATTTTTTATGTGAGAATCTCAAATTAGACAGCTCCATCAGCTTGACAGGGCCCATCAAGGGCCATGGGGTGTGATGGAAGCCATTCCCTACAGGAGGAGCTCATCCCTCTCTTTAGAAAAGAGACACAGGGAACATGCCTGTTAACATTCACTTAGCACCCATTATGGCTGGAAGGCCCTGTTGTTAGGTACTGGATGTTCAGGAGTAAAACAGAGTCACGCCTCTAAAGGATTTGGTGTAGTGGGGTAGACAGAGACAACTGAGTGTTGGAGAAGAAGGAAGCAAAAGGGGCTGTGGAAGCCCAAAGGTGGGACCCCAACTCAGACTGGGGGCTGGGTTATTTCCTGGAAGACAGAATGCTTGAACTGAATCTAAAAGAATGGGCAAGGATAAAAAGGAGAATGGGGGTGCGGGCTGGGGCAATGAGGGGCAATCTGTGGTCTAGTAAGCTCTTTGTACCTTAGTTGTTTGCATGGTTCCTTAACCTCACAGCCCCATGGACAGTGTATAGCAAGCCTATCAGTCTTTCTGCAGGCTTAACTCTTCCTTGGCTTGACGACCCATTAGCCAACCTTATCTGGTTCTTGTCTGCAGTCTGACCACAGAACTGTTTTACAAGAGCATTTGCGGAGGCCCCGGGGGTGGAAGGTGGAATGTGTCTCCCCGTCTGTACATACTAGGGAGAAGATTTTGTCATTTGCTATAATAAATTCTGTGCCTCCTTTCAAAAGGCTTGCAAAGTCTTTATCTTCCCGTTGGAACACAAGATTTTTAAAGGTCAATTTCTCTCTTGTCTCTTATCATGAGAAATGTGGTTTAGAGATATTTTGAAGGGTGACCAAATTCTTTGGCTTTATGTGAACTCTCCCTTCCAGCAATAGGAGATGAAGAGGAAAAGGGAAGACAGAGACCTTTGTTCTCAGTTTTCCTGAAATTTCTCCTTCTAGGTTGCATCTCTCAATTATCTATTGCAACAATCTATCCAAGATTGTTTTTTCATGGGGCCAAGAGCACCAAAAGAGATTATCATACCTTGAAGCTACTTAAAGATCCTTTATCAGAAAAGGCCTGGTTGCTTAAAATCCAGTGGAGTTTTTATCCTGGAGGCTTTTAAAAAACATAGGTTCCAATCTAATCCTAGCTCTCCCACTGAGCCACTGTGTGACTTTGGGCAAATCATTTCAGTTCTCTGAGCCTTAGTTTCCCTGTATGTAAATGTGTGCCTTGCAACTTTGTTGTAAAGGCTGGAGATGATGTGTGCAGAGTGTCTAGCACAGTGCCTGGCACTCAGGAATGTGCTCAACAATGGCTGTTGTTTTCCTTTATGTACATTTGGATTCTTTTCTAGCAAAGAGTGTGTAACAGTCTGGAATACAGACTTTAACAAAGAAAATGAAAAAGATAAAAACATATTATATAGAGAAGTATATCATAATATTAAATGAAAAAATAGAATGTAAAATTTTATAGAGGACATAATTCCAATTTTTAAAAATAATTATTTACAAATACATATTTTATAATAAATATCATGTTTTTGTGATTGCAGGTGGAAAGGAGCAGGAGAAACAACTGATATCTGTAGTTGATAAACTAAGTCTTAGAGTTAAGTTGAGTACATCACTCAAGGTCACACAGTGACCAAATCAGGGAGCCAGGAGTTGAATCCAGACAATCTGGGTACAGATCCTGTACTTTTAATCACTGTGCTATGTTGCCTCTCAGGTCCTTTAAATATATAACCTGTGATCCTCATAGCAGCCCTGCAAAGTGGGCATTATTATCCTCATTTTACAGTGACTTAGCATCTTTGGGACATGGTATTACCATCTTTGAAATGGGCATGAATAAACATCCCCATAAGAGGGTAAAATGAGAAGATGCATGTGTCTGCACTTAGTCAGTATGTACTCAAGGCACACAGTACGAATGGGGCACAACTTCTTTGTCAAGCGGGGCACACAGAGGCTTCACTTTGAGTGGGTGAGTTAGGGCCCCTCTGCTTGTCTGCCTTCTGGTCCCTCTCAGGAGCCAGTGCCCAAGGTGAGAGCATTAGGAGACCGGCGGTCATCGAGTCACATGAAGGATCTTGTTTCCATGTTTGAATCTAGCCAAAAATCATACATGAAAATAAAAACAAACCAATAAAGCTACTCCCTGGCTCAGTCGTACTGTTTAGCTCCTTTTTTTTCCCCCCCAGACACAGTCCTCCTCTGTTGCCCTGGCTGGAGTGCTGGAGTGCACAGACACAATCTCAGCTCACTGAAACCTCCACCTCCCAAATTCAAGTGATTCTCGTACCTCAGCCTCCTAGGTAGCTGGGATTACAGGTACACACCACCAAGCCCAGCTAAGTTTTTGCATTTTTAGTACAGATGGGGTTTTGCCATCTTGGCCAGACAGTTCTCGAACTCCTGGCCTCAAGTGATCTACCCGCCTCAGCCTCCCAAAGTGCAGCTTTTTTCTTTTCGTCTCATCATTTAAAAACACTGTTGTAGCATTCTTAATGAAACTTGAAATTCAAGTTTAATTTAAAATGTGTTGTTTTAAACCCAGCAAATTGGGAAAGAAGAGTAACCAGGAATTCTTAGATAACTTGAAGGGCTACAGGGGTCTACAGCGGGCCATATGTCTGAGATCTGGACACAGTGAGAAGCTCTAATGTCGCCAGACCTCACATACTCTGGCAGATTCTGCGACCGGCCAGCTATGTGACTTCTGCAAAATACTCGCTAAGCTTCCTTTTCCTTATCATGAGGGAATAGTAAGGGGATAATAAGGCCACATTCCTCACAGTGTTATTGGGTGGATACACAATTGCTTTGCAAACTGTAAAGTGACATACAAGTTATTACACTCTCATAAGCTTTGCGGTACTGCTGCAGCCTACTTAAATCTGAGTAAGTACTCACACTACACTTCTAGGTGGAGGATAAATCACTAGGAGAAGGCAGAAGTGCTCTAGGTTCACAAGACCATGTGGAATGGCTGAAGAATCTAGTCCAGGTCATGTAATGACTTGCTTTGTGACTATGATGTGTGTGATGTCACCTCTCCTCTCTGGGCTCCACTTGTCCTGTCTGTAAACATGCAGGAGAGGGAGTTAAAGTCAAGGTTCTCTGATGTCCCTTTCAATCCTCTTACTCAACATTAAACTCTGTTAATTCCTTCTCCAAGCCTTGAGTCATATCATCTAAGAACAACCACTCAGTGAGACTCTAACACAATTTCTCTCCAGCCTGAATGATTTATCTGGGATTATGCTGTATACCCTGTCATGGCTGAAATAAAGGCACTCATTTAATTCTGCTTCCATCAGACTGAGTCATTTGGATGACAATTTCTTACAAATGACTGTGAGTTTCTTGAGGGAGAAAGACTGGGCCATGTTCACTGGTCTTTACGTCTCCTTGGAAAGGAGCATGGTGCCTTGCAGGTAGCAGGAGCCCTACAAACGTGTGCTTGGCTGAACTGAAAGTAGCCCAGTGCAAATATGGCTTACTCATGTGCTCCTTTCTTCCTCTCTCCCTCCACTAAAACTGCCCCCATTTGGCCAAGGCTCAGAGTAATAAAGAGGCCAGTGGCGATAACTCTTACTACCCCTGGCACTTGGGGACAGTCCACTCTCTAAGGTTGTTTCATCTATGCCACCCTGCAAAGCAGGGGTCCTTGGCACCTTCCCCTTGGCTCCCGCAATGGGTGGATAGCCCACTGAACTGAGAGCGCCCTGAGGTGAGACGTTTCCTCATTTCATAGTTGAGAACCCGAGGTCAAAGACCCTCAACAATTTGGCCTTCCCAGCTGATTCTATTCCCAACCATGATGACCCATGGGATGTCTTCCCGACTGGACTGAAAGTCCCATGGGACAGAAATCACATCACAGTTCCCAGCAGGGCACCCAGGCATCTGATATCAGTTGAATGAGTGGATGCTCCTTTATCCTGGCAATTGTCCCATTGCATTGCAATTACTTCCTGTTTCTCTCTCCCTCTAGATTGTGACCTTCACAAGGGCAGGGACTGTGTCTTATTTATCTCTGAAGCCCCAGTACCCTGGACAGGGTCTGATACAATGTAGACACTTGGTTAACATTGGTTGAGTGAGTGAATAAACTATGTGCAAGCTCATTTCAGCCCATAACATGCTCCAAAAATGCAAGTGGCATATTCTCCCACAATTGGGGATTTTTCTGGTTGATCTTTTCCACTTCCTACTGGCTCATCTCTCAGAACAGCTGGAGGAGGCTCTATTCCCCTGGGGTGTGGATCAGCCCCATTTCCTATGAGAAGAACCTCTCTCTCCCCGCAGAGCTGTGGGCTTTGGGCTACGGTATGCCCATGCCCCATGTTACCAATGGTGCATTCTTGTGCTAGGAGGGCTGGCTCTGAAGTATGGCAAACAAAGGACACACTTGAATTGCATTTCATGGGAGAGAATCAATGAGCCTTGTTCTATAACCTACACTTGTATGTATACTGGTAGGGAGAGAGGTGCGCCCTTTCCCCACATTTCCTAAAGACATGCAGTTATTTCGCTGCCCAGATGTGCAACAGCTGTTTGAAGGCTTTGGCCAAGACTTTTGACTCGTGAGAAGGGAATGGTGGCTCCTCTCCCCTTTTCTTCTATTACATGAGTGTTACTATTAGTTACTGGGATTGTGCCTACACAGACAAAGTGAAGGGGAATGCTGAGGAAATCATGCAGATAATGTAGGCTGACATCTCTTTCCTATGAAGAGTAAATATAAAAGCACTTTACCTTGCCTGAAGACAGGGGTGCTTGTTGCCCTTCCCTGTTTTGTCCTGGCTTGGCCCATAATGATGTCTCTGAATAGAGAGCCCTTTCCTTTCCAGGAAACCGCTACCCATCCAAGTGTCACCTTCTTGAAGAATGCTTTCCTACTCCCACCACAACCAATATATAACTCTACAACAGCACTTATCACAGTTCATTAGCATTTAACTTGCGGTCTTTCTCCCCCATTTGAGGTCCTGGCGTACAGGGACAGGACTTCCTTATCTCTATGCCTAGCATAGGGCCCAATTCTAAAAGAAGAACTCTGGATATTTATGGAGCACAAAAATTAATGAACTCCACAAGTTTCAGATTGATTAAGGAACATTTCAACCCTCCAAGATCTCAGGAGAACATAGACCTTCTGTTTCTGCCTAGCTACTATGGCCAACCCCACAAGCTCCTTGTTGACAATTGCTCCACTGGGCCTGGGCCTGGGTGCATCAGGCCCAATTACCTCCTGGATTTAGGCAGCAGGCAAAAGGGCTGAAAGCTGCCTGGCTCAAAGACCAGTGCTCTGAAACAGCCCTCTCTAGGCTGCTGAAACCCACTGAAGGCAAATAAACCACAGAAATCACAATATCACACACTTGGCCTTTTAATTCTTATGGTGCTTTGGGGTTTGAGAATCCCTCTAAATAGAAAATTCCCAAAGGTTAGAATGCTGAGTTTCTGAGCTATTGATTTCCTACACTGTGAAACATATTAAAATCCTTTGGTATAAATATTAGGGAGCCACATAGACTTGTTTGGACTAAGCTAACTGTTAGGCCATCATTAGGAAGAAAGGGTTAACTGTTTTGGTTTTTTTCATATCTTTATCTTTTCATTCTCCTAATAACCACCTGCAAGTGGGAGAATCAGGAAGGACTGATGTATCTTCCAGGTGGGAAAGTAGAACACATTATGGTTGTATTTACCCAAGTTAATGCAACAGAAAAATGAAGGCTAATTCTATGACTAAGATAAGGACTGAAATGGTACTTATGGGCCAGCTGCCTCATTTTATTAACAGAGAGAGTGAGGCCCAGAGCCACTAAACAGCATGTGTAAGGATGCACAGGGAGTCAAAGCCAGAGCTGGAATTAGAACTCAGGTCTTCACTCTCAGCTAATGAATGTTCTAAAAGATGAGCACCTCCTTCCTTGGGCTTTGACTGTCTAGCACTTTAAAAAAACCCAAAGCAAAGGCCATTTCTATTACAAAAGGTGTCTGCTGGTGTGCAGTGAGGGTAACCCCCAGAATCAGAGGAGAAGAGACCTTGACCAAAGGTAACTCAACCTCCCTCCCCTGGAGAAGTGTCCCTCTGCAGCTTCTGTGATAAAGAATTAGATGGTCTCTTCTTATCCATCTTCAGTGAGGGGGACCCATAACTTTGCCAGACATCTCATCCTACTGTTGAATAGTTAGAAACCTTTCTTCCATATGCCTTCTCCTCTATACTGGCTGCTGGATATCAATTACTTTCATTTACATTAGTTAATTTTAATTGATTCAAATGGAACACCTGTGACACACACTCATCCCTAAGCCACATATGCAGCTTTTTTGCTTGCACCACAGGTCCCCCTGACTGGATGACTGGTGTGCTGGTGGCCTGTTAGCTCAGTAATACCCATTCTCCACTCTGGGCCTCCCACCCTCTGGAGCCGCCTGGAGCCCATTGGTGCCAGAGCCCTACCTCCATCGTTGTCTTTGCTGTCACCGCAGGCAGTCTCCATGGAAGTGTCACAGCCAGCTCCTCTCCAGCCCAGCTGGCAGACGCAGTGCCAACCATTCAGGTCTAAGGTACATCTGCCGTTGCCATTGCACAACCCAGGGCAACCCTCTGAAAGACAAAGTTCAGAGTCGAGGTCTGATCACCCAGAGTCAACCGCCATCACACACACTCACACGCTACCTGCCAACTTGCAAAATGCCTTCATATCCATCAGCACACGAATGCCCACAGCAGCCCAGGGAGGCAGGTATCACTAGGAATTGCCACTTTACAGAGAAGGCAACTGAGGCTCAGAGAGGTGAAAGGACTTGCCAAGGTCGCACAGTCAGAAGTGGCAGGGACAGGGTTGAAACCCACACCTTCTGTATCTAAAAGCCCTTCTTTCAAAAGTGACTGGGATTCTGGAGCTGGAGTCGGTGGATGTCGGCCTGTCAGAATCTAACCAATAGAACTTTTTGCCTGATCCTTGCTTCTTGTTCATTCTCATGTGTTCCTCTTATCTCTGGCAGCTGTTTAGCACAAAGGAAACACCTTTGTGTTTATTCCTCGCTTCCTTCAGCACTTCTGGGTATCATTCTAAAGGGCGTTATTTTTTCCAACTCTTATAGTAGGTCAATTTTATTGGACCCTAGGCTTTTCATTTATTTTGTCTTATTTTCTCCTAAACAACTGTCTTTGCTTTGAGGAAGAGGGCTTGGGGCTTTTTCTTACCATCTTGTCTACAGCTACACTTAGAAAAGGCCCTGCACCCAGAGGAGCTGTGATGGCCATTGTGAAACACTAACTAGGGCTGTCTGTGAGTGCAACGCAGGTACAGCCAGGCTGCTCTGCTCTCATTACACTCATATGCACGTCTGCCTGCCTGTCTGTCATTTATTAAGCATCTTCTTTGGGCTAGCACTGGAGGTACAGAAATGAATAAGACCTATTCTTATTCATGAGGTGCATAAAGCCTATCAAAGGAGACAAATTTATATAGGCAAAAAATTTCACTGCTAAATGCCCTAAAGGAGATGTACAAAACATGGTGGGAACTTAACACAGGTGTGGCCATCTGAGAGGGCTGTAGATGATTTGATCAAGAAGGGCCAGGCAATATTTAGATGTTGTATTGGTTCTGCTTGGACCATATTATAAAGTGGGGAAGTTTTAAAAAAATACTATTAAAGTAGATTTGCAGGTTTTTTGATTGCCACATCTTTAAACCTCTCCAAGTTTGTGGCTCAGAAATCTATGTTGAGAATATGTTAAGTTACATGGTTCACTTCAGCTTCTATTGTGCCACTTGGTTTTCACTCAAGTCCTTACATTAACAATCCTGCCAACCCCCTTCTCCAAGGGGCTATCAAAAACCACCTGTCACTGGCAAGACTTCCATCTCTTCTCTGCCTCTGCTCAGTCTTGGGAGAGGTATGGATGTGAAAGCACTGTGTCAGCTATAAAGCTTCATTTGTTTTGTTATTATGAGCAGCAAAGTGCTCCAAATATGGCTACAAACTGAATGTTCTGCCGTGAAGTAATGGGAAATTGACTCATTATTCTTAAATGGGACAACAAATGTGAAAGTTGCTGCCCAGTACAAGATCTGGGCCAAGGTAGCCGCTCACTAAATAGCTGATCAATCAGAATCTAAAACTTGAGTGTTTCAAGGACTTTAGATAGTTGACCGTTATTCCAAAGTAAAAGAAAATAACATGTTTATTTCCACTTGAGATGTTCATCACAACAACCCATCAATCTGGCCACTGTGTTTTCCATTCAAAGGAAGAAACATGTAACAGTTGTATACTCCAGCCTAGGAGGGATTCCTCCAGAAGTGTTTGTAGACTATGGGTTTCTGTATAGTAGGAGCCTGCTGGGAAAGATGGGAGGCTACCAGCATGGCCACCCCAAAAAGTGATTGAGAAAGAAGTTTTAAAAGTGAGTCCCAGGAGCAGTGCTGTGACACACAGGTGGCTATCCAGGCACTCTGACTCAGTTGCTAACATCAGCCACCTTTAGTGATCTAAACAATCACAGTTTTCTCTTTTCCTCAATTAGTCTCATGTCAACTTTTGTCTGTCCAGCTGGGACTTGTTTTCAATTAAGCCTCATTTGTATTTGGAATTAGTCATGGAGGAAGTAGGGTCTGATCTTTAAGAATGGTAGCTGACTGCTTTCTTTTGCTGTAAGATAAAGCCTCTTATAAGAGACAAAGAGTATCTCTCGCGTAAGAGCACAAGCTTGAGAGGCATATCAGAGTTTGGCTGTACCACTCAGTGGCTGTGTGACTCAGGCACGTTATTGAATTTCTTTGAGCCTCAGTCTTTTTACTTACAAACTGTGGTTGTTGGGGGGGTTAAATAAGGTATGCATGATGCACAAAGCCTGGCATACAGCTCAAACATAATATCTGAATCTTCTACTCACCTTTACCTTCTCTCTATTTTGGGCAGAGGGCATATAATATCATATGTTGTACCCATAACCTCAGGTGGGGCTCACAGAAAGGCAAAATAGGAAACTGAGGCAGTTATCTAGATCAGAGTCAGCAAACTTGTTCTGTAAAGACCCAGAGAATAAATAGTTTAGGCTTGTGAGCCATATGGTCTCTTGCAATTACTCAACTCTGCCATTATAGCTTGAAAGCAGCCATTTTTAAATGAATAAGCATGGCTGTGCTCCAACTAACTTGATTTACAAAAATAGGTGATGGGCCCGATTTGGTCTGTGGGCTGTAATTTGCCAACCTCTGGTTTAGATGCTTCAGGATGGTGAGACAAAGACAGCTGCCATGTACTGAGGGTCTACTAGGGCTGGCCACTGTGCTAGGCACTTTATATAGATTTCTAAAATAAGTAAATTTTTGTTAAAAATATTCAGATCCTGATTTTCTAGGGCAGATCCAATTTTACACCATTTAATCCTGAATTTTTAATAAAAGCCATGTGTCGTAATAGAGTGAGGACTTTGGAGGTAGATCAGCCTCAGTTCAAATCCTAGCACCATCATTTTACTTACTACTTGTGTTATAACTGGCAAATTATTTAACTCTAAGCTTCAGTTTTCTCATCTGTAAAATGGAGATAATACCTGATTCTAAGAGTACTTGAGAGTATTAAATGAGATAATATATACCAATTATTTATCACAGTGGGTAACATACATAGGCATTCAATAAATGAGAGCTGTTATTATTATTATTATTGGATTTACTTGTTTTAAGTTTGTATAACTTCACTAAGAAATTCATAAACAAGAAAATAACCCTTTGCCAGCCCAAGTTGTATAATGTTTAGGTCAAAAGCTATGGTCCTCATAAATAAATCCTTGCCAAAAACAATCAAGACAAGCACTGGGCTTGTCTCACGGCACCATGAACATGCAGTGCAGTGAGAGGTGGCACGATGGGTTCAGGGCTGCGAGTCCCAGTGCAGGCCACCATTCATGCTTTCCTAGCATACTGTACTTCTCTCAATAGCAACAGTCCCAAGGATACTTACATGATCAATTCTGCAATTAGTTTCATTGTCTTACTTCTTCCATTAGAATGTACCAGTGCCTGCACATAGCAGACACTCAATATATATTTGTTAAAATGAATCAATGAGAGGGACAAGAGACCTGGGTTCTGGCCTAATATGGGGGGAGTTGGGAAAGTTACTTTCTCTCTTTGGGTCTCAATTTCCCCATTTATAAAATAAGGATTTGGATGAGATGATCCATTAGGTCCTTCCGGCATCACTGACCCAATAGAGAAGGTCAAAACAACTTCAAGTTAGTTGATTCTGTTCTTAAATTCAACCAGCTTTACTCAGTACCTGGAGGATACTGGACTTTGTGTTAATTAACAGAGATGAGATATATCATCTGCCCTAAAATTTTTTATATTCTCTTTATTTATACCATACTTTGTTCCAGGAAGGGTTTAAAATAGGTCTTATAATCACAAACCATACTTCTCAAAGTGAACCTTGTGAAATAGTAGTTCTATGAGGTCTTCAAGAACAAGCTTCTGCAGTCAAATAAGTTTGGAAAACATTGCATTCTATACTCTTATTGTAGAAAGTCACACGAATATCAATATATTAAAGGCTCCAAGAAGTCTTAGAATAAAGAAAGCTGCTTATTTCATTACTACTGCATTTTCCAACTTTCCCCCACCCAGTAACCTGTGTGATATTCCATTCTATAGAACACCCTCAGGGAAGCCCTGCTCTAGTGAACTCCTGTGGGCACATGGCATCTTGGGCACATAGTCCATGCTGCTCTGAGGCTGTCTGAAAATATCATCACCAGATCTTTAGTGGGATTAGGTCAATGAATCATTGAGGTGCCAGTTTGGAAGATGTGGAGCAGGTGTTCTCAGGGAGGGTTAACTCCAGATGTGGAATCACAGAGAATCACAAATGTGGAAATCCACAGTCAATTTCTTCAAATGGACCAAGTGATACCCTAAAGATCTGCACTATCCTCTAAGTTTCAGAGGGACTGTGAGTACCTGTGGGTGGAACAACGTTTGCTTTCATCCAGCCATTTGCTTCTGGGATAATTACACCCCTAATAGCCAGCATTACGAAGACTCCTCCAGGATGACTTGCAGACTTTCTTAAAGCAATATGTCCATCCTTACCCGCTGAGGCTAATTCCACAAACCCTGAAACTCATCAATAATTCAGAGAGCCCACGTGACATTAATAATCCCTTCTGGAAAGACCCACACCAGGCATTTGCTAGAGTCAAAATAATGTAATTTTAAAGTTTAGAGAAAGGCTAACAAAGCTTTTCAAAAGAAATGATGCCCTTTGAATTACAAGGGACCACTTTATCTTCAATCTCCTGCTTAGGCCTATGAAGAAGTCCCCCTTGCAGCTAGCACCAGGTATGATTAGAAGACTTTCAGAATCCTTGAAGGTATTATTTTTTAGTTAAGTGGCATGGATGCCATGCAATACACTTATCATATATCAAATGGCCCATTTCTTTATGTTTCTCTTACTGGTCCTCTTATACTCTTTTCTCTCTCCATATTCACTTCCCTAGACAAAGCCATCATCATCTCTTACCTAGATGACAGCAATAGTCTGGTAATCGGTCTTCTTGTTCTCAATAGTCCCCCCTCAATTCTCCTTTCACAATAGGGCCAGACTGATCTTCCAAATCACAAATGTGATCTAGTTATCATCTTGCTTTTAAAAACCTTCAGATGCTTTCTTATACCCTTACGTTAAATTCCACAATCTATAAGACCCCAACAACCTAAGTTAGTGGGGTGGCTACTTGCTAAGTGGTGGCCTTTGGACTTCCCCTGTCATAACTCTCATCACACTACGTTGGAATTATTTGTTTTAGTGTCTTCTCTGCTAGACTGCAGGCACCTTGAGAGCAGGGACCATATCTGTTGTGTGGTATTCATATTTCCTAACACTTAGGAGTTCAGCAGATTTGTTGAGTAAACATTGTTTCTTTACTCTCTACCAAAGCAACTGGGAAGCAATGAACAAAATCTTGCCCATCTTTGAACAGTAAAATACTCTACTCTGACAAGACCTGAACTTCCAAGAGACAGATCTCTGGATTATTTTTTTAGAATTAGTATCCATTATACCAAAATATCAGCCAGATGAGTGCTTGGGTCAGACCTAGATTTTGCCAAGAAACATTTGCCTTTTAAAACAAGTTATGATTCATTGACCTAATCCAACTAAAGTTCAGGTGATGATATTTTCTGAACTAAAGATCAGAGCAGGTGATTTGAGAAAGAATACAGGCCACTTCCCAGTGAGGGTGCCAGTTTGGAAGATGTGGTATGGAGGAAAATATATTGGAAATTATGGACATTCTTGGTGACTTAAGGTGACAGAAGATAGAATGTTGAAATATGGATAAAGCCAGGAAATGCAGAGTCCTGGTTCTGCTACTTACTAGAAGTGTGAGCCAGGATGACCCACTCAACTTCTCAACTTCAGTTTCCTTTTTCAATCAAATGGGTATCATTATATCTATTCCCTTAAAAAAATCACATGACTCACCTAAGACTCACGGATGTGAAAAATCTTCACATAGTAGGAAAATTTTCCATCAAATAGACGGTAACATCATAAAATTTAGCCCACCCTGAAGAGTCCTCTGCTAATGAAAATTGTGAAATGCCTGTTTTAAAGAGGCTCAGAGGTACTACTCTTTCTTGCTGGAATGATTTTATTCTCAGTTGAGGACTAGCACATGAAATATGAAGACCCTTGCTCCTCCTCCATCTGATGGATCCTATGCAACACCTTTGCTGTACTTGGCAAAGCTGTCCCAGCTGAAAAGCATTTAGTCAGTTATGTTTCCCCAAAACCCTTTCCATAAGTTTTAAAACAGCTGTTGCTATCTCTTATTAAAAGCCAATTTAGCATTTTCCTTTACGGTTTCAAAAATTAATCTAGCTAATGAAGTCCTTCAAATTAAGGATGAGAACAAGTATATGATGAATAAAGCAGTATAATTCATACTTATTGAGCATAATTCCTGCCTATATACTAAGCACATTGTATTCATTACTTCACTTAATCCTCATACCACCCTTATGAGGTGGGTCCTGTTAGCAAGATAAGTTAAATCACTTGCCCACGGTCACTTAGTTCACTGCATGTTGAAGCTGGGATTCAAACCCAGGCAGTCCGACTCTAGAATATGTGTCCCTATCTGCTGAGTACATATTTTGTACCAGGTGCTGTGTTAGGGCCTGAGAACAAAAAGATGAAAATGACATGGTATTTCTCCTCAAGGAGCTTAGAGTCTTTTAAGAGCACACATATCTGATTATTCTGAGACTTATTCTTAGAGCAATGTGGCCAAATTGGAAAATCAGGTACCACCTAACTAATGTAAATGTTTAAAATGGAAGGAGTTACTTTGCCTTTAGGGAATACTCTTCAAAGACAAAACTTACCAAAGTCAGGCCTTCTCTGAAAAGGAAAACAAACAAATAAACAAACAGACCATCCGCTCCCTGAGGTCGGGGGTCTGTTTGTCCCCTTGTCTCCAGACCCTGGCATAGGTGCCTAGTACACAGTAGGTGCTCCATAGATGCTTGTTGATGAATGAACACAATAGTACTACAAAGTAGTCCTTAAAATTTCTTAACTTGCTCTTGGGTGTCCTCCTCTCCCAGGCCACCCACCCTGGTTGCCAGCATATTAATTCTGGTGGACCAGGTGCCATAACAGATGGGCAGGGTGACATGAGATGGGGTGGAAAGAGTGAAGGGTGTATGTACATGGGGCAGGGGGGAGGGAAAAACAAAAGTACAATGGTATTGTCACAAACAGATATGAGCATCTGTGACACTCCAGGTATATCAACCACCTTGTGACCGAAAACCCATCCCCTTTGGGCAATGGATGTTGTGACAAAACTGGGGATGCAGTAGCATCCAGACATCATGCTTATGCAGTGTATATACATTTTTATATACACACTTCTTTATGCTCAGACACAAACACACACACAAAGACAACAGGAAAATAGAGGAAGGAAGACCATACCTTTAACTACCCTATCCAGATAGTGAGCTAGGGAGATAAAAGACAGGACATTTAAGGTAGGATCGAGTAAGTGCAATATCGCCTGTCACATAACCATGCCAGATGCTAAAGAGACAAAGGGATTGTGCCCCACGTTTGGGACAGGCCTATGCCACGGTGGGGAAAATAAAACCAAAGACAGGACGACACGAGAGAGGAGGAGGGAGAGCAAGCATTCTCCAGAGATGGCCAAAAGGAACTTCAACTCATTCTGTGATCCAGGCATTTGGAAATGTGATCATAGAAACAAGAAGACATATGAATAAGGAAAACAGACAAAGAAGGATGGGAAGCTGCAAAAGTGGCCACACTCCTGCTCTGCCAGCTTTGTCTGGCTTTACAGAAAACTAGAGCCTGTCCCTTTGACTACTCAGAGCAGCATCCAACTTCCCTACAGGTGAAGCAGCCATACCAAGGACAAATGGTACCCCATTTGGGCAGAGGCATTTCCAAGAAGTTGGAATTTAGAAATATGCAAAATTTGAATAATCTCTGATATGCACTAGTGAAGGGGGTTGAGTCTTTGATCAAATATACTGCTGGATTATCTGTTTGCCATTCTTGAATTTTTCATGTACACATGTGCCCACATATGCTTGAATGCAGAATGCTTAGTGTTCTAAGTAAGACGCATCCCTCCTTTGTGCATCTTACACAGACTATGAGGTGCAGGTCAATGGATGTCACTGTGAAAAACAAGACAAAGCAAAGAAAATCTGAGCATTTCTCAATGCTTATTAACCCTAAAGAAAGAATGATGTGTGCTTTGTTTTCCAATGGAGGGGTTATGTCCAAGCCTTGAATTATTTGGCCTTCTAAAGTTTTGCTTATTTGAGGATGGGTATCAAAGGTTGCTCTGAAATAAACCCCACTGTGCATATATATTGGTGTCTGGCTGAGTGTTTACAGCAGGGCAGGCCTCTTAAATTCCTTGCATGAATCACTAATACCATTTCACCTGCCCTACATAGCCTGTAGTTATAGCCCTTCGAGGAGCTTCTCTTTCCTTATCTCTCCACACCTCCCCCTAGCGTGTTGTGCAAAGGCTGGGTAGCTGGGCAGTCTCCTGAAGGATCTGATGCCTTCAGCCGGCTGCACTCCAGCCTCAGCTGAATTTCACACATGAATCAAAAGTCCATCTGACAGGACTGGACTGCAACGGTGTGGCCTTATCAGAAATCCCTAGGGTTATTTAAACATTCTTACTCTCTTCATAGAAAAACATAAATTATATATTTTTAAATTCTCTGGATAGAACAGATATTGTTGTTCATCAATATATATTAGCCTCAAAGACTAGTGGATAAGAGGCTGTGTTCTTAGTTCAGGTATCCATGTGGTCTCTGGTTCAAGATGAAATACACTTCTGGAGCCTGCACAGCCAAGTGGAAAATTGGGAAGAGGAAATTTTAACTGAGGATACATGCCTTTTTTCATTCTTATAGATGTTGTGGAGTCCATGAGATGTAGGATATAAGATGGGAACATGAAAGGGAGTACTTGTTAAGCAGGGATGAGTAAACAAAGCTATGGAATGCCAAACAATGAAAAATGGGAATAGCCCACACGAGAAATGGCCTAGGAAATATCTCAGGCTAAAGGGAAAGCTTTCTTGATTCTTGGCTCTTCTGTCACTTTAGTCTTAGTCAAGCTAATTTATCTAATTTTGCAAAGTGGTCTAAAATGTTTTACATCTCATCTCCCAGGATATGCTATCAAAGAGCATGAATACATAGAATCACCTGGCTTTTGTGGTTTTTGTTAGCTTTCACATCTGCAGAATTTTTTGGAGCGTCCTAATTATAGTTCTTGTAATAACTCTGAATCCAGTTATAGAAGAGGTGTAGTGAGCCTAGATTTTTTTCCCAGGGATGGCTAGGCTGGATGAGATGCCATCACTGGGATCCAAGTGGTCATAGCATCCACTGTGAGGGAGTTCTCTGATGAAAATCTTTCTTGATTGTCTCCAAACCTAACAGTGGTATCATAGTTCTGGTGGTGAGTGAAGCTTATATCCACTCTATAGGATAATCTCCCCAGGGCCAGGGGCTGGCTTAAGAGAGCTCTCTCTCTCTTCTAACGCCATTTTCAAGAACCAGGTAACCATGCTATTAAGTGAAAATATGTTTTTGATACCTTTAAAAATTCTTACTATTTCCCCAGACCACAGGTAGGAAAGGAAGTCAGTGGAAATGATGGAGGCAGGCTTAGGTTACCATCATCACTGCGAGTTTTCAGGAGACAAGAGTAGACATTCAAAACTTCAAATCCTGACTCCACAAATCAAAAGGGATTCCTTTGCTACAAAGAGCCCCAAGCCACACTGTGAATCCAAAAGCTGGTAACAGCCAGTTACTACCAAGTCCATGAGTTTTCCGAGAATGGAACAGAGCTTCCTTGTCTGTGGCTACTGAAAATGGGAATGACAAATGAGTCCTTGAACTTTACTGCCATTTATTTATAAAAGGCATATGCGGAAGTCCATGCTGTGGTTGCTTTTATTGTTTGAAAACCTTGGCGCAAATGCTCTTGAGTACAATTGTTTAAAAATTCATGATTTTAAAGTACCAACTTTTAGAAAAGATGATGCAAACTTTGCATCATGAAAGGTGGATTCAGGACTTCATCAATTCCTGCATCTTTCTCTTCAGAACTTCAGGATAAAGATGATGGCAGTAGTCATCTTTCCTCTTGGGCCACGCTGTTTCTTTGGCATTTGCATAAATGTTTCTCATACCCCTACTATGCTCCTATCTCTATGTGAAAAGCTGGAGATAATAATGGTACTATAGCTATTTATGCTACAGACTGAGCTTTTGGCATGCAGTTGGTCTGCGTGGTCTTAGGTCTTTTTGGCCTTTCTCTGATCACCAACATAAAAACTTCTTTCCTTGATTTGCCTCTACCAAAAGAGGTTTCCAAAAGTTTCTCTTGGGATAATCTTTAAAGTCTTCAGGGGCCCCCTATCCAAAGTTATGGAGAACATGGCAAGAGGCTTTTCATTCTTACTCTCCAGGAGCCTCAGGGCAACTCGAACAGCTGCATTGTTGGTACATGTTAGGCCACAAGAATCAAGGATCACCACAGCAGGTGATGGGTTGGTGGTTCTAGTCATCCGAGCTTCTTTCAGATGGATGACAAACCACCAAAGAGATGTTCTTGGTAAGCTCTTGGATACATTAGTGCTCTTCTCTCTTTGGATAAGTGGTCAGTGACGCCCACAATGAAAGAAATTCAAAGCCAGGTTCCCACCCCACCACATGTGGGCTGAAGTCTCCCAGGATCATTAGCAAACCAAACTTGTGCTCTGATAACTTGAGGTAGATCCCTGTACATTTTCTCTCTCTCCTTGTCAGCATCTTTCCTGTCAAACCACAGGTCCTGTTGTGAGTGAATGCTTTCTGAAGGGATAACCATAGCATCATCACAGCAGCCTATACCTCATGAGTGATTTGTGGGCTCTTGGTTAAGGATTTTCTGATTATGAAAAAGAAATCTGAGAACTATCAGGCAAAAGTGGACAAAGGGCCAGGTGTGCTGGCTTATGCCTGTAATCCCAGCACTTTGGGAGGCTGAGGCAGGTGGATCACCTGAGGTCAGGAGTTTGAGACCAGCCTGACCAACATGGAGACACTCCGCCTCCACTCAAACTACAAAATTAGACAGGTGTGGTGGTGGGTGCCTGCGATCCCAGCTACTCGGGAGACTGAGGCAGGAGAATCACTTGAATCTGGGAGGTGGAGGTTGTGGTGAGCCGAGATCACACCATTGCACTTCAGCGTGGGCAACAAGAGTGAAACACCATCTCAAAAAACCAAAAAACAAAAAACAAAAATTAGCTGGTGTGGTAGTGCACACCTATAGTCCCACCTACTCGGGAGGCTGAGGCAGAACTGCTTGAACCTGGGAGGCGGAAGTTTCAGTGAGTCGAGATGGTGCCACTGTACTCTAGCATGGGCAACAGAGTGAGACTCTTCCAAAAAAAAAAAAAAAAAAAAAGTGGACAAAGCACGGAAGATTTTGTGGCTTTTCTTTATAATTTCTCTTCATTGGGAAGTCTGGTTTTGCTCACTCAAGTAATTGTATCTTCAGGGTATCATTTTGATCTTTACCCCCAGAGGAAGTTTTGTTTAAAAATCAGGATTTCTAGGATTGGACAGCTTTCCTGAAGTCTGGTAAATAATTCTGTATATCTGGTATCTTGAACAATCACAGCTTTGGAGTCAAGGCTGGAATTTTATTAATGTAATCAGAAGCTGGCATTTTCTACAGGTGTTTTCAGACTTTAGAGACAAGGGGCACTGAGGTGAATAGAAAAACCATCATAGAATTGATCCAAAATGTTAGTAGTGTTTTCAAAGAAATAGGAAAAAAATTAAACACCTTGTTAAATTTAACTATGAGTTTCAGCTTTCTCAAAGGAAATCAGAGGTCAAGCCCCAGACTTCAGGGATCCTTAAAACTCCCTGAAAAGAACTAAAAAATATGCGTTTGGTGACTCTCTGTTAATCATATACTTTCGAAACAGATCCAAATCAGTCCATCTTACCTTAACTTCTTCTGGACTAGGAAAACTGGGTTTCACATACACAAGTGGGAGTATTAGTGTCATGTAAGTAACAGTAAAAATGAAGAATCCCTCTTTCTTCACGAGGTATTTTTAGGAGCAGGTGACTCACTTTTGGGCTGATGGGTATACAGTTCTGTGGGCAGTGGAGAAGGGGGCTGAAATTCTGTCACCCTCGGGGACCTCCTCCAGCCACTCCATTCTGTGATTCACGGAGAGAGAAATTAAGCCTCAGGCAACTGCGTGGTCTGGCCCTGGTGCTTTTACCAAAGACCCTTCTTCAAGATGCAAAGAGACAGGTGATTCCCAACATAAGGAATTAGGATTGAATATAAAATATTTTTGTTGTTTGACAAAAATACTGTCATTGAAGAGGTGCCACTGTCAAATTCCCTTTTATTCTGAAAACCAATCTCTCTTGAGAAGAATCAAGTAGCTTCCATGAAAGATAAGGTGAGCCAAAGGCTCCAAAAGAAGATATTTAATTCCTACGTTAATAGTCTGCTCTGGGAAACGTCATTGGGGTAAAAAGGTTTTTAATGCTGGGGACTTGGCCATAAGGGGCCTAGATTTGTCTTGTTCTTTAAATTCTGTATTCCTGCTGTAAGGTAATCAAGCCATTCCTTCCTGTTTGTGCAGGGCAGCAGTATGTAAATAAATAGACCCTCTTTTTTTGCTTCCACTGCCTAGAGGTCTCTAAATCAGTGTCGTGGATACCAGCTCTTTCTCTGGTATGGGAAGTAAAAATTGCAGCTAGGAGCTAGCTGCACGATAATGACCTATTGTATAGTAATGAAATCTGATAACAAGAGAAAATTTAACACTTTGAGTTTCTAACTGTTCACATCAGCAGTGTTTTTCTTTTCCTAAATGACTCTCACAGGGAGTACAGTTCTCTGGAAACAGGGAAATGCTTCTCGTTATCATGAAAGACTAAAAATGGATTTCCCCTTCTCATTTCTATTTCAACAAGAAAAGGATGGCACCATTGTTTCTCTACTTTGCTTCCCCTCCCTCTTCCCTTATATCCTACGGGGTTATTGAAGTGTTCCTTCAGCACAAGGGTGCTGAGTTTCTCGTGGGGATGCAGCTGGCCACAGGCAGAGACCCACAGACAGAAGGTTACCATGCAGGAAAATTAGACAAGGACGAAGAAAATGCTCACCACACAATGAGAGGTAGTAATAGAATTCCCAGCCAAAGTCCTTTCAACTGAGCCACTATGACTAGTCCATTGCTTCTTCAATGTCCTATGACATTTCTTTGGTATTTAGGACTGTCAACCTTCTTCTTATATTGTGCACATTTACCTTGATGTATTTCTTAGTGGAGGGAAAAGGTATCTGCAACCCCAAGGTGGAATCTCTTCTAGAAGAGCGACAACAGAACATACAGGAGAGGTAGGAGTGGATGGTTTGACTTCTTGGCATCAGAATAAAAGGGACATTTTTAAGGCCAGACTGATGAATATCCAGAAAATACTGCCTGTAAAACAGCCTGCCCACAAGCCCTGACATGAGTCATGTGTGACTAGATGAAGGGAGAGGTTCCCTAAGATGAGATGCGTTTATCTTATAACATTTTTGTCCAATATTTGCAAATGTTTTGGAGTTTGGTAAGATGAGCTGAGGACTCTGGAAGTAAGAGACAGCAAACAGAATGGGCCCTCTCTGGGCTCTGTTTTTTGTTTTTTGTTTTTGTGTTTTGTTTCTTTTTGAGACGGAGTCTCGCTCTGTCACCCAGGCTGGAGTGCAGTGGCATGATCTCGGCTCACTGCAAGCTCTGCCTTCGGGTTCACGCCATTCTCCTGCCTCAGCCTCCTGAGTGGCTGGGATTACAGGCACCCGCCACCATGCCCGGCTAATTTTTCGTATTTTTAGTAGAGACGGGGTTTGACCGTGTTAGCCAGGATGGTCTCGATCTCCTGACCTCGTGATCCACCCGCCTCGGCCTCCCAAAGTGCTGGGATTACAGGCGTGAGCCACTGCACCCGGCCTTTTTTTTTTTTTTTTTTTTTTTTTTAAGATAGGTGTGGGCTTTCTTCTGGGCTGGGAGGCTGAAAGCTTGGTTCATCCTCAGTCATGTAGAAAAGGGAAAGTGAGGTGAAAGCAGAGTTTAAAGAAGAGGGCCCCTTGGATGACCAGGGCCACTTCTCACTAAGGGGTTTCCAGGACAATTGTAAGGGAGGATGACACCGACATAAAGAAGCCATTAAGGAGCACACAGTAAGATGACGCAGCACAACCTGCAATGGCTGCCGCAGTGGCTGCCATCGTGATGGAGTGGCTCTGTTGAGGGTGGGGGCTGGGCAGATTAGGTGACAGACTCCGAGTGCAACTGCCACAACACGGCACAGTCTCCAGGAGGGACAGGAGCAGGTGCCTCAGTAGCAAACCTGGACTTTGTCATGCAACGGCTGCAGAGCAAGCAGCTGGTAAGGAAAAATCAAGTGTCAAATTCCTGTTCTACCTCTTTGAAGTTCTGTGACCTTAAGCCTCAGATCCTCGAAAATGAGGAAATAATACATACTGCTTCACAGGGTAATTGTAAGGAGGATAAAATAATGCAGCTAAAGTTCTTAGCACAGCTCTCAGCATGTTGTGAATACTTAAAAATCAGAAGCCATTATTATTATTAATATTAATAAATGTAAGGTGCTCCATGACCAAAACCAGGGATGTTTCAGGGGCAGGGACCAAGGATATAAACTAATGTTAGGCTTCAAAACGAAAACAACGAAGACTAAAAAAAACCCTCAAGGGGTAAGAGGTAGCTCTGTTTGCTCAAAATTCCTCTGTCTCTCCAAAGCTGTGGGGCTTGTCTTCCAGTTTCTCTAAGACCCAAGAGGTTACTTTCTGAGCCAGAAAGGCACCTGGAATCCTGCCTTCTAAAGCCATGTGCTCACCAGCTGATCACAGACCCTTCATTAAAAAAAACAAAAAACAAAAAACAAAAACAGAAGGGGAAGAAGTTAAAACACACATATATACACAAACCAGTTGATTCAATAAAGAGCTTTTGGTGAGTGCTCATTCCAGGATAATAAACCAAGCAAAACGTCTGGCTGAGTTTAAAATCAACAAAACCAGCAGGAAAGGCAGAAAGAAGGGAACGAAGTGATCAGCTTGTTTTCAGAGCCGCTTCAGCAGGAGCTGGTGCCGAGGAGCCCCCAAGGGAGGGGAAAGGAGACAAATGCAGACAGGATGGAAACTGAGGATGGGGGAAGATCCCAGGCCTAAGGGACTCCAGATGTGGCCTCAGGGCCTGTGGGGAGCTCTCCCCCAGGATTCCAGACCTCTTGCGGAATTCTGACCTAGGAGCCCAGGGGGCATGGAGGGCTCAGAATTAAGCCCCAGCCATCCTAGCAAGATAATGCATTGGATAATAATGGCTGCATGTACTGGGCACTCCACTGCATGCCAGCCTTTGCTAAGGTCTTCACATGTATTATTATCCCCATCTTACGAGTGATGAAACTGAGGCTCCAGAGTGTTGACGGGGCTTGCCCATAGCTGCTAAGAAGTGCTCATCTGCCTAATTCCTGAACACAGAGCTCCCTGACACAGAGCCACACTGCATTTAGCCTGGAAGGAGCTAAAGAGCAAGGTGTGCTAACCAGCTAACCAGGCCCTGGGAAATGGAAATTGGGAGTAATAAGGTTTAAAACACCAAATTGTGAGTTTAAATCTAACCGATGGCTAGGAAATGCCAGTCGTAATGCCTCCAGATGAAAGGACTTTCTTCCCCATCCCCACATGCAATGAGGGCCCAGGCTGGCCCTGAAATGCCCTGACAGACAAAGGTGTCCTGCAGACCAGAGAAGGTACCCGGGGCCTCGGCCTGCCATACCGATGGTGCAGTGTTCTCCATTCCAGCCAGGGCTGCACTCGCACTTGCCGTCGCGGCAGGTCCCGTGCTCCGCACAGCGCGGGTGGCAGGCCCGCTGGTCGCAGGCTGCCCCCATCCAGCCATCCTCGCAGCGGCAGGTGCCCCCTACACACACGCCGTGGCCGCCACAGTCGGCAGCACAGATCTCTGTGGGGAGGAGCAGAAGGAGGGAGGACACCAGGGCCAGGAGGGGAGGCAGTGGCCAGAGGGGCAGGGGAGGGAGGAGAGAGAAAAACAACAAGTATTGAGCAAGTTATTATTGGAAACCAAAGTCACACTTGGCTACATACCTGGGCTTCTGTGACAGATCGGGATTCCAGAGGTTCGGGAGACTAATCTCCGTGGACAATGACCCTCGGATGAGAACAATTCTCTGGGCAGAACCTGTCCTGTGCCTGTTTCCCCACCAAAAGAGGAGGGATTGTAGGGCTCTGCTCAATTTGCTTCTCCCTCTTGCCAGCCTGTCCCTGCCTTTGTGCTTGCCCGTTCCAAAGGGGACTGGCCTTCTGAACAGATGTCAGGAAAAGTCAAATGTAATTAAAAACCGCTTATGTATGAAAACAAAGTAAGGATGAGTCCCCGTCGCCAAATGAAGTGCTTGTGGTCTGGCTGGGCACGTGATGAGCTCTGGGGCCTGCATTTCATGACTGCCTGGACTCTGATTGAGGTTGGGGTGCGGGAGGGAGGCTGAACCCCAATCCCGTGAGTATTCTCTGGGTTGTTGTCCAAAACCTACAGTTTGTTCTGTACTTTTGCTGGGTTTATTCTCTTTCAGCTTCCTGCTTCCTCACCCCAACTCCAAGAACCATCTAAATGGGGTTTCAGATCCAAAGCAAACGGTTTGGAGGGGGGCCCTTCATAGCCAGAGTGGAGCTGCCCGCCCTTCACAAAGGTCCATCTGTGAGACGGTGCAAAACACACAGGGCCCGATTCACAAGCCCCTCAGGCTCCAGGTCAGCAACAGCTTCATGCTTACTGCAGGCGCAGGTGGTAAAGTCTTCCAAAATACAACTGCTCTTTAGGAAACAGGTTGAGCAACCACGTCCACTGAAGCTCTCTGCCAGGGCTCTGATGGAGAGAGACTGACTTGATTCTCATGCCTCGTGGCCCAACATGCTTCAAATTCACATGAAAATCTCAACCCTTTTCATTTCTTTCAGACTAAATTAGCTGGCACCTCTGTCAAGGTGTATTTGCTCATCTCCCTTCCAAGCTGCACGCTTGGTTTAGAAGCTGCTAATATCTTAGCTACTTTGAAAAAGAAAAGAAATCAAAATTAGGTCTCAGGGGATCAGACCTTCCTACCAACCTACAAGACAATGAATAAAATGTTTGAGAATTAAAAAAATAGTAACAGTTACCATGTACGTTGTATTCCTGTGCCAGACATCCTGCCAAGCACATTACCTCAAAAGGGAGGTACTTATTATGTGCAGTAACACATCAGATTCTTCAGCCGTAAAGTGGGAAGGGATATCTCTGACCTGGAGCCAGGGACTTGGGTTCTATGCCAGGCTCAGGAGCTTCTAAGCTGTGTGACCTGGGGCAGGTCCCTTGACTTCACTGAGCTACAGTTCCTGTCTGGAGAGTTCCTGATCCTGTCAGACAGTTCCTTGTCTGGAGAGTGTGAGCTGCATGATGCCACCTTGCAGCAGCCCTTTGCTGACCTAACTGGGCTCTGGAGAGCACCCAGTGAAGTGGATGACAAATAGGCACGACAAAGATCAAGCAACCCAAGAAAGGTTTCCTGAATTGAGGTCAGCACAGTGAACTTTAGACAAGGAGTCTAGGAGGTTTGTGAGATCTATGCCTGCTCAGCCACTGATCTACTGTGTGGCTTTGGGGAGGTCACTTCCTCTCTTCTGGGTGTCAGTTTCCTCATCTATTGCACTGGAACCTAATGGTACTTAAGATCCCTTCAGGCTGTAAGAATGTGGGATTCTATCACAGAGCACCCTCCTTGTTAGACAGTGTAATCTACCCCCAAGAACTGGCTGAAAAGTACTCCCTCCTCTGAGAAATCTCCTGTAATTCACCCTGTGGGTTATTCACTTGTTTCTTTCCTTCCCATTTTTACATGGTAGAGTGGTTTTCTGTTTCTGTGTCTGTCTTATCATCAGACTAGGAACCCAAGGCTGGTCTAATTCCTTTGATCACCTCTATCCCTGGTACCAAGCACAGATCCTGGTATAGAATAGACCTCTTATTAAGGTTCGTTGGATGATGGATGAATCATGGTATGCCTGAGGCTATAGGCGCCTGAGAATGGTAAACATTCATTCACCACACCCCACTTAGCCTGGCTGAAAAGTCCAGCCAGGCCCACCTGTCTGTTTCTCTCTAGCGACCTGCCTGTATGAGACGGTCCCGTGTGAGGACAGGGCTGCGGAGCTATGTCAAGCAGCCCCCTAGGATGTTGTTTAAGCTCTTTTCCTTTCTGGCTCACATAGACAACACTTGGTCTTGCCTCAAGATAAAGAATGACAATCTCCAGGCCCCAGGACACCCTAGGTCCTGTCTCTGTAATTCCCATTTTTTCTGCACAACATTGAAAGGGCAATGACTTCCTGGTGACTCTGGAGGCTGAGTCTGGGGTCAGGGCTGGAACTTTCCCTTGAGGGCCCTGGGAGAGATGAAAAATCAGCTTAGTATTTGTTTGAGTTTACTCAGCACTTTTTTCCAGGTGGTGGTTTATGGTGTGAAAGTAAACAGCAGAAAGCATACTATTCACTGAGGTGTGAGCCAGGAGACGGGCAGGCTGCTGGGGCCAAAGCCATGGTGTTTTCAGGCAGCAGAGAACATGGAGCCCATCAGGGACCAAGAGAAGAGGCAGGCTTTTCCCCACAATCAACTTCCAGACTTCATGTCTTAGCTAAAACGTACTTCATTGCTTTGTTAAGTCACCTGGAGACAGTATGGACGAAAGACAGTAAGACTTGGAATCAGATGTGATTCCAGATCTCAGTTCTGCTAGCTCTACGACCTACTCAATAGCTGTAAGCTTCCTTTTCTTCCTCTGCAAAGTGGCGATGATGAGGGCAACCACTTCAGAGGCTTCTTCCTGCCTTATATATAGTAGGTATCGATAAATTCATACTAATTCATGTATTCTTCTAATAATATCCACACATGCCTACTATACGCCAGAGACTGTACCTGGTGCTAGAAATACAGAGGTCAATAAGATATAATCTCTGCCCGCCAAGAGATCACAGTCCAGATAAAGCACAAACTAATACTGGCATTCAAAAGATTATCCAAATAACCTACAGCTATGACTCATGCCTGCACCTTTTTGCTATGTACAATGAATTAAAGAACATAGAACTTAGGATCAGACAGGTCTGGTCTACCCATGGCTTTGCCACTTACTGGCTGGGCAATCTGCAAGCTGCCAATTATGTAATTCATTGAACCTTGCTTTCCATTTCTGTAAAATGGGGTTAATAATTCCCACTTCAACAGTTTCACAGGGTTGCTGTTAGATCAAATGAGGTAATATGTGGGAAAGCCACTTTTTGTTTAACTAATGCTCACATCAAGTTTTACAGTTTGCAAAGCACTCTTCATGGACAATTTCTCACTGAACTACAACAACGAGGCTGTGAGAATGCCTGGCAATTATCCTTCTTGGTAGTGTGGATACTGAGGCCAGATAGCATGAGGACATTCTACAAGGGCATGTGATCCTCTAGTGTCTTTCACTGTTTTGACAACCCTTGGAACAGTACTTCAAGGGAAGCATTTTACAGATAAGGAAACGAAGCCTTAGAACAGGCAAGGAATGCAGACCTGTCATGGGTGGGCTTCCACTTGAGGGAAACTCTCAGCTTTTCCAGCAGATCCCCACCTCCTGCCACTTCTGGCCCTGCTTATCCTTTGTTATATCCAAGTCAGACCCTGATATGTGTGAGATGAAATGAGATCCTCTACACAGAGTTTCCCAGGCACTTAGTCTTACCCTTCCCATCTGGAGGCTATGGTTCTGTCCATCCAAACACTCCACTTCCTTGCCAGTTTACACTAGATGTGCTCTCCTGGCATGAAGTTAAAGTGGCCTGGTGACTGGGCACCCCTCCACCAGCCCTTTACAAGCTGGGTTGTGAGCTCTTACACATTTTAATGGAAGGGGCCTGAGCAGGGCGACCTCGATGTTTATGGGGTGCTAACTGACAGTAACACAGCCTGGGAGCACTCGGGTTCTCTGCAGATAGGCCCATCTGGCTGAGTGGAGAGACCCACAGACTCAAGATGAGAGTAGAAACCTGTGATGCTACTTTATCATTTGGCCTCAAGTCATGGTCCCTATTGTTTCTTTTTTTCAAATACCTTGAAACAAAAGGAACTGTTTTATTTTCCTTCTCAGATTCTGCTTTGACATTAAAGCAGATATAATTTGACAGCTCATATGTCTTTTACATAACGTAAGTGGTCCTTTGTGAAATGTGGGTTATGGCTCCTCTCCTAGTCACAGGTTCCCTTTTGTAAACTGGGAATGACATCAACTACTATACTTTGGAGGATTGCTGTAGGAATTACTTTCATTTGGTTGATTTCTTGGATGCTCCCTGTGTGCAAGTCCCACAGTGGGTACTGGAGATCCCATGGTGATTATGACAGGCATGAATTTTTTCCTGACCTCAAAGAGTTTACATTCTAGCATGGCAGACAGATATAACCTAAATCAATTTAGCATGAATGAAAGTATAGCTTCTAACATAGTGCCTGGCACATATTCAAGATATCATAAAGACACACATTTTTATAAGAAAGGAAATGAAATGTAGTGGCAAGTACACTAGACTAAACTTAGAAGATTGATGTGAATTCTGACTTTCACAACATACCCAATAACAAGGGAGGGTTTGAGAAATGCTAGTTGGCTTTCACATGACCAACATCAGAGCTTTCTGAATTAATGTTGGAGGGCTGGGGACTGGGAGGAATCTTTTGAAGTACTAGAAGTACACAGCCATAGGGTAGACTTGGGTTCAGATTCTGACTCCCCAATTTCCTAGCTGTGGGTCCTTGGGGAACTTAATCTCTCTGAGACATAATTCTTTACCCCTAAAATGAGGAGAGTAATAATGGTCCCCCTCTAGGATGAGTGGTGACAACTGAAGGAAATAGTTTACATTAAAAGCTGTATGTACACTATGCTGTGTATATGACTGATGAGGACCTAAGATGATTCCATCAACACAGCTCCAAGTCACCCAGCAGAGGAACGTGTTCCTGAAGAATGAAACATTTGCTTTTCTAGTAGTAGTCTCAAACTTTGGGGCTACTAGTAGAAAAGCATGTTCTTCCTCTGGTCACCTAGCATGGCATCATCAGCCAAGAGTATCAAAACCAAGGTAGAAGCCATTTGTATTTGTAGCCTGGACTTCCTCTCAAAATCAGGGGAAAATCTCCAACTGTCCTAAAATTCCTATTCCAAGCTTACAGAGTTCTTGACTGAACCGTACAGGCCCTTGGAGATGAACCTAGCCACAGGTGAGCTCTTCCCCTATAGAAAGTCAAACCCATAGCACCACCCTTTCCCTACCCCACCTCTTCCCTGCCTCACCCGTGCACTGTCTTCTCTCTAGATTGGAAGCCCACCTGATGGGAAGGTCCAATGTGGTTCCCTGGCACTAGTACCAGGTGTGGCCCAGCATGGCTTTCAACAAATGTTTGCTGAAAGAATAGATGAATGAAAAAAGCTTCAATGGAAGAGGTGTATGTCAGTTGATGTGACTCTATCTCAGTGCCATGTTGTATACAAGTTATTTTGTTAAATATATTCACGTAGAGGCTCAGTGTCCTTTGTGCCTAAGCTTCTTAGAAACTCATTTTCTCCAATCTCTGTGTGTGAACTCTGTAATTTAAAACAATGCCTTGATCCTTACACCCACAGGCACATCTTCTTCATGCTAATGGCCAAGTCACACCTGTTCTCTTTCTATGATGTGGAAGGGGGTGAACACACGAAGAAGAGGCAAAAGGGTAGGGAAAAGGCTCTTGGTTAATTAAGCCAAAAAATGTATATGTACAGGAAAAGCTGCCCCAAGCTCCTCTCATTAGATGTTAATCCCCGTGCAAGCCCAGATGAAGCCTGGGACCTATTGCAGCTACGTTTTAATTTGTCTGGACTTACTTTACAATCCTGTTCATTAAAATAGCTAGTAGGGGAATCTGTGCCTTTCTCCTAAAGGGAGAGATTTATGCATAATTTTCCCATAAAATTTCTTCTACTTGGAAAGATGCTCAAAATTGATACAAGTAAGGGATAGAAGGGCCCCCACCCAAAGATCTGCACACCTTCCTGCTAAGCAAGGAACAGGTGCAAATGAAGCTGTTTCTAAAATTCCAGTCATGTGGAAACAGAGTCTTGGCCCCCTGGGACCTCCTGGGAAGTCCTTTAATAAGTCTCCATTTAGCACTAGAAGAGATAAGTACAATTGTTCTATTTTGCTGAGGACCTGAGATTCCAAGAGTGAACTTAAGAAATTTTAAAAGATGGTTAATTTTAAATGATTTCTGACATGATTTTTTGTTTTATCACTAGCTCATCTGAGTTACTGCATAACTGGGGGAGTTTATCAGAAATTCTGGCATACTTAGAGTCCAACAGTCAGCATTTGAGGCAAAAATAAGAAAATGAAGTACCTTCAATGTTCCAGAACTGTAACCGTTGTTGTTGGAACACAAATATTAACTCATTAAATTCTCACAATAGTCCTGCAATGATGCTTTCACTCCCATATCATAGTTGAGGAAACAGCTTGAGCTAGAAATGAAAGGTGGCTGTGATTCACATGCTTTTTGGCCTATGAGTTGTGGAATCAGGTTTAGACAATACCTCAGATGCCATATGAGTGTATCCCCCGATTGCTAATTACATCTTAGATCATAGCCCCAGCTAGACTCTAAGATCTCTGGAATCAGTGTTTGAGTTTCCTTTCTCACCTCAACCCAGTGCTGACTGTATTAAGCACTTTTCCTTTTGTTTGTCTGTTTATCTGTCTGTTCATCCTCCATTCATCTGTCTGCTCATCCATCAGTCCAACTATCTGTCCATCCACCCAAATGTGTAATCACCTAATCAGCTGTGTGTCACCAGGCCATCTAAGTGTCCCAACTATTTCATGTTTATGTGCTGGAAAGCATCAGGGAAAGAAGAGGTTGAAGATACTGGAGGGAGCAAGGGGATAATCAACTGAGGTACCTTTCAACAGGTAGAGAGGACTGTTTCTGAAGTACAATCAGAGGGATGGGCATAGTGGGTACTTCACCCTCTGGGTAGAGGGATCAGAGAGTCATGTGGGACACAGGCTGTATGGGGAGCAGGCAGGATAATGGGGCGGCACTGAGCTACTGGCCTCAGCGTTCTCAGTGAGGTAGGAGGCAGGAACCTCCCTGGAGCACGGTGCTGGTGAATAGATGTGGACGTTTGAAAGAGCCCCTTTGGCGAATGAGAGTGAGAACTCACAAAGTACAAGAACTGCAGCTGGGAGGGCCCAGGAGAGGCTAAAGATCATGAGCATGATGTGATTTGGCTTAGTGGCATTCAGAAGCCCAGCTGTGAGATCAGAAATGGTGAATGGTTAAAACGATCCTGGGTTTTGCAAGGTGGATGTGGAATAAAGGCACAGAGACCAGGGGAGCTGTGAGTGAAGGTCCAGGGGAAGAGCAGAAAATGAAGAAGGAGATCAAGCCAGGAGAGAGCTGGCACTGGGCAGGAAGTGGCCTGGTTCTGGCCAGGAGATTTCCTTTAGGTGGACTAGAGTCAAGGGAGAAAAAGCGCAAGAACAGAAAACCAAACATCGCATGTTCTCACTCACAGGTGGGAACTGAACAATGAGATCACTTGGACTCGGGAAGGGGAACATCATACACCAGGGCCTATCATGGGGAGGGGGGAGGGGGGAGGGGGGAGGGATTGCATTGGGAGTGATACCTGACGTAAATGATGAGTAGATGGGTGCTGACGAGTTGATGGGCGCAGCACGCCAACATGGCACAAGTATACATATGTAACAAACCTGCACGTTATCCACATGTACCCTAGAACTTAAAGTATAACAAAAAAAATAAAAAAATAAAATAAAAAGAAAAGCTTTGGGCTAGGACAGACTTGAGATTTAATGTACTGTGCTCCATGAGCCAGATTTTGAGGGGAACTTTCAAGTGATTTGGATTTACGTTTGTAAATGCATTTATACATTTTCCCAATATTGGTGATATATTTAAAAATAAAACAGAGAAATCAGCAAATAAAAAAAAAAAAGAAAGAAAAAGAGGAAAACTAGAGGAGCAGGCTTTATGGTCAGAAGAGAATTCTCTAGACGGGAAAACTAGGGCCTATCTAGGCAGTACCTTATCCTATGCCACACAGTGACATGCATGTCAGTACTTGAGTAGGAACTTGCTGGCTACCTTGGGAAACAGTCAATGTAAGGGTGCAGCTGGACAAGTAGCTGCCAGAGGGTGGTCACTGCACTCTTTGGCCCTCTTCTGTGCTCCTGCCTGTGCCATTTCCATAGTCTGGGCTCCTTTACCGTGATCTTCATGTGTTCAAATCTAAATGTGCTTTGAGTTCTGGCTCCAGTGCCACCTCCTCCTTGAAGTCCCCTCCCGGCTGCTGGAAGGAGTTTCACCTTCTGCCTTCCCAAAGCACTTTTATGTGGATCTTCTTTTCTCAGGGTTATTAGTCTACCTGAGTTGTCTAGAGAACCCTGCCATCATCAAATTAATCTCTGCATTCCCCTGTGAGTCTTACACAGGAAACATGTCTTCTGACTGTATCTGTATTGCCAGATTCCAGTGGTAGAGGACAGAGTGCTCCACGTAACTGTTCAAGATTCTGTGGTTTTTCACAGAGCAGAGGCTTGGAATCAGGTAACTGCCTGCTCTGCTACTTCCTAGCTATGTGAAACAAATACTGCGTCGCTTTGAGCCTTATTTTTGTCATTTATAAAATGGTGATAATGATGTCTATCTAACAGAGTTTTGAAACAGATTTACAAATATACTGAGCATCTACTCTGTGCCAGATATGCTTAGGGGCTGAGGATACGAGATTATATGAAATTACTCATATCCACAAGAAACTCAAGTCTGCCTATGTGTGTAAATGAGCACAATGCCAGTCACCATGCCCAGCACACAGTAGGCTAATTAAAAGTTAACTTTTTCTCCCGCAGACCAGATCTCCCCATATTCTGTACAAATTAGCATTCTGAAGGTATGGCACTCACACTGTCTCCCTCCCTCCCTCACTAAGTTGGACAGATGCCTCTTAGTCTCAGTGCAGGTTTCAGGAAGCAGCCAGAAGGGGAAGAAGGTACAGGAAAGGAACCTCTGACTTCCTTACAGTAATTAGTCTCCTTTCGACACTGAGGCCAAACCCAAGCTACTCTCCTGTGCTTTTCAACTTCCCTCCCCATCACCCGAGAGTCAGAGCTGCTTCAAGCCATGGCTCTGTTCCACGGATCGAGATGGCAGAAAGTTAATGAGCCTTGGAAACCACACGGCCTTTCACCTCATTCAAGGAGCTTGGAGAGCTTTCAAACCAAGCAGAAAAGTGGATTCCAGTATGTGGGTGCAGAGCAGGTCTCCACATCTATTCCCCCAGGACTAGATTTTCAAGTCTTTACAAAGCACCTACCACAGGAAGCAGTAAACCACTGCTACTCCTCTTAATTGGAGAGTATCTGGCTTCCTGATTAGAGGAGTTCAAACCTAGCTTGGAGGAGGCCTCCAAATAGGAGCTGACTTTGCAGAAGGATAACAAGTCAGGAAAGAACTAGTGAGCAAGGAAGCCAAATAATGTGACTTGGATGTGTATTTTCAGCCAGGACTGGAACACAACCAGGCCCCCACTAAAAGGTCCCAGCTGGGTGAAACGAAGAGACAGCTGATGTCACACTCTCTTCCCAACAATCTCTGACCCTAATAACCTTTTGTAAAAGGCTCATTTCTCCACTCAGTCGTAAGCTCATCTATCTAACTCTTTCCTGGACACTTCCACCTGGCCGTCCCCCAGGAACCTCCAACTGTACGCTGACAATAGAGTAGGTTTCTAAAACCAAACCTGACCTTGTCACACCTCCACCTGAAACTTCTCAGTGGCTCCCAAAGACAGAAAAAACCTCAACTCCTTCAAGATTATTCATGCTGGCTTCCCTCACCTTTTCCCCCTCTTACTACTGCCACAAACATCCTAAGCTAAGCCACTTCAAGCTACTCATCTTTCCTAGAAAATGTCCTGATCTCCCATCTTAGTATATGTTGCAAATCTTTGACTTCTACAATTGGCTGCTGCAAGTTGCTTGCCTCTTCCTTTTATCGCTACCTACTCGTATCTAACCTCCAACACCACCTTAAATTCCACTTCCTCCAGGAAGCTTCCCTGACCATCGGTTGAGAGCAATTACTCTTTTTCTGAAACCCTTGTAGTAATATTAGTACACCAAAGTCATGATCCAATTTACATGGTTCCTCTGGCAGTGTTACTGAACGAAGTGCTATCCAAAACCTGATACCTGATTTACTGGCAGTTTCGGCACAAACCTTGGTAATAACCAATGGCAGAGTTGTGCAGGGGATAAACACGGGCTCTGAAGCCAGAGAAACCTGGAAGTGAATCATCGTTTTCTCAGAGTGTCTTTGAGCAAGTCACCCGAGTTCTCCGGACCCTGGTTTCCTGGGAGTAACACCATCTGCAATGTCAGAGGTTAATGTATTTGCTGTTTGAATAAATAATGAAGCACATACATGAAGGAGCTCTGTAAAATATAAAATTTCCATTGAAAGAACAGGGTTTTTTAGATTACAAGTTATAATAACAGCAGTTTGATTCAGGAAGACAACTAGAGATTTTGTACAAGATATCAGCTTGGGCATCCAAATAAAAACTTCATTCTGAAGCCCAATTTCAGGAGGGCTTATATTTGCATACTGAAGAGATCCAATTCTGACAGAAAACGTTCCAGGGCTGTCAGGGGAAATTCTACTAAATTACAAATCTGCCAGCTCTTGGTTTATCAACCTTTAACTCTGGCAGTATTTAGCAGCATGCTTGTCTGGGCCCAATTTTCCAGTCTTTGATTAAATGTTAGGAACTGACCATCTCATTGTGTCTAAACCTCCACACTACCTCCCAGGCAACTGGTAGGCTCTTCCATGCCTCCCTCTGACACTTCCCTTCCTCTCTATGCCAGTGTCAATCTCCTCGATATTTATTATTCTGAACTTTGATTTTAGGCTGTCACTCGCTGTTGTGAAGGGGTACAGGAAATGTCAAGTTTCAATGGCTATTATTCCTCCGGAGAAATTCTAACCTTGAGTTTCCCCTCCTATAACATACCTATACAGAAATAGCCTAGCTTGATTGTTTCCTTTTGATGTTTAATTGGATGTCGGTGCTGTGCTTTCTGGGCTGAGAAGCTAATGCTTCTCAGAGAAGGAACAATTCCGGGTACACAAATGAGACTTGTAACAGTGGAGAATGCTCAATGCTGAATCTAATTTTCTTTCCCATCCATGAACATAAGACAATTTCTCTGGCATTAAAGCATCTCACTCAGTCTTTCTGTCATTAATAAGAATTAAATTCTGTTCCCTCAAATTTAAATGTAATTATATTTTGCCTCGTAAATAAAATTGAATTTAGCTCTAATGCAACTGCTATGTTTAGAGCTTTAATTATTTTAACCCGGTTGCTACTTTAAGCTTATTTTTGTGAAAGCATTGAGTTTATTTTGCTGTCAATTGTGACTTCATTTGATAACAGGGCTTTTCAGCACCATATCCGTCTAGTCATTATTGTTACTATTTATGCTTTGTGATTCTCTTTCCCTTTGGGAAGGGAGGAGATTAATAGAGACTAAACTGAAAGCTTAGAGGATCTGAGTATGAATTCTGGACGGTCCCGCTCCGTTAAGGTAGAATCTAGGCCAGATTGAGTTGAGAGAGCCAAAGAGAGAGACCTGATGTGGAGTCTGAAAAGGAAACCTTCAATGTTCATTGACAATTATTTTAAGCCAAGATTTTCGGCGCGGCATTCAGCGGGCTCCGAAGTTTGGATCCTGCCTACTCTGGCCTTCTTTTCTGCCACCCACCCCTGCAGCTCCTATCTCCAGCCGGAATGAGGCGTGACTGTCTAGCCAACCATGCATGCTCTCTACATGTGCACAGGCTGTTCCCTCAGCCTGCGCTGCCCTCTCCTCCTTGGCCACCAGGGGGCCTCCCCTCAGTCCCCTTTCAGGGTCTGACTCACAAGTCTCTGGCTAGTGACAACCTTCTCCGGTTCCTCTCCCATCCCATTACTGGCCTAGTTTTCACTGCTTCTGCTTTTGTGCTCCCAAACCCTACCATACGCACATCCATCAGAGCTCCGCTCATGCTGAATAATTAGGCGTCTCATTTCCTGACCAGGCTGTGGGGCTGTCTGATCCTCAGTGCCTAAAACAGTGAATGCCCAGCACACGGGAGAGGCCGGAAAGATTCAGTGAATGAATGCAGTGAATGTGTCAGTGTGGGAGCAGGTATGGAGCTACTGTGGGGTGCTGTCTCTGAGGAGGTTGTGCTCTTCTCTGGAAGGGACCTCAGGAAGCTCGTTATGCTGAGAGGAGGCTGACCCTAACTCCCTTGTGCTGTGGGCCACTGACCTAGTTGTTTGGGGATAAATGTGTCAGCTTTTATCTGACTCTTCATCTAGATAATGATCTAGATAACGCCTCTTCATCTAGTGTCAATGACCAGTGTTGGGGACTGGGGAAAGGGGATGATAGAGAGACTCAGAAACTGCAAGGAAACTGCACCTCTGAGAGAGCAAGTGAGTTGTTTAAGGTTACACAGATTCATATCCAGGCCTTCTGGCTCCAAACCTTCATTGTATAAACTGTCCAAAGAATTAAATTTGTTAGAGTCTAAGGACTGTTTGGATAATTTAAATCTAATCATGCATTCTAAAACTATATACAACTACTTCATTTATTGACTGCTTACTGAATGCAGCCACCATATACATGTTAAATCTGATTTGGAAAACAACCCTGCAAGGCAGGTGTCATTAGCCATAGTCTATGCTTAAGCTGAGTCTTGAAAATCTAGCCTGGTCCTACTCCAAATTTCTTGCAATTCTTGCTGACTGCACATGTTACCTCCAAACCTATGCCACTGAATCTCTAAAACATCTTCACCTGTTATTCCATGAAACTCAATTGCAATCAAATGATAAGAATCATAAACCCACAGCATGAGCATTTTACAGGCAAAATCTCTGCCATGTACTGCTTCTGTGAGCCAGCAACCCTAAGGAATAAAATATAGTGAGAGGGCCCTCTCAAATAAAAGTCATTTATGGGAGACAAGACTAGAGAGCTCATATAGCAGTGGAAATGAGGAATAAATTTATAAGGCTGAGGAGAGAGGCTATGGGGGTGAGGGTGGGGAAGGAAGACCTGACGGAGAACCAACAGGGGCAAATGATGAGTCTAAGGGATGGCTTTTGAAACGGTACAATGGAAAATGCCACAAAGTCTAAAATCTTTAGAAGCCATTAAGCTCTGGCTGGGCGCGGTGGCTCACACCTGTAATCCCAGCACTTTGGGAGGCCGAGGTGGGCGGATAACAAGGTCAGGAGATCGAGACCATCCTGGCTAACACAGTGAAACCCCATTTCTACTAAAAATACAAAAAAATAGCCAGGCGTGGTGGCGGGCGCCTGTAGACCCAGCTACTCGGGAGGCTGAGGCAGGAGAATGGCGTGAACACAAAGGAGGAGCTTGCAGTGAGCTGAGATCACGCCACTGCACTCCAGCCTGGGCGACAGGGCAAGACTCCGTCTCAAAAAAAAAAAAAAAAAAAAAAAAGCCATTAAGCTCTGAAAGAAAGGCAAGCCTTTCCAATTCTTTTTTTTTTTTTTTTTTTTTTGAGGCGGAGTCTCGCTCTGTCGCCCAGGCTGGAGTGCAGTGGCGCGATCTCGGCTCACTGCAAGCTCTGCCTCCCGGGTTCCCGCCATTCTCCTGCCTCAGCCTCCTGAGTAGCTGGGACTACAGGCGCCGCCACCACGCCCGGCTAATTTTTTTTTTTTTTTTTTGTATTTTTAGTGGAGACGGGGTTTCATTGTGTTAGCCAGGATGGTCTCGATCTCCTGACCTCGTGATCCGCCCGTCTCGGCCTCCCAAAGTGCTGGGATTACAGGCTTGAGCCACCGCGCCCGGCCAAGCCTTTCCAATTCTAAGGACCATCTCAAAGAGATTAAATTCTTTCCCTTTTCTGAGACAGCTCTGAGCCAAGAGGGTGAAAAGCCAACTAAAGCACTTGGAAGGGGAGATGGGAGGAGCTGTTCTGCTCAGCAGTGCTGCTGAGTGTACCCCCTTTACGTAAATGTTGATGAGGCATCCAGCCCAGCAGGCCTGCTCCCTGGGGAAGATGGCTTGAAGGAGGTGAAATGATGCCAGCTCTTGTCCAGGAGGCCTTCTGGCTGGCTGGCACTGCACAAGAAACTAACATGATCTAGGTCTGGGAAGTGACAGACAAGGAGTGCAGAGATTTGGTGTTAGCCCAGCACACTGTGTGGGGAGTGGGAGGGAAGGGGCTTGTGTGGAGGCAGGGAGGAGGTGGAGTCCTGAAAGAAGCGATTAGGTTCACTCTCAGGTAGTGTGCTGGTATCTTCCTGGACAGAGCTTTCGGCTGCAGCCCCTCTCTTCCCTGTGTCCCCAGTGGGCTCTTTTTCTTTCTTTGACTATTCACTGGTTAAGTCATTCATGCAATAATCACCGACAACCTAATGCATGTTTGGCCCTATGCTAGGGATACTGATAGGCCTTGACCTCACAGAGTTCACAGCCTGGTGAGAGAGAAAGAGAAAGAGAGAGACTGAGAGAGAGAGAGAGAGATAGATTAGAATACATTGGTCAATATAACATAGTGTTTAGGAGAGACCTTGGAGCCAGATCTGGTTTGAATCTGGACTCCGCCACTTATTAATCGGGTGAGGGTTGGGGGAAAAGGGATGCCGGTATGTAATTTAATCTTTCTGAGCTTCAGTTTCCTCATCTGGAAATGGTAATACTAGTAATACTTCCTTCCCAGGGTTCTTATGAACCTTAACTAAGATAAGGTTGCAAAGGACTTAGTTCAGTGCCTGGTACATGCTAAATATAAGAAATGGATGGCTCTTTGTTACTCTATCCTGTGTCTTGTCAGAAAGAAAGGTAAGACTGGCCATACGAACACCTCTTTGGATACAAAGGGGGCATGAGGCAAGAACTGAGGACTTGGGAACAAAGGGCCTGGATTTAATTCAGACTGCCACTGGTAAGCTGAGTCACTTAGGGCCGGTCATTCCCCCTCTCCAACTCTTTTCTATCTGTTTAACAGCAACAGCAGTAGCCACCTCCCCACCATCACTACCACCACCATGATCAGGATCATCTTCCCAAATGACTCAGGAAGTGAAGTCCCACTGGGGTCTATGTCCTATGCTCTTCTGGGCCATAAGAATCTGTTCCAACAGTTATGTCGTGTGGTTTATCAGGAAGGAAGACCACATGCATGAGGCTGGACTGAAAGAGGAATTTCTGAGATGAGACTGGAAGCCAAGTTGCCAGGAAGCCAGGGAACTGAGTAAACACTTGTATAAAATCTGACTTCACTGTTTCCACAAACCTAACCAACGTGCTGGGAACTTGTCAGCTCACATTTCAATACAGGGCTGGTTGTTGAGTGCAGGGCATGTTGATTTAAGCTGCTTTCATTAAATCCTGTTCTTGGTGCCAAACAGCAAGACACTCATCTCAGGGAATAGTCAGTGTTCCCTCCTGGGAGGCAGCAGGCAGCAGGGGCCCATCTCTGCCAACCCAGGAACCCAGAACCAATGCTGATGGTGCAAGGATCACTTGGGATTTGTCGTTTGGCCTCCAGCTCCTGATGGGAGGGACTGGGCAGTGTCTGTGCCAGCCCTGCCATGCCAGGCAACAAGCAGCATACGCAAGATGACTAGAGCTACCACTTGTCCAGGGTGTGAGCTGTGCCAGATACTACGAGAAACACTTTGCCCATATTTCCTCACCTAATCCTCACAATGATTCTATAAAGTAATTTTACCTAAGGGAAAATTAAAGGTTAGAGGGTTAAGCCACATGCTGAAGCCATTCAACGAGTGGGGAGCAACTCTTCTCCCAAAAAGCCCAGTGTCTGTTCTGTGCCCTGTAGTTAACTCCCTAAACAGAAAGATAGTTTCTTGGCTTTAATGAATCCAGGTAAAGAGGCATTCCTTGCTTGGCTTCACTGCAAAAACTCAGTAGTTTTAAAACAGCTTTCACTCAGTGAAAGTGCTCTTGGAAGGGAGGTGGTAGAAAGACATTAAGTGCTTATTCTATGACAGACACTGTTCTACGTGCATAGAAAAATCATGTACTTTAATGATTACATAACATGCTGAGGTAGGTACTATTATTATCTCCATTTTTCAGATGAGGAAACTGAAGTCAAGAAAAGTGAAGTTTCTTGCCAAGGTCACACGGTTAACATGTGGCAGAAGCAGGTTGGAACCCAGGCCAGCAGTTCCTACCCAGCAGGGGCTGAGGAGAGAGAACAGTCGAAACGCCCTCATTCTCCTTCAAACCAGTTTCCAGAGGCAAAGTGACAGCTGAGGAGGAACGTGGCCTGTGGGGAGTGCTGGGAGGCAGGCTGCCCTAGCGCGGGGCCAGGCCCTGACTCCCAGTTTCCTCCCTCACCAGCATGGCTCATGCAAGTCACGGCCACTCCTCTAGCCTCATCACAGGAACGGGGGCAATACCTGTCATCCCAACCTCACAGGGCTGCTGTTGCGCAGGGTGTGTGTTGCTGTGTGAAACATCTTAGTGTGCTGTGGGACACTCAACAAACACCAATTGTTTTTACTATTACAATACTTTTAAAGCTGCCTTTTAAATTCCTGGCCTTGTGGCAATCATGGGACCCTTCTAGTCATTTATAGGCTAGAGATTTAAACACTAGAATCTATATTTCTGAAAGGGATTTCATCTTACGTCTTATTATCAAATGTCTTTGTTAATATCAAGTGCTCTACAATGAGTGTTTTAATCATCATCATAACAAAGCTAACAGGTACTGAGCTCATATAATGGGCCAAATCTTTTTTCTTTCTTTTTTTTTTTGAGACGGAGTCTCACTCTGTTGCCCAGGCTGGAGTGCAGTGGCACGATCTTGGCTCACTGCAACCTCTGCCATCCGGGTTCAACCAATTCTCCTGCCTTAGCCTCCCGAGTAGCTGGGACTACAGGTGCCTGTCATTGCGCCTGGCTAATTTTTGTAGTTTTAGTGGAGACAGGGTTTCACCATCTTGGCCAGGCTGGTCTTAAACTCCTGACGTCACGATCCACTTGCCTCGGCCTCCCAAAGTGCTGGGATCATAGGCATGAGTCACCGTGCCCAGTCTTTTATTTTCTTTTTTTTTTTTTGAGACGGAGTCTCGCCCTGTCGCCCTGGCTGGAGTGCAGTGGCACAATCTCGGCTCACTGCAAGCTCCGCTCCGCCTTCCAGGTTCACGCCATTCTCCTGCCTCAGCTTCCCAAGTAGCTGGGACTACAGGCGCACACCACCACGCCCGGCTAATTTTTTGTAATTTTAGTAGAGACGGGGTTTCAACATGTTAGCCAAGATGGTCTCGAACTCCTGACCTCATGATCCACCCGCCTCGGCCTCCCAAAGTGCTGGGATTACAGACGTGAGCCACTGTGCCCGGCCTTATTTTCTTAAATAATTCTCACTATAACTCCAGAAGGTAGGTACTATCATTATCTCCACTTTATAGCTTCAAAGGGTAAAGTAACTTGCCCAAAATTATAATTAGTAAGTAGCAGGGCCAAGATTTGAACCCAGATCTGTCTGACTCAGGGACTTTCCTCATCACATGGCTCTCTCTTGCCTTTGCACATGAGGACACATATGTGTTTGATACCAGTTATGGGGAGTGGTATAGCCAGGACTGAGGAAAAGGAGATCTCATAATTCTATTCAAAGTCCCTTCTAATAGTTCTGTTGTTTCTGTTTACCGAGCTAACTAAAGAATACTTAGTAATCTCATCCAAAGTTATACCTACCTCCTCAGATGCTGTGGGGTTTCATCAGGGATTAACAGTGCAAGACGCAGTTATATACCTATCATAAATTAGCTTTGTGGCCACATGACCAACAATGCAAGCCAGCATAGCTTTAAGAGGACCATTTACTATATCACTATAAACAGAGCTATATAAAAAGAATTATTCCTAAGACCCTGCACATCTGTGCTTACAATCATGTCTTTCCACGAGCTTTGCAAACAAGGATAAAAGTCCAATTTAGATTGTGTATTGAACATCAATTCTCTATTCAACAGGGAAAGGTAATTCAAAGTATCCCAAAGGCATGAATGCTGCATGGATCTCATTTCTGCCAAAGGTCTCAACCATCTTTCTTGGTCATAGCCAGAACTGTTAATACACAACATAATGAGCTAATCTGAGCCTCACTTTGTTTAAACAGCGTGGAGTGCAGAGGAAAATGATTTTGAGTAAAAAAGCATAACTGGAGATGCTATCACTTTTTAGCTTTTTGTTCCTAGGCAGGATCACTTAAAATTTTTCCAAGCCTTAGTTTCTTTCTCAGTTTACTTCTCTTCATTTTGTTGCTGTTGTTCCCCTCCCCTTGCCCAGAATGCACACTCTACAAAGGCAGGGATTCTTTGGTCTCTTCATCCTCTCTGACTGGAAGAGTACCTGGTATACTGTAGGTGCTCAGTAAGTATTCACTGGTTACAGTATTATGTAAATTGGTAAAACATGGATAACTGACACCTTTCTTGTAGGGTTTTTGCGCAGATTGAACAAGAGATTAGATGTGACCATAACCAGCTATACACCAGTACTGTGCTAGGTGACTCATGTATGTTCCCATGTAATCCTCACGTTGAAAGAACCTGTAAATCATAGTGTTTTCAAACAGAAGGGTGCCGACATAATTATCCTTTGTACCTTATATGTACAAACCCTGTGATGAACCAAATGCCACAATCAAGAACACATTCAATCATGTGTTCATGCATTCATTCATCGCTATTTATTGAGCAGGTGCTGTGGGTCAGGCCATGCTGAGTCCTGGGGCTGCGAAGGTGAACAAGGCATGTTTGCTACCCTCACGGAGCTTGGCGACTAACAGAGCATTTGGCTAGAAGGGCAGGTGAGGGCCAGATCCCAAAGAACCCTAAATACTACACTGAGTTTGGACTTCATTCTGAGAAATGGGTGAAACCAAAGGGTTTGATGGCTGGGACAGGCATCCTATAAAGCCCACCCCGACAGAGCTTACCTAGGAACACTTTCCCTATGGCCTTGCCTCCAGGGATAATGTCTTAGCATGAGATGAGATTTCAGTGAAACACATCTATAATTATAAGTTCCATTGTTAAGGGGTAGTTTGGAATCTCAGGGCCACTACTATGGAAGGAATGATGTAAGGATGTAATTTTTGAATCCTCTCTTTAAGAGTAGAGGTGTTGAAGGCTAGAGTTCAGAGAAAGAAGAAAAGCACTCAGAGGCATGGGGAATGCATTGCTACGTGATTGGGAACAGTTACGTCCCTGATCAGGACTGAATGGTGACCATGTCACTGTGGAAATCCCCTGCCTCTACCCATGCTTCTTCTCCCCACCCTCCCCACCCCAACCCTCATTCCTCCCAACCCCCACTCCTCCTCCACCCACCCTTCATCCCCCTGCATTTACCGATAGAACAGTCGTGTCCAGTCCAGCTTGGGTCACAGCTGCAAAGCCCGGTGTCCGGGAGGAAGGTTCCGTGACCTGAACATTGGTCTAAGCATGTGGCCCTGGGGGTCTCGCAGTTGGTGCCTCCCCATCCCACAGAGCAGTGGCATTCACCTCTCACGCAGACACCCCGGCCTGAACATGTGGGGTCCATGCAGTCCACTGTGAGATGGAGGAAGGAGAACATAGGTAAGCATCTGACCAGCAAAGGTGAGGCTTCTTTAAGCAAACTACTTAGCTTTGTGACCAAGGGGCTTCACACATTCTGGTAGAAGGATGCAGAGGCCACTTAGTAAGGTGAGAGCAGTACTGTGGCAAATAGCAGACCTGGCTTCTCAACTCCACCCAGGTAGAAATCCCTATCTCTTCATTTGTGGGGAGGACACAGTAAGAAACGTGCCTCAAGCATCAGCATAGCACTTTATGTCTACTAGACTCTGTTTCATTCACTTCTGAATCTCCACCTCCTAGAACAGTGCCTAGCATACAGGAGGTGTTTAATAAATCTTCATAGAACAAACTTTTATTATCACTTCATAACGCGGGCTTATTTATGTGATCATGATACTAAAATAGATTCCTTAATTTAAATGAGAATTTATTTTGAAACTTAATTCCATTAGATTTTATCATCTTCCCCAAATTCTTGAGATTGATATGAACTTCACTTTCCTGGCCAGGTATGGTGGCTCACACCTGTAATCCAGCACTTTGGGAGGCTGGGGTGGGAGGATTGCTTGAGGCCAGGG
This sequence comes from Macaca nemestrina, assembly GCF_043159975.1. Taxonomy (NCBI): domain Eukaryota; kingdom Metazoa; phylum Chordata; class Mammalia; order Primates; family Cercopithecidae; genus Macaca; species Macaca nemestrina. Next base: position 78,023,918 of record NC_092136.1, read on the forward strand.
GTTTGAGACTAGCCTGGGTAACACAGTGAGATCCTGTCTTTACAAAAAAAATTAAAAAATTAAAAAAAAATTAGCTAGACATGGTGGCACATGCCTGTAGTCCCAGCAACTTGGGAGACCGAGGCAGGAAGATTGCTTGAGCCCAGGAGGTCAAGGCTGCAATGAGCTATGATTGTGCCACTGCACTCCAGCCTGGGCAGTGGGACAAGACTCTGTCTCTAAAAAACAAACAAGCAAAACGATAATAAAAAACTTCACTTTCTTGAGGGCAAATACTTCAATATGTGCTGACTTTGCGCAGCTTCTCCTCATGTGATAGGTGAGTCACATAGTGGTGGCTCACAGCCAGGCAGGCCTTTAGTGCTCCCAGGGCCCAGGGTCAAAGTGGTCTTAAGAGACCGACAGAGAAAGAGGGAAAAGAGAGATACATTGTGGGTTATCTGCTCTGTGCTTACACTCTAAGCACTTTATATACACTATCAGATTCAGTTATCTCAGTAACCCAGTGAGATACAGATGAGAAAACTGAGGCTCTGAGAGGTAAATAATTTATGCCAGATCACACAGCTAAACTCTGCCAGAGAGGAATTCTTTTCCTGATTTCTAAAATTGTGGTAAAATACACATAACTTAAAATTTACCACCTTAGCCACTGTTAAGTGTACAAGTCAGTGGTGTTAAGGACGTGGATACTAGTGGGCAACCATCACCACTGTCTCCAGAACTCTTTTTATCTTGCAAAACTGAAACTCTGCACCCATTAAACAACTTCCCATTTCCCCTTTCCCTCAGCCCTTGACAACCACCATTCTATTTTCTATCTCTATGAATTTGACTACTCTAGGTACTTAATGTAAGTGGAATCATCCAGTATTCATCTTTTTGTGATGGCTTATTTCACTTGGCATAATGCCCTCAAGGTTCACTCATGTTGTGGTATGGCCAGAACTTCCTTCCTTTTTAAGGCTGAATAATATTCCATTATATGTTCATACCTCATTTTGTTTGTCCATTCATATGTCAACAGAAATTCAGGTTGCTTCCACCTTTTGGCTATTATAAATAGGTTGCTATGAACACGGGTGTACAAATATCTCTTTGGGACTCTGCTTTCAATTCATTTGAGTATATGCCCAGAAATGAAATTGCTGGATCATATGGTAAATTCTATTTTTGATTTTTTGAGGAACCATCACGCTGTTTTCCATAGTGGTTCTACCATTTTACATTCCCACCAGCAGTGCACAAGGGTTCCAATTACTCCACATCCAGAGAAGACTCTGAAGCTCTGTCTGATCTTGAGGCCAATATTTCTATCAGGGGTTGACTTTCCCTAATCAAAGCTTTAGTTACGGGGCTACAACAACATTAACAGAGACCTCTGATCTTCTGCAAAACACTGCACAGAAAAGGAGAAGAGTACTGAGAATTAACTGAAGTGGCTCCAGTTCATATGGAAAGTGCAATAGGTGGCAGAGAGACGACAGGATTGGTAAAGGAGGTCGATTCATGTTTTTTCACTACCAAAAAGTTGTCAGGTCTGTCTTTCTCTTTAGGGAGGTAGGGATTCTATTCATTTTGTAATTGTGAGGGGACGGTGGTATCCTGGGGAGGAGGGGCAACATGTAGCTGTTGGAGAAAGGGTGCTGATGGCACTGTGATGAGCATGGTCAGGCCCCTCCTAATAGGAACTCACGAGGGAGCCCTAAGCTGCAGAAGAAAAAGCTCTCCATTTGGCCTCTGAGGACCTAGGTTCAAGGGTCAAGGGACAAAATGTACTGGTTCTAGGTCCGTGGTCCAATTACATAACTGCTCTGCGCTTCCCATCTATAAAGCAGGTATGGTAAAGATACTGACTACTGACTTCTCAGGTTGCTACGAGGAGCAAATGACGTTATGATTTCAAAGGACTGTATAAACTTTTGCAAAGAAGTTATCTTCTCATCCTATCAGGACATTCAGTAGCATAGCTTGGGGCAAACTGTGGTCAGAGCTCATTTATAATTCAGACATCCTTTAAATGTATTTATTAATTATATTTTATAACCCAGTATATTTGATTTTTACATAAAAGCCTGGGAAACCCAGGCTGGGTATATAAGAGTCACAGATACAAATGGGCAAAAACTTTATAAGTGGCAATATTCTGGGAACATTTATTTTGAGAACTAGCTTATTAAGAAAGTTATTTTGCTCTTTAGGGTCTTAAAGGTGTTCAACCTAATAACCTAAATGATAAACAAGATGATCAGGGTTCAGGAGTGATTATTTGGTAATAACACAGTAATGATCACAATAACAATAAGCATTAATTTATTCCCTCTTCTGTGCCATATTTTGCTATTAAGCATTTTATAGACATTATCTCATTTAATCCTAACAATGTAAGTATGAGGTAGCTACTTTTATTATGTTCATTTGATAGATGAGGAAACAGAAAGCACAGAGAGGTTAAATAACTTGCCCAAGATCACACAGTAGTATGGCAAATGGAAGAATTTAAATTTGAATCACCCTTTCCTGGTTAGGCCTCTTGCCATTTCCCCTTACAATCTTACTGGTTCAGAAATACATGCATGCATATATACTTATATAAACACAAAAAATGTCTTAAAAATAGAAATCAAAACAAGAAAAGAAATAGAGCAATGTGGAGGATTAATGAAGTCAAATGAAGGCAAAGAATCTCTTCTCCTGCAGTCTCTGGACTCCATTCAAAAATGGTTAGAGCATGACCTGTTGGAATTCCTGATAATTAAAAATAATAAATGTAATAATAGCAATAAATTCTCATGACCTGCCTCAGATCTTGGAACCTCAGAAGGATTATTCTGGCCCATTAGGCTTCTATGACAATCCCCTAGACCCAGAGAGCTTTCCAATTTGACAGGAAACAACTCAGCAATTCCTATCCTGAGGCCAATAAAGGTATTTCCTTTTCTGTAAGTGCCTGAACCTCAACTTTGGGTTGAAACTGTCTCTGAGAATCCCAGGGCACGCTTGAGGTCGAACCTATAAATCTCCATCATTAGCAAGCAGGCTGGGAGGGTGCCAAGTTCAGCAAGAGGCTCTGGGTGGCACAGGCCTGTGCTTCCTTAGATGTAATGAGTCTCAGGAAAGACCCAGGAATCAGCAAAGTGAATCCTACACTCCCAGCAGATGGTCCAGGCAGAGAACAAAGATCAGAAGGAACTGATGAGAGGCTACCTCCAGACAATTAATCTGTGCTTCTGAAGGTCAACTGGGCCAAGTGATTGTGGAGCGGGAGGGAAGTTTTAAGGAAGACTGCATCTCAGGAGGGACGGCAGCTCCCGGAAATCAGGCTGAATCAGTGGAGGTTCCTGCTGGAGCTGGGTAGACATCGTCCCTGTGCTCTACTGATCCTACAGGGCCAGTATCTATGCCACAATCATGCTCTGCCAAAGAGGTGGTAGGTAGACTCTGCCTCTGCCTCTGCCTTTGCATTCTGGAGCCTCTGGGGTGGTGATTAAAGTTGACTTCTTCCCATCACACTGGCACAGCTTCAGGAACAACAGTGATTTCCCAAGGAGCTGTGTGCAAAGTGGGGAGAAGCGGCCAGCTTGGGGTGGAAGGGAGCTGTGATGAAGGAGTACGAGCAATGGTTAGGGAGGTGGACTGGCCTTTGTCTGGAAGACAGCCTAACTTAGTTTCCTCTTAGAGATGGGCCAAACAGTTGTTTTTTCCCCTTGCAGAGCTTGCCATTACAGACAAAATTTCTGGCAGAAGCATAGCCCATTAACAAATGATGAGGCCTGCATGGCCAGGCTGCAGACACAGGTCTTTCCCCAAAACATGCCACGCTTCAGTGACCACACAAGCTATTGGACGCTCTGCAGGACCAAAAACACAGGGTCTCACTTTTCATTGTGAAAGGTCTAGGTTTTTTCTTTTCTGCTCCTCCCCCAACTCCTTCCCAGTGTCCTACTGGCTCCGTTCAAGCTTTAAAAAGTATGGGGCAATAAACTTCAGAAGAAGGAATGGGGAGGAAAAAAGTGAGCTTGTTAGCTGATGTTTTATAAACACAGTGAAACCCGTAGCACAGAGCAGACGGAGGAGGGGAAGAGAATGGTCGAGGACAAAGGCCCCGAGAAAACCCCGTTATAAACACAAGGACAACGCAGTGAAGCTTCACCAGAGAAACAGAAATAATAATGGGAATCAGTACCAGATGGCCCTCCTCAGAAAAGAAAGCAGGAGTGAGAACATTTCTTTTCAAACAGATAATGTAAATCAAAGTTCCCAAACATTTTTTTCTCTCTTATAAATAACGCTGCAGCTCTGGGGCGCTGCGCGACGCCAGATCATCTGGGAAAGGACAACTGCCTTCTCCTGGCCCACACAACATGGGTGGGATTGGAGGCAGCTCACAGTTTCAAGAGGAATCTCCTCTTTATTTCTCTTTCCTTCTCAGGGTCTTCACCTCAAGTGACTCAAATAAAAAGGGACAGCAGATGAAGGTCACCATTCTCTGGCTAAGAAGGCCCAGTTCCTTTGTTCCAGGGGTTGGCGTTCCTTCTCTGTCAGACAGCCCAAAGTAATCCCCATCAAAGTTAACAGGTCTGAATCAGGACTTCCAGCCACGCTTGAGGTTTATATACAGCTTGTCTCAGAGAGGCAATGCTTTTCAGACACTAATCTCTTCTTGTTCCCCACTCTTTGAAAATGGGCCTGTTAACATTCTGTTTTATTTTTAGAGCAAATGATGCCTGGGAGGGGCTCTCTGTTAAGCAGTAAATGGTTTAGAAGATCGGCTCTCCTTGGAGCCTCTTCCACCCACTGGGGAAGGTGCCAGGGTGCTAGATGGCAGAGTATGGGAGGTAATGACAGGCGCATAGCGTCATCCATCCGTTTCAAACGGGAAATTCCAACCATTTCAAAAGACCTTGGATGAAGTGACTGGGGCGAAACAGGAAATGTGCTTCAATTGTCCCCAGAATAATACTAATAACATAAGAGCTCACATTTATGGAGCGTTTACTATGTGTCAGACACTGAGCTAAGTGCTTTACATGGGTCATTTAATTCAATCCTCACAATGGCCCTCAGAGGAAGGCATTCCCATTTTATAGACAAGGGAACTGAGGCTAGTTAGTGGCAGGGCCAGGATGCAAACCTATATCTGATTCCAGAGTGTGCACTTTTAACAGCTACTTTACATTGCTTGCGAATAAGGCTCTTCCTCTCAGCTGGAAACACCATGCAGTCAAGAAGGAAGAGTCCTGGATTTGAAGTGAGACCTGGGCTGAATCCCAATTTTGCCATTAGTCAGTTCTATGACCCTGGGCAAGTCACTGCCCTTCCCTGGGCCTCAGTTTCTTCATTTGTGAAATAGAAATTTTCATTTATTTCACCTGGTTGGATTTTCTAGTAAAGAACAGATGTTAATGTTAAATCAACAGTTCACTTTTCTAGCCTCAATCTACACAACCATATATTTATTTTATAAAGGAGAGAGGCATGCTCATGGGCACTGAAGAGCCATACACATGAACACACATACACGAGTGTGGTGAAAGAGGGCAGAGTTTGGAGGCCTATAATAGAATCACACTTCAGAAATGGAGATTAAAAATGAGCAGATGAGCCTAGAGGGGAGTGAAAAGAACTTGGACTATGGAGCCAGAACGACTGGGCTCAAACCCAGCTCTGCCATCTACTAGCCATGTGTCCTTGGGCAAGTTATTCAACCCTCTGAGTCTCAGAATCCCCAACTATAAAGTAGAGATGACTACTCCTCCCTAATTAAGGTTCGAATTACATGATACGAGGCTTCTAGCACAGCCTTGTATATGGCAAGTGCTCGATACATGACATTTCTCTCCTTCACTGACCAGGACTCTGATGTGTTTGACTTCTTCCTTTAGATTAGTTATTGTCGCTGGTGGGTGGGCTCCTGGCTTGGGGAGATGGGGTCACAGAATGGCTCAGGAGGCTTCCCTTGCTCCCTGGTCACCCTCTTGGCACTATGTGCCAGCCTCTATTTCAGTTGGACGGAGCTGCCAACTGCAAGTCTTACCTTCCTCACAGCTCTCGCCCTTGTAGCCAGGATTGCAGATGCAGGTGCCCATGATGCAGGTGCCATGGTTGCTGCAGGCCACATCAATACACTGGTTGGTGGGCACATCACACTCGGCGCCTTTCCAGCCACTGTGGCACAGGCATCTGCCCTTCATGTACTGGCCATTTCCGCTACAGAGCACGGGGCAGGAAGCTGGGGAGACAGCACCAGAAGTCTGGCATGAATCAATGTCCAGCACACCCCAACTGCCTTTGTCCCTTCCTCCTCTTGTCCTGCCTGGCTTGACCAGTAGCCTCAATTATGTTGCCACAAACACCCATGTGTGCCCATCTGTCTTCTTCTCTTGCTTTATTTCTTTCCATTTTAAACACATCTAGATTTGTAGGTGATGGTGCACAGTGCAGGACCTGGCAGGGTAGGTATCCACTTAACCCCATCCCCTTCATATTGCTGATGGGGTACAGTGGCTGCCGGGAACCTCAGACAGGAAGCTTCAGTCTGTTCCTCCATCTTACTGGAAAAACCAGTGGCTGGGCCTCCTGCCTGCCCTGAATCCCTCCTCCAGCGCTCTCCTCTAATAACACTCCATTTGCACTTCTGCACACCTCATCTGCAGCGCCACTTACTGTCCTCTTTAACCCAGCAAATCTCAGCTTCCCTTGCCTTTCAGGCCTCCACTCCAGCCCCATACACCACTGTCCCCTTAAGAGGAGAGCAGAGCCCAACTTGGCTCTTTAAAGTATTATCTTTTCATTCTGCCTCTTAGCGTAAAGGGTTTTGTGATCTTCTCTACGAAGGATACTACATAAAAATAAATTATACTGCATTGTGGTATAAGTACTTACCAGTCTTATCAAGATCCAATAAGGCTTTTTTACACATGACTCTTAACTTTAAGTGCATACGGGACGAGACGGTAATTCTCGTTAGAAGGAATGACTCATCTCTCTCTGTACCACGTTTCCCTGGCCCCCACCTGGCTTCTTTCCTTTTTAAACCACTCAGCAGGTAATCACTGTGTTTCCTTGGGCCTGCTAGCTTTGCTGCCTCAAACTGAGTCTATCTCACATTAGGAAGAATAAACAGACTCTCATGGCATAGTACTTGCAGGGTGTAGTTCACGCAGCCTGGAAAACCATCTCTGCCTTCTACTTACAAACAATTTCTCAAGCCTCAGGGCTCGGGTGTAGTGTCACCCTCATTTGGGAAGAATTCCCTGAAATCATCCCTTCTACTCTCAGACTGCTCCTCCCTTCTACTCCGATAGAAGCTCCCTGCATTTAACTGTGTTATAGCATATTTCTCTTATTATTGTACTGCTTTGCAGTTGTCTATTTACTTGTCTGTCTCTGAGACCAGACTCAGAGCTCCCAGGATTGGGTCTTGCCTAGCACAGCACCAATCCCTAAAAAGACACGAAGCAAATGGCTACTGAATAAGGAAGGGAAAAGGTAAAAAACAAAAGAAGGGGCCATGTTAGTTTCCCAGGAGAGTGCCAAATTCTCAGGATTGCAAATCTCCTTGACATTTTCCTTGTTAATTATTCCAGGACAGAAATGATGGCCATAAGTACGGGATAGATCGTGGGCAGCCTTTTAGATTATCTCCACAATGTTTATCATGGGCACTGACTGTGTCTAAATATCAGGCACCATTAGGGTCCTGTGTAGAAAAAAGTGGCCTGGCCTTCTCAGTCCCTCCCCTTGGGGTCTTGGCCGATTCTGCCTGTGCTGTTAGAAGGTAGCAACGGAGCAGTCCTCAGACTCCTCATTTATAGGCCAGAGAGACATCCCACTAGCATGAAGATAAACTTCAAAGATGCATGGCCAGGGATGATCATTCCTATAAGAGGAAATCAACTTTTAAAAGAACCCCCACTGCCACTGCACCTGCCCCAGCAACAGACACCAACTTCACTGTGACCACCCCACAGTGAATTCGCCCTCCTTTCCTGACCTCCCCAATCATCCACATATGGATAACAGTGGCTGACAAGGTTATGGCTCTGCCTGCACACCTCCCTCCAAGGGCTTCTGGAGAATGGCCCTTGGAAACCCTTCTCGTGGGCATCAGAAGGTGGGTTGGATTCTACACTTGCTCTGAGAAGTGGAAGTGAGCTGCCTGAGGGGTCTGGGAAGCAGAAATCCAGAGCTCCAATGCAGAGTTCTCACCTCTGCCACAGTCGGGGCCCAGGAAACCCAGGAAGCAGTGGCAGGTCCCAGAGATACAGTCACCATTGCCATAGCAGTTGCTGGGGCAGTTATCCACCGACTCTGGGGGGAGAAAAGAGAAGAAGAGTTGAAAACAAATTTCCTTACCCAAATACAGAGCCCAGGAATCAAGCCTTAGGTTAACCAAGTCCCACATATTTGAGCTATTGTGGCCCCGTCACTGAAAGGAATGAATGGAGTTAAAATTCTGTTACTTTTACTCTTATGGAAGCACAGCTCAACTGACGTTATCAGAAGTTCTGGAAAATCTCTGCCTGAACCAAATTTTTATAAATCAAATTTGTATCTCCAAACACATTAGAGATTCTTCAGCTAAAAACACTGAGAGAAAACAGTTTAACCTGTGAACAGTGGTTTTGTCTGGATGGTGTGTTATTGGGTGATTCTTATAGTCTTCTTTATACTTTTTGTATTTTATGCTTTTCTCAGAATGGACTGATATTCCATTACTTTGTTTTTACATAAAGCTACTGAGCATTTACAAATCTGTCTTTTCCCACCTCTGACTTTTCATATATCCATGTAGGTCCCCCACTGTCTTTCACTGCAGCCACTACACCAGCCTGAGGCAGGCCTTTCAGCCTTCCCCTTGCTACTCACCCTGATGTGTTCACCACCCAGCAGCCTAAGTGATTTCTTTGAAACAAATCTTATTCTATCACTCTCCTTCTTAAAACACTTCAAGGGCTCCCCATTTGCTGAGATGAAAAAAATCCAAGCTCTTTCCAGAGGCAAAGAAATTTTCTTCTTTGGCTGGGTATAGTGGCTCATGCCTGTAATCCTAGCACTTTGGGAGGCTGAGGCAGGTGGATTACTTGAGGTCAGGAATTCGAGACTAGCCTGGCCAACATGGTGAATCCCCATCTCTACTAAAAATACAAAAATTAGCCTGGCATGGTGGCATATATCTGTAATCCCAGCTACTCAGGAGGATGAGGTGGCAGAATCACTTGAACCTGGGAGGCGGAGGTTGCAGTGAGCCGAGATTGTGCTATTACACCCCAGACTGGGCAACATAGTGAGACTGTGTCTCAAAAAAAAAAAAAGTTTCTTTCCTACTCCCTCTGCATTACTTACAGCCCCAGACACGCTGTCTGTCATGCCCCCCTTTTGCAGAGATGTTCCTTTCTCTAACTCCTCCTAATACATTTGGTACATGCTCTGTGTGACAGGTCAAGAAAATATGGAATCAATTTCAGAAAGATTTTAATCAAAAGTCAGGCACTGTTTTGTAGCTCCTGTTGGTAAACCTATTATCTGGAATGCATGTTTATTTGGAACAGCTCATTTCTCAATAATGTTGGATGTGAAATGAAGCACAGAAGCAACTATGTGCTGAATGCCTTCTTCGTGCCATGTATTTCCACAAAATTTATCTTATTTCACTGTCACCAAATCTGACAAGCACATATTGTTATTCCTATTTTACTTAAAAAAAAAAAAAAAAAAACCCACAACAACAAAAAAACAGGTGGCTGAGAGAAATGAAGTGACCTGTGAAAGGCCACAGATACTTTATCAAAGAGGTAACACTGCAAAGACTAGAACCCGAGCCTTCGGGCTCCACGCCTGGCCTTGCTGCAGGACACTATGCTATCTGGGTCTTGAAGGAACTTATTCCACAGCAGAATCCAGGGAAATGAACAAGGCATATCTATGGTATGGGATCCCCTAATTTTTGTGTCCTGATCGAGAAACGCAGGCCTTGACCGCTCTGTGACCGACACAGCCATTTGCAACTCTTCTGCAGGCCGGAGTCCATGCTGAAGCCTTGAACATTCTCAGGTACTGAAAAAGGTGTTTAGGTTGTTTCCCAAAACAGTAAAGAAACTAGCCCTGGCCTTGAGCCAAACTCCTTAAATCCCCATACAAACTCCATACCCTGGGCACCTTGCTGTGGAGATACCTAGGTAGAACATCCCTTTCTCTTGCTGTCTGCACGAGAATTGCTATGGCACTCTGTAAGTTCCCCTAATAAACACTTTGGACTGATCAACCTGGCTTTTAGTGCTTCTTTCTTTGCAATCCCAACCAGTCCTATCTTGGGATAGTTTGGGGTACCCCCTCATGGGAACTTCCCTGCCTCTACTTTTGAGGTGACTCTAGCTATGGGTTCACTGGATGAAACAGTGGGACAGTGAAGCCCATCCTGAAGGCAGCAAAGGATCTATTTGTAGGATAGAGAATTCTATGACTTTCAGAGTTTGGAGGGATCCTAGAGACATCCAGCCCAACGATCTCATTCGGTAGAGAAGGAAACTGAGACCCAGAGGAAGGGCAGTGACTTGCCCGAGGTCTCAGAGGGAACCAGTAGAGTCAGATTTGAAAGTAAAGGAAAAGGTCAGTTAGGCAGGCAGAGTTAAGGATTCAGTCTGTTGTCTTAGCTCACAACTATAAGTCATGAAGCCAAGATCTAGGCCTCTGTTAAATGAAATGTTACTACATTAGATACAAGACTTGCCTATAGGAAATTTGCAGCTTAATTGGGAGAACAAAATAATAAGTCAACTGTTGAATGAGGCATAGAAAAAGTTCTGCCTGGAGGTAAGAAAACCTCGTTTTGGGGTCTACTCTTTTAGTACCATGATCTGTGACCTAAAGCAACTTCCTTCCCCTCTCTGGGCCTCACCTTCCTGATACGTGAAATGAAGGCAATGGTGGAGACGATTCCCTGCAACTGCTTCCTGTTCTAAAATTCTGAGTCTATAATTAATTAAGAGATCAAGTGTGGAGAAAAGGCATCTAGACAAGGGCATCAAAACTTAAATGCAGCATAGCACTTAAGGGTAGTACAGTGGCAGCTGGAATGGGGCAAAATTAGCAGAGGGAAGGCTTCTCAGAGAGCGTGGGCTTGAAAAATGGCTTGGTGATATATAGGTGGAGGCGGCAGCATTTATAGTATGGTGCATTTTCAAGAAATGTCCTTCTTCAAGGTCTTCCACTATTTTTAAAGTTTGGAAAAATGGTCCAAATGTGTGGCTCCTTTTGTGAGTGGGCAATTCCACTCACTCAGTGTTGTCTCTGCTAACACAAGCAGTGTTTTATATTAACACAGAGTTAAGAATAAGAAGGTCTAATCCAACATGTGACCTCATTTCAGGGCAAAATGGTCTGGGTCCCGGTAGAGCAAGGCTTAGGCTGGGGACCTGAGATCTCTATTCTCCATTGGCTTTACTTGGAAGAATCCATGTTCCCAAGACCTTCAAGTCAGTAGTGGATTCCTAAACACTGTTTTTAGAAAGGACCATTTGGGAAGTTTCATTCTGAATATTCTTTTAAAAAATGAAAATTTTGAGTAGTCTAAGGCAAGATAATTTCCACTTTAAGCTACTGGGCTAATTGTACAATCGGAGAGACAGTCCTGCCTGCAGGGCTGCAGAAGGAGTACAGAACAGAAAGGCAGACGGCCTGGTTTCCAGGTCTTGTCCTGCTACTGAGTGGTTGTGAACTCTTGGCCATGCCACATGACCTTTCTGTACCTGTTTTCTCATTATTGCACTTGCTCCTCCCATATGTTCCTGCCTGGCAACTTCTACTCCTTCTTTCAAATCTAGTTCAAATGCCACCTCCTTGGAAAGGCCTGGACATCTTAAACAGGCTAAGTTACTTCCAGAACTCTTTTCCCCTCACCCTTATTAAAATACCATATAGGCTTCATTGTTGACTGTGAACTCCTTGAGGATAGAAATTGAGTTTATTCATTTATGTATTTTCCCTGGTATTCAATCCAGAGGAGGGTCTCAATAAATATTTGTTTCTACTCCTGAAAGAATTCCACTAGATGAGCTCAGAAATCCCTCCCAGATCTAAATTTCTATGGTTCAATCCTTCTCAGACCCAATGGTATAAAGTATATCTCCTAATAAAATTACTATACATATAAGCTGCATTTTTAACAGGATCAACTACAGATAAGTGTTATATACTTTGTTAGATTCTGATTTCCCGAGTCTGTGAGATACATCCTGTTTATCATCTGCTAAAAAGCCTTCATAGTGAGAAAGGGAAGAAAGCATATTTTCTGTGACTGAGTGTAGTGTTGGTTGCTAAACCTGACAGCATAGAAGCCTGTTTGCTACAAAACTTGCCCCAGGCTACTGGTGTGAGAAGGCAGAAGTTTTAGGAGACATGAAATAATTTTAAGATAGCAAAAAGGAAATGGAAAGGAGATATATAATGTTTTCTTTTGATAAAATGTTTATGTATATATTTATCTTCCACTTGGAGAGATTTCAACAACTTGAGGTTCAGTTAGGATCCCACAAATAATGAGTCTCCACTGACCAGGTATGTCTGTGCTACAATCTAGGGCAGAAGTTACATTCTTTGGCTTGGGAAAAGTGTGAACTTTAATGCGTAAGTACTGTGGATGTTCCCAATCAGTGTTTGTTGAGTTTCTTCTCCCACAGTCTCTCCTGCTTTGCTCATGTTCACAGTGCAGCTGCCTTCATTTAGCAGAAGGTGTGCCTTTAGATCTTCTTGGATCCAAATTAAAAATTCAGCAGCCTATGAATAACTGATTTTCATAATTGGGTATATGGCATGTTGGAAAACAGGGGCCTTTCCCCCAGCTTGTTTTTCTATCACAGCAGTGGGCCCTGGTAAAAAATTTGATTTTCAGCAACTTGTTTTTCCTTTCATCCGTATTGGAATGCAGAGTTTAAGTGTTTCCTTAGCTCATTCTCTGGACATGTGTTGTGAGTGGGAGTGTTCTTTGGATGTTGAACAAGATATTGCTTGAAATACAAAGGGGCAACTGAAGAAGGAAGAAAAGACAACAGCGCTGCTTCCCAGTGGAGACATGGGAGTCAGGAACCCACGGAGGCCTCGGGGAACCCACTGCGGTGCCCGTTTTGACTATTCACTATTCCTGATTTGTTTTCAGAAACAAGTCATTAGCGCTGCTATGTCAAGGTGAAAGATGATCACAGCTGATAACTAAGTTCTCCTGAGTCCAGGGTTGATGTCGAGGAAAGTCTGCCCTCATTTGCATCCTTCTGGTTTTCCTTTCTAAAATCCTGAGGCCTCATTTCGTAGGAAACAAGGAGAGACCACAGAAGAAAATCCTGTTAGGAGAACTACCTGGACAGCCCAATTGCCTCCTTAACTGTCTCACAGGGGCAGTAACACCAGAAAAGGAAAGGCAGCTTTTCTCCTCTGTCAGCTCACCACAGCATGGGCATACCTGCCTCTTGCCTTGCTCTGAGTAGGCAAACCTCTGTGGACATGCAAGCTAGATGCTGGACTCCAGCATCAAAGACAGAAGGAACCAGCTTTGTGAACGAGGTCAAGGCCCACTCGACATTCTCATTCTCTCCTTTCTGCTCACCCCACACTTTTCCCTCCCTCCCAGAAGCTCCTGTATGTTTTGTTCCCTTGTGATATGTCCAGGCTGATAGAAACCTGTATTTACTACTAATATCTCCTTCTGTTTTTGTTGTCTCCTTAAATCGTAAAAGTGGTTGTCAGGAACTCTTTGGGAACACCTGGTTGAAGTACCAAGGTTTACCCACTGCCAGAGATCTACCTTCTGACTCCTCCTGGCTTCCCTGGAGACATTTATACTTTAGGTTACACCTATTACATTCCCTTTGTTCCTGAAATAGAAAGATTGGATTTATTATTAGCAACCAAAATGAAGAAATGGAAACAAATTAGATAGCATAGCTGGGATTTAATTCCACAACAACTCAAGGTTGAAGGAAGAGTCCAAGAGAGATCCTCTCATTCCCTCAAATGGAACTTTGAAAAGCATATCATATATTCTAACTTAATCTTTATAAGAATTATGAGACCTAGGTGCTTATGTCATCATTTTACAGTCTCAGATAGAGAATGGGAGATGAAGTCACCTTCTCAAGGTCACACAGCTGATAGGGGAAAATCTGGTAGGTGAACCTGTCCTATATGCAGCCAAAGTTTGCAGCATTTGGCCTGGACCAAAGTATGAGCTCTGGAACCCTTTCCAGCTAGGTGCCTTTGGACAAGCCATCTCTATACATTAGTTTCCTCATCTGTGAAATGGGGTCAATGGTAATACACATCTCAGAGAGTTATTTTGAAGACCAAACAGGGTGATGCTGTGCATGTAAAGAGGTTGGGCCAGGACCTGGCAGAGCTGGTATTTTGGTTTTAAGGAAGGGTCACACATGCCTTCCGTTTATGAATTAAAACAACACGCTGACTTGGTCTAATGAATCCAAACAAGGAAATGTGGGTTTCTGGGGGGTGAACACACACACATACACACACAAGACACATGGAAACTCCCCATGGTAAAAACTGGAAAGCAAACACGCAATGCTTCTGAATGTGAAGAAGGCAGGGCATTTGGGTAAATTTTCTCCTGGGGGAAAGCACTGTGAAAGCAAATTAAACTTGTCTCCCAGAAGCGCAAACACAGGCAGGCTCATGCCAACATCTGAAAGAAGTTTTCTCCCAGTGCACTCTAGATTGGCACTGGGCAGGTGCCAGGTGCTGGAAAGCTGTTCCATGGCCTGTGAGGTGTCGGTCCCTATAGGTGCTCCAGTTTTCTTTGCAGATGATGGAATTCAAAGGCCTTCAGTCTGCAACAGTCTAGGTCAATGCAATGACAAAAATTTGACAAAGCCCTTGACAGACGGGGCTTGAAGCCAGTTCTGTGCTGACATTTGAATTGGAAGATCTGTTTTCAGTCATATCCAGAAGTCTACCAAACACTATTAAAACCTCCTTATACGAAAATTAATTCAAGATGGATTAGAGACTTAAATGTTAGACCTAATACCATAAAAACCCTAGAAGAAAACTTAGGTAATACCATTCAGGACATAGGCATGGGCAAAGACTTCATGTCTAAAACACCAAAAGCAACGGCAACAAAAGCCAAAATTGACAAATGGGATCTAATTAAACTAAAGAGCTTCTGCACAGCAAAAGAAACTACCATCAGAGTGAATAGGCAACCTACAGAATGGAAGAACATTTTTGCAATCTACTCATCTGACAAAGGGCTAATATCCAGAACCTACAAAGAACTCAAACAAATTTACAAGAAAAAACCAACCCCATCAAAAAGTGGGCAAGGGATATGAACAGACATTTCTCAAAAGAAGACATGCATACAGCCAACAGATACATGAAAAAATGCTCGTCATCACTGGCCATCAGAGAAATGCAAATCAAAACCACAATGAGATACCATCTCACACCAGTTAGAATGGCAATCATTAAAAAGTCAGGAAACAACACGTGCTGGAGAGGATGTGGAGAAATAGGAACACTTTTACACTGTTGGTGGGATTGTAAACTAGTTCAACCATTATGGAAAACAGTATGGCGATTCCTCAAGGATCTAGAACTAGAAGTACCATATGACCCAGCCATCCCATTACTGGGTATATACCCAAAGGATTATAAATCATGCTGCTATAAAGACACATGCACACGTATGTTTATTGTGGCACTATTCACAATAGCAAAGACTTGAAATCAACCCAAATGTCCATCAGTGACAGACTGGATTAAGAAAATGTGGCACATATACACCATGGAATACTATGCAGCCATAAAAAAGGATGAGTTTGTGTCCTTTGTAGGGACATGGATGCAGCTGGAAACCATCATTCTCAGCAAACTATTGCAAGAACAGAAAACCAAACACCGCATGTTCTCACTCATAGGTGGGAACTGAACAATGAGATCACTTGGACTCGGGAAGGGGAACATCATACACTGGGGCCTATTATGGGGAGGGGGGAGGGGGGAGGGATGGCATTGGGAGTTATACCGGATGTAAATGACGAGTTGATGGGTGCTGATGAGTTGATGGGTGCAGCACACCAACATGGCACAGGTATACACAGGTAACAAACCTGCACATTATGTACATGTACCCTAGAACTTAAAGTATTAAAAAAAAAATAGGTCTAAGGAAGGATCTAGAAGAAAGATTGTTTCCTTGATTATATTCAGTCTCGGTCGTTTGTTAATTATTTCTTTGGGGACAAACCAACTTTTACCAATAAGACTGTGAGCTCCTTCAAGACAGGCTTTATGTCTGGTTCTCCAAAGAGTCTTGTGAGTGCTAAACACAAACCAAGAACTCAGTAGTATTTATTATATTGATAAACTAAGCAGGAATACAAGGGGAAAACAGAGGAAAGAGGTCAGAGAAGTGGGGGTGCCACAATAATCAGGTTCCAGAGGCGATTGGTGGCCAAGAAACACACTGTTTCCTTTCCCTCTATTTTTTTATTATAATGCCTAGAATAAACAGTGATAGGAAGTTCAATTTCACATTGTACTCTCAGACCATATTTGGAGTTCAGCAGTTCACATCTGGGAGTCACACTTAAGACACTGATGAGATATGACTCACATGTTCATTGAAGAACAACCAGAAAGATAAAAGAACTTGAAACTACATTTCAAATAAAGAATTCTTGAAGGAATTGAAAATTTAGCTTACTAAGGGGGTTATGACATCTGTTTAAAAATATCTGAAAGGTAATTAGGTGAAATAAGGACTTTGTTTTGTGGCCCTAATAGGTTGACCTGAGTCCAGTGAATAAGGACTATAGTCCTTGGGAAATAGACTTGGTTCAAAAGAAGAATGAACTTACTTTCTAAGAGTCAGAGCTGAATACTTACTATGTTGGGTTACGTTCTGCTTATGTGTATCTGCCCAAATATTGTAAACTTCTTGAAGGCAGGAAATGTGTCACTCATCTCTGGATCTCTGGCAAATAATATCCTCCTTGACTCGAAGCAGGTAATGAATGTTTGTTAGCTGAATGACTAAAATGAATGACCTAGGTGATCTAAAAAGTCATATATTTTCAGTCGCTGGATGTATTCAAGGAGAGAGCAAATTAATGACTAGTGGGGATACTGCAGGGAGTATTAAAGATGAAGTGTATGGCATCTTCCAAGCCTGAAATCTTAGGACTCTGTGAGTCATGGTGTAAAGGAACTTGCTTGGACTGTCTCAAGAAACTTGGGTTCTAGTCCTACTCCTGCCATCCACTTGTTAAGTGACAATGGTCAAATTCCTTCCTCCTCAGGGCCTTTCTTTTCATCTACAAAATTTATCAAACTTATTCAGTAAATATTTACTGAGAATCCACTCTGGCTCAGGAAGTGTTCCAGTGAAGTGGATGGCTTAAGTGATTGGTCAGGTCTAACCTCCTGTGATCTAATGAATTAACCCGAATTGTCAGGGCTTAGAAAATGATACATACAGATGAAAAAGCTGAGAAAAGAATCATCATATTCCATGAGAACACATGGATACAGGAACGTGAACAACACTCACTGGGGCCTGTTGGGGGTTGGGTGGAGGGAGAGTATCAGGATAAATAGTTAATGCATGTGAGGCTTAATATCTAAATGACAGGTTGATAGGTGCAGCAAACCACTACGGCACCCGTTTACCTATGTAACAAACCTGCATATCCTGCACATGTACCTGAAACTTAAAATAATTTTTTTCAAAAAAAGAAAAACAATAGACAATAAATAGGAACTAAGGGCTGATTTACATTTTATTACTTCAACCAATACAAACTGGAAGTTAAAATTAAGAAAAATAAGTCATGTTCGTGGCCCGGCAGAGGGTAGAGGGGGAGATGTTTGCTCATTTCAGGGGCTACCTTAACTTTTCAATCCTCCCTGCGGTTCCTGAGATAACAGTATCGCATTATCATCCATCCCTTGACAGGAGACTCAAGCAGCCCGAGATTAGCCTGCCAGTGCGCCGTTGTGGGCTCTGGTTCTGCTGCATCTCCCAGCGGTGCCCCATGAGCAGGTGCCAGAGAGACCACTGAGACACACACCAAGTACCGGGGAGACAGCCAAGTGCCGCGCTCTTCAAGGGCACGAGGCCCGTCTGAGGAGAGGCAAGCGCTCCCAGGAAATGCCTCGTCCTCCCTCCACCCTTAACCACAGCTGCTCCAGCGCAATGCCCCAGCCTCGGCGCTGCCCAGCGGCGGCCCAGGTGGAAAAGACAACGCCCCGCCCCGTTCCGACTGCCCACAGCTGATTGGACCCGGATGAACACCTGACCCAAGCCAAGCTCAGGCACAGGCTGAACGGCGCTCTGTGACTCAGCCCGCTGGGCAGAGGTTCCGGGCCAATAAGAGCTTGTTCTCTAGTATTTGAACTAAAATGTACCCAGGGAACTTAGCATTAGGGAGCGGGAGCCAAAGGAAGTGATACGAAGAGACGGGCAGGTGAGGTCCTTATGGCCAAGGAGGAACCAAAGTGAAGAGGAAGCAGTCCTAAGTGAGGAGAAAAGGCTTGTGAATGGAGCCGAAGCCTGGAAAGAGGCGGGAACACTGCAGCAAGACCAGCAGGGAAGCCCATGGAGGAGGAGAATGCATGAATGAAAGGCCCCTGAGCTGCCCGGATTCTTAGAAGCTTCTCGGTGCTATTTTCGTCCCCAGCAATAGGAATCTTTTAGAAACGACTTCACTGCCACAGCAGCTTTTCCTTGAGATTGCCTGAGTGTGTTTTGCCCCTTGCAACGGAGAAAACTAATTTACCTTGGCACCTCACCAGGATCTACCTCGTAGCTTGGAGGCTTTGATGATAGCTGATAAGGGCAGAACTTTTTGTTTTTCAAGTATTTCCACATACAGTTTTATTTCATTCTTACAATAGCTGTGTATGTAGGAAGGGAAGGTGTAATCCCCCATTTTGTACATGAGAACATGAAGGCCCAGATACTTGCCTAAGTTGATGCAGCTAATAAGTGACAGAGCCACTATTAAAATCTGGATTTCTACTCCTACCTAACTTAGGGATTCTTCTACCATACCACAACTGCCAATCCGGTTAAAAAATAAAAACAGGCTGTATTAGTCTGTCCTCATGTTGCTATAAAGAAATACCCGAGACTGGGTAATTTATAAGAAAACAGGTTTAAACGGCTCATGGTTCTACAGGCTGTACAGGAAGCATAACACCAGCATCTGCGTCTGGGAGACCACTGGAAGCTTTGAGGCGTGGTGGAAGGCGAAGTAGGAGACAGCATATCACATCGAGCAAGAGCAAAAAAGCGAGGCGGGGAGGTAGGCGTTACATGCTTTTAAATGACCAGATCTTGGGAGAACTCACTATCATGAGGACAGTACCAAGGGGGATAGTACATACTTCCTTTTCAGAAATCTGCTCCCATGATCTAATCACCTCCTACATTGGAGATTATATTTCTTTCTCTCTCTCTTTTTTTTTTTTTTTTTTTTTTGAGATAGAGTCTCGCTCTGTTGCCCAGGCTGGAATGCAGTGGCGCGATCTCGGCTCACTGCAACCTCCACCTCCTGGGTTCAAGCAATTCTCCTGTCTCAGCCTCCCAAGTAGCTGGGACTAGGGGCGCACGCTGCCAAGTCTGACTAATTTTTTGTATTTTTAGTAGAGATGGGGTTTCACTGTGTTGCCCAGGCTGGTCTCGAACTCCTGAGCTCAGGCAATTCACCCACCTTGGCCTCCCAAAGTGTTAGGATTACAGGCGTGAGCCACCGGGGGATTACATTTCCATATGAAATTTGGATGGGGACACAGATCTAAACTATATCACATGCTGATCCCATTCCTTTTGCCTCAAGATTAGTCAATTATAGAGTCAGGACTACTGCAGAAGATGCTGCCAGGGCCAGTACATTCCAACTGGTATCTATTTTGGCTTTGTTAACTGAAACTGGTTTTCAAACATGCCTACCGGTATTCAAAAATCAAAATGCTGCTCCAGCCACTTGCAACTGTATCATACTTGGACAAAAATATTGATTTGATCAAGTCTCTATTGACTCCCCTGTGTTAATGCTGTCAGAGGATCCAAAGCATAGTCCTTATTCTTGAGGAGCACTGGGAAGGCTTTAGCCTTTAGAGTCACACCAATCTAGGTCTGAATTCCAACTCTGTGACTTCTGAGGGTGGGATTTGGAGAAGTCACTGTATCCGAGTCTCAGTTTACTCATCAGTGAAATGAGAAAACCATTTGCCTTACACAGTTGTGAAAAATAAAACCACCATATATATGCACCTGGTACATAAAAGATACTCAGGAAATATTACTTTACTCCTGTATAAGCTCTGTGATTTTCAAACTTTATCCTGTGTCAATCACCTGAAAGCCTGTTAAAACATGGATTGCTGGGCCCTACCCACCAGAGTTTCCAATTTAATAGGTCTGGGTTAGGGTCTCTGGTGATGACGATATCCTTGGGCTGAGTACTACTTTGAGAACCACTGGTCTGGAAGAAAGACAGACTTTACACACAAGTCTGTAAAAAACAAGCCAGAGGGGGCAGAAAGATCTAAACTACCCAAGAATGCAAAAGAGCCTGTGGACCAGTTCCAAAGAGGAGGGCTTGGTCCTCCAGGAGGTAGTATTTGAATAGCTCTTAAAGAATAGGCAGCCTTTTCAAATGCAAAGCAGTTCTGGGCAAGATGGAGGTCAAGTAAGAGTAAGAGCCAGATCCAGAATAACCCTTTTTGCCGCTCCCACGCAGTGACCTGCTGATCATAACGCCAACTTCATGTCAAGTCTGTCTCTGGGACAAATTACTTAAGAAATCAGTGTAAAACACTCAACTCAGCTGCTGGCTAGAGAGTTCCATCTAATGAGCATCACTTTGTGTTGAATTATTCTGTGATGACAGACAATGCAGGAAAAGAAACAGGTTCTGAGGAAGTGGGGTGTGGGGAGCTGCTAATTATTCTCCAAATACTTATCCAGGCTTGTCACCAAGCTCTCAACTACTTACAAACCAAAGGGAAAACCAAACCAAATCCCCCTTCCTCCCTTTTTTTTTTTTTTTTTTTGGAGACGGAGTTTTGCTCTTGTTGCCCAGGTTGGAGTGCAATGACACAATCTTGGCTCACTGCAACCTCCACCTCCAGAGTTCAAAAGATTCTCCTGCCTCAGCCTCCCAAGTAGCTGGGATTATAGGCATGTGCCACCACGCCTGGCTAATTTTTTTGTATTTAATAGAGACGGTGTTTCACCATGTTGGTCAGGCTGGTCTTGAACTCCTGACCTTAGGTGATCCACCCTCCTTGGCCTCCCAAAGTGTTGGGATTACAGGCGTGAGCCACCATGCCCAGCCCATCTCCTCCCTTTTAAGTCAGCACAGTCAGGTACGAAAATGCACAAAACTATGTAAAGATAACCTAGATACTTACAGGTAAAAACCTGTATGTTGGCTTAGACTTTACTTGGAAAATGGAAATATCCAGGCTATGTTACTCGTGGCCGGGACTGCTGCATCAGCATTCTAAGCGGACTTCTGTTTCCAGGCCCGCCCCTTTGTGATATCTACTCCAGATGACAAGGGGCAGCCTTTCATAGGGTCACTGTCCCTTATCATCTGGAGTAGATGTTACAAACAGGAGCCCCATGGACACTTCTGTTTACGTAGTGTTTTCAAAAATTTGAATTAGTTGCCAGAATTTTTTAAAAACGAGATGAAAGAAAAATCTTCATGTTCACTTTAATATATCTATTTTGATACTTAGCACTTGTTAAATATAAAAAAAAAAGTTTTAAAATTGGAAGATCCAGCATGGGAATAATCTCTTCTCATTTAGGGCAAACCCAGACCCTGTGATCAGCCACAGGCCGTCTCTGTAGCTTCCTGCACTAATGTCACCTGCCTGGTTTCTAGGCATCCGAATATGCCACCCAGGCCTGGAGCAGTGTTTTCTAAAAGTCACTTATTTGGGTACTGCTTTTATGCCGTTGCCACATTCACATACCATCTGTCCTATTACTCACTTAGCATTTTTTGATTCATTTATTTTCTTAACTTTATTTAACATAGAAATTCAATATCACTATGAAATAATGATTTGCTATATCTAACTATATTTTTCCAGTTTACTAAAATAAATACATAATTTTTGAAACAGAATCTGTCTATGTCTAATCTAAAATAATCTTGAGAACTATACTTTAGAAAACACTGGAGAGGAGAAAGCTCAAATTTCTGAACCAGGAGTTTAAGGATCCAATTGCCCTTTTCAAGCAAGGTCTTCCTCATGCCCTCTTTGTGCTGCTGCCAAATTACTCCCCACCCCCAACCTGAACCCACACTCCCTTTTCAGCCTCCCTGACTGAGCCCACTGCTCATAACTTTACCTGAAAATCCTCCTTTCCCCCTTATCCACTTGTCCAAGTCCTATCCATCCTTCAAGGCCTATTTATTTATTTATTTATTTATTTGATGGAGTCTTACTCTTGTTGCTTAGGCTAGAGTGCAGTCGCATAATCTTGGCTCACTGCAACCTCCGCCTCCCAGGTTCAAGCGATTCTCCTGTCTCAGCCTCCTGAGCACCTGGGAATACAGGCATGCGCCACCATGCCCGGTTAATTTTGTATTTTTAGTAGAGATGGGGTTTTTCCATGTTGGTCAGGCTGGTCTCAAACTCCCGACCTCAGGTGATCTGCCTGCCTCAGCCTCCCAAAGTGCTGGGATTACAGGCGTGAGCCACTACACCGGCCAAGGCCCAGTTTAAATATTACCTCTTTTGTGAAGGTCCCCCTGGCTCTTCCTAGCAAGACAGAGCTCCCACTTGAATCCTGATGGCAATTTACTTCTATCTTTCACTTATCACCTACTGCTGTCTACTTTGCAATTTAGTTATGTATGAGCATGGCTGTTTTCCCCTAGTGGACTGCAAATTCACTGAGAGGAAGGATGCATTTCCAATTCTCCCTCTTATCTGTGCTGCCACAGTGACTGGCACAGGGTTCTGTCTGGAGTAGCTGTGCAGTCCACACTTGTTAAATATCAAATGACAAAGGGCAGTTTGTGGTTGGTTTCATGTCCTTTGGTGTGTTCAGCCTCAATTCTTAAGGCTGGGCTCTTTCTGTGGAGCCTGAACTGCTTACTTCCTTGCTGATTTCTGTGTTTTCAAATTCCCTTCTTATAAATTGTTTCCAGACCTGCAGCTTCACTGTGATCTGTCTTCCTCTGGGCCTCTTACATTTAGCTAGACACGGCACTGGCCTCTCTTCTCCCAAAACAGCACTAACCATGTATTTGGGGAGCATGTAGTAATATCACTTTGCAGGACCCCAATTCTTTTCTCTAGCAAGAGCTGCCAAGATGGCGTCTGTGAATTATGTACTTAAATTATTTCTATCAGGATATAACACAATAAGTTGATTAGCAAGATGGATAAATTCTCAGGCTCTGGTGGATTTTTCTTTACAATAATTATAATGCGTGTTGGTCAGCAGCACAATGATTTGAACAGTATTTCTTTCTTATTTATCTACTAGGTAACACTCAACATAATAACTTGGGTCTATATCTTTGAGCCAGAGGCCAAGTTGGACTTCTGCCTGACACCAAATCCTATTAGACATCATGGTAATGTAATTATATGTTCAAGTTAAATATTTTATAGCTGCTCTAGCCACCTAGGCAGATCACTTCCTCAGCCTCTAGGCAGAAGCTGCCCAGTGGCAAAAGCGGTAGCTACATATCTTGCAAGGAATTGAGAAATAGTTGCTGTTGTGAAAACTTTATAGAACCTTCTGGCCTTTCTGACTCTGGCAGCAGCAGGACTTTAAGCCACCATTGTATGAAGTTATAATACAAATGTTAGCCCCAGCCTGGGCCTGGCCTAAAGGGGAAGTCTCCTCAGTTCCCTGACCAATGTGACCCATGAGAGGGTGGCCTGTGGGGCCATCTGCTCTCCACCCAGTGGGAGGTTTGGAAGTGGTTTGATGCTCCTACACTCAGCTGTCTGTAAGCCTAGATGAAGACAGCCCGAGGGGCCCCTCAAGCAGTACGCTGCAGCCCCTGTGTCTGGCCAGCCTTCCTCCCGGGTCCCTGGTTCTTTCTACTTGTCCACTCGGCTGGTGTGTGGGTGTGACCCAGGTGTGGCCAGCAGGGCCCTATCTCCCCATGTGTAGTCTCTGACTGCCCCTCAGTTCAGGGGTGGATCTTGTCTCTGGCATGTTTTGACTTGACAAAGCTGAACTCCCTGGTCCATGGCAGAGCATGGACTATGCCATCAGACAGACCTGGGTGTGATTTCCAGCTCTGACTCTCACTAGTTGGGTAACCTTGGGCAAACCATTTAGTGCCTCTGAGCTCTGGTTTCCTCACTTATCTGTTTCATGTTGGGGTTGGAGGGCTCAATGAGATAATGTATGGGAGGCATTTAGTGGGGCCTGCAGTAAATGTCTCATTAATAGTAGGTAAAATGAAACCTAGTCAGAACAAACCAAACAAAGCAAAACCATTAGGACATGCCAAATCAGAGGCTGGGTGGTATAAGGGAGAGAGTACCAGCTTGCAGGCTTCAGAATGAGACTCTGGGGGTTCTAATTCTACTCTGCTATCTCCTTTGTGACTTTGAACAAGTCACTTCATCTCTCTGTGTCTCAGTTTCCTTGTCTAGAAAATGGAGTGGTAAGAAAGCACCTGGCCACAGCAGGGATTATAGTATTAGCAAGGGAAAGACTGGAAATAGGGGCCTGTGGACCCTTCTGTGTGGGTTACTTTCTGGTGGCTGTCCCCTGGCTGGCCGAAGCTCACTCCTCCTTCACCGGTGGCTCCTAGCATGCTGTGCATGCAGGTGCGTGTACTTCGTGACAACAGGACAAGAGGGAGCCTGGATCTTGTCCTGGAACAACAGCAATTAATGCTCCAATACCATCTCCACATAGTACTGGCTTATATCATTAAGACACGGTGAGTCCAAGTGAGATTATGTTTCTTCTGCCTACACCACAACACACAGGGATGTACCCACATGGAGGTATTGGGGCTGCTGAATTCTCTCTTCCTTTTGGCTCATACCTCCTAGGCATGGACAAACATTTTACAGACATTACTCCTTCTTTCTGTGAAAGATGAGTTTTAAGGATCTAGCCTATTCCTTGAACCCCCGCTGGGGCATTTCCTATAAATTCCCACCATACTGGCCAATGCCTGGCTTCTCTCCTCCATTACTGCTCACCCTGGACACCTCGGTGGTGCCCTTGACCACGGAGGCTGTTCTGATGACTGGGCCTGATCCATCAGTACAGCCAGGAGCTGGGCCAAGCAGCCCAAGGTAGAGGACGCACAAAGTAGAGGCCTCCGAGACCTGCTCACTGTTTGCTGTTAAGCTGAGAGAGAAGTGGGGCTGAGGCTAGGCTTGCTGGTCTCTAGGCTTCTAAGGGATATAACAGAAAGCAGGAAGAACAGATCAGCACCCTCCCAGGGAGCAGACTGCCCCCTGCTGAGCTCCCGATGCCTGGCAGTGCACCAGTGTTTAGGAGAATGCAGGCGCACATCCCCTCCAGAGCAGTTGGCCCGAGGTGGCTGCTGCTCGGGTCATCTGATGGTTTTCCAGGCTCCGACTTTCCGAAGGCTTGGGGAGAGCAGCTTTAATTAATGATGGCTGAGTGTAACCTGTCTTTCCTCTCAGACCCTGGGGAAATCCCAACCTTCACACTCAGCCGCCAGGACAGTAAATTAAGAGAGAGACTGGGGCAGGGATACTTTCAAAAACATCCACTGAAAGTCAAATAAGTACTAGAATATTTGACCTCTCATTCATCCCATCTAAACTTCTCTGATTTTTAGTGCAGGTCCAAGTTTTTAATAATAAAGTGATGAATTTCGACATGAAACAAGGTAATAATAGTAGCCATCACCACCACCTGTTATTGAGTCCTATGGGCTAGGCACTGTGATAAACCTATTAAACTCATACATTATTTCATTTAAGTCTTACCCCAGCATTAAAAGTTAGGTATGTTATCCTTATTTTTCAGATGAGAAAGTGGAGGCCTAGAAAGTGAAATGACTTGCAGATCCCAAAACTGTCAGGCTTCCCAAACAACTAGTTACTGAAAACCTACTATGTGCCTTGTGCAGGCAATTAAGAGATTAATTGCTTTCCTCTCTGGTTCCCCCAGAACACTGCCCAAGTTTCATGACAGCTCAGGAAAACTGCACTGGGGTTAGTTATCTCCATGTCTGCTTCCTCTACTGTAACACGAGCTTGGAGGACCAAGGTGGGACCTAACTCCCTCTACGGCCCCAGCTCCCAGCTCCTGGCCAGCTGAAGAGCAAATGCTTGGTCAGTTGTGATATGATGAGGGCACAGCCTCTGCCCCCTACTCTCACGGTCTGATACACGATGTGCTAAGTGCTTGCAGTAATAAATGTGTTAAGCCCAGATGATGGAGCAACATCTCAGGGAAGGCGAGGAAGGCATTGTCACTCAACCTTGGGGACTGGACCGATATTCCCAGGCAGAGAAGGGCACAGGGAATATTTAGAAAGAAAGAACATTATCTTCAAAGGCAGGTGTTTTCAGAATTCCAGGTAGTGCAGCGGGGCTGGCACACAGGAGGAGTGGCAGAATTGAAGCTGGAAAGGGTGTCAGCTGACAGATGTCAGTAATGAAGGACAAGAGACTTCCCATAGTTTGAGCTGAAGGCTCAAAGCAGCTTTATTTTAAGCAAATCACAGTGCCTACTATTGTAAATATTTCTCCTCTCTGAACAGTCTTTTAGATTGACAATCACCAGGCTGTTGGAACTACAGGTCTGGGCCTAGGGCTCTGACTCCCTCCAGAAACTTCCTCATTTGAACTCCCAGCCAGTCAATATGCCCCTGCCTTGGGATTCAGACTAAAAGTACAAATTAAACAAAGTAATATGAGAGCCTATTGCAAGTAAGGCACAGTGCTGGTGCATTGCATTGTGTCATTAATCCTTTCAGGGCTCAGGGAGGATAACTGATGTTCTCAAGGTCTCACAGCTGGGTGGCTGCAGAACCGGGATGAGAACCCCACTCTCATTCCCAGCCAGTCTCAGCAGGTTTCCTCCACACTTCAAGCAGCTTCTCATCTTGGATTTTTGTTCAGTGCCTTTTCCTTTCCTTTCTTCGTGTCCAAATCCTTCTGTGCCTTCTTGGTCCACCCTAGTCTATAGTGACCCTCATAGATGGCTTTCTCAAAATTCCCTTGATAATTCACCTTGTGCCATATAGTACTCCTCTATTTGTTGTTTTTAATGCTATCAATGTTAAGTCTTCTCAGGCTGTGAGAAGCTCTTAGGGGACAGGGACCTCAGACTTGCACTGCCTTTGTCTCCCTTTCAGGAGCAGCATAGTGCTTTGCATATGCACGCACACACACAATGCCAATACATATGTTTGTGAATTGATTGCTTTGCTTTTTATCCATATTAATAGAGTCGGACTTTAAAAAGTAAAATCTAAATTTGAACAGTTGTGTGACTTTCATAATTGCGTGAAAGCAAATATGAAAGAGGAATTTGGAATAAAAATAATATTAACATCTATTGCACACTTAGTGGGGAGCCTGCTCTGAATACTTTGCATGTGTTAACTCATGTAATCCTCATAATAAGGGCTGGGCCTATTATTAATCCATTTACCAACTTGTTGCCTTTGTTAAGTCTGCCCAAGGTGATGTAGCTAGTAAGAGCAGGTGGAAGAATTTGAACCTGTGTACTCAGGCTCCAGAGATTATCCTCTGAACCTGTACAACAGTGTATGGAAAGGCTGCTAAATTGTCGACATGTTCCAATCACCACAGTATCCTTAACTCGGATTATTCTAGATAATGAATGCCTAGAAAACACAGACTCTTTTCCTGGAGAGAATAAATGCACGCTTATTCGGGTGGAATGCTGGGTGTGGACCTCGCCCTCAAATAAGCCATCCAAATGCACGGTGCTAAGTGAGAAGATGTAGAAGAAACCCCACAGGTCTCCTAGAGTTCCTACCACTGCCTCCAATGCACATTCTTCAATATCCTTACTTTCTTGACCTCTGAGCATTAAAATGTTTCCCCCCTACATCAAAATAATATATGTAAACAGTTTAAAAAGTCAAAGAGTACTATGAAAGTTTACAATAAAAAATATCAGTCTTCTTCTTTACCCGCACACCTGAGTGCCATTCTCTCAACTCCTTTGCTATTTCTTCCAGAATTCACTTCAACATATCTAAATAATGTGCTTATACAGCAATTTTTGATTGTCATGTGATGTTGTCTACTACTACTGTCCACTACATTATTTACCACTTCTGACCAGTAGAATCTAATGGAAAGGCATCATTTTTTTGCTTAATTTCCTATGTTTCCATTAATACCGCCACCCAAATTATCCAACAGAACTATAAAATCCCTCTGAAATAGACTTTCCCGCATGGTCAAACACACCAGGTCATTTATCTGACCCACAGCTGTCATTTGCCCGGAGCCCTTGCTGCTGGAGCCCTTGCTGCTGGAGCCCTCTGCCTGGCCACAGTCTGGTCAGATTTTTTTCTAGGCCTGCTAAGCATCCATCATTTGTGACTTCTTATCACCTCCTCCTTTATTGAACCTTTTGCTTCCTGGACCCCCTTTTTTGCCTTACTTTACCATTTCAGCAGAGTGCATTTTCCAGCAGCTGTCTGAGAAAAGGTGAATGGGGGGTATGATTTTAAGGCCTTATGTGGCTGACATTATCTTTCTTTTACTCTTACACTTGATTGATAATTTGGGTATAGAATTTTAAATTGGGAATACTTTCCCCTCAGAAGTCTTAAGGCTTTTCTCACCTTCAGGCTTTTCTCTAGTGATGTCTATTGGCATCTGCTTCCTAACTCTTTGCACGTAATCTCTTCCCTTTTTGTGAGCTTTCAGGAAGATGAGTGACTTTGAAAAAGTTAACTGGGTTGGTCACTTGCAATTCATAATCCCATGTCCCTCAGCTATGGGAAATGTGCTTGTATTATTTCTCTATTCCTATTTGTCAGATTTTGGACTAGCTGAACTGATTCTTTAGTTTTCTTACCTATTTTATTCTGTTTATTTTTAGCACACCTCCCCTTCCATTTATCTTTCAACTCATTTATGGGAATTTTAACTTTCCTATTTTTAATGTCCAAGAGCGCTCTCCTTTCCTCTAATCTATTCCCTTTTGTGTATATGTTCTTGTTTTACACTGACAGTAATATATTTTCTTTCATATCTTGACAGGTTATAGTTTTTTTTCTCTTTGAAGTGTTCTTCTCCTACATTATTTTGTTTCCTTTGAGTTCTTTTGTTTTCCTAATTGTCTTGGTCTTTCCTTACTTGCTGGAAGGTTTCCTCAGATGTCCGATGATCCTCTGTTCATATTTAAGAGTGAGATGCCAAAAAGCTCTGTGTCAACTACTGACTGTCATCGTAGGATGATGGAGTGGGGACCCAGGCATTTTGTGGAGGAGCCACAGAAGGCACTACCAGAGTCTTTTGGTCCCCCCACCCTCCCGCCGATTTCTTTTTCTAATCTCCTTCCTTACAGAGGAGACATGATACATTTGGCTGTCAAAAACGGGGTCTAGAATGTCATTTTCAAAATTCAGTTGATACTTATTTCCTCTGTTTTTGGTATGGTGACTCTCCCTTCCCTGAATCTGGAAGCTCCTTGCTGATATCTCTATGGAACAAGCCTCCGATCCTCTGCTAGGGTGGGAGAGGGGAGTCACTTGTCCATGTGAGATGAGGGACGAAACCTAAGGGTTTCATTGCTGCTGCTTTCACATCACATAGACTCTGAATCCACCTGTTTCCCGCTCTGTGCCTCACCCCTGCCTTTGCTGTACCTGGCGGTTTTCTGTGACTCTGCTTCTAATTGATACCTCCATCAGCAGGGGCTCAGCATTCCGCATCTCAACACTGCTAACTCCATCCATTCTCTTTTTCGAAAGTCTGCTGGCATCTCTTGCTGACTCTTGTCTCTTATTCTGTTTGTCCTTGTGGGTTTACTCCTTGCTTGCTTTAAATCACTACTCTCATTATAGTGGGACTCCAGAGGGGAGATGCATGTAACAGTCAACCACAAACTCCTCTCAGCAGCATTTGACATGATTCTCTAGCTCCTCTTTGCTGAAGCTCTCTTTTCCCTCAGCTTTAAAAACAGCATACTGGCCGAGCATAGTGGCTTATCCCTGTAATCCCAGCACGTTGAGAGGCCAAGGTGGGCAGATCACGAGGACAAGAGATCGAGACCATCCTGGCCAACATGGTGAAACCCCGTCTCTACTAAAAATACAACAATTAACTGCTCATGGTGGTGCACACCTGTAGTCCCAGCTACTCGGGAGGCTGAGGCAGGAGAATCACTTGAACCAGGGAGGCAGAGGTTGCAGTGAGCCAAGAATGCACCACTGCACTCCAGCCTGGTGACAGAGCAAGACTCCGTCTCAAAAAAATAAACAAACAAACAAAAATCAAACAAACAAACAAAAAAACCCCAGCACGCTTTCCAATAATCCTACCAACGTAGGCCCTAGTCCTCATCCTCCTTTTCTGGCTCTTCCTCTAACTATAAAATGTTGGTGATCCTCAAGCCTCTGTTTTAAACCGATCTCCCTTTCTCACCTAGCTCTCTCTATTCAATTTTTTGAGGTCTCAGCTTAGATGTGGATGTCCTGTACTTAACATAAACCTTCCCTGACCCCTACTCCAATTAGGTTAGCATTCCTTGTTGGTGCACTCCTATGCCCCATACTTTTCCTCTGTAGCTCATCACAGTCACATTACTGATCAACGTCTTTCTGGATAGACTTCAAGATCCACTAGGGCAGAGTCCCTGTCTGCTTGTTCACAACAGCAGCCACAGCCTGAGCAGAGTGCAAGGCACATAGAAGGTGCAAAAGAAACACATACCGAATAAACACATTTGCAAAAATACGTGAATGAATGAAACAAGAGAAGTGCATTTAAATCTGGGCTTGTCTCTGTACTTGCTGTGTGATCTTGGACCAGTGAAAAAGTCTTTCAGGGCTGGGCGCAGTGCGGTGGCTCATGGCTGTAATCCCAGCACTTTGGGAGGCTGAGGGGGGTGGGTCACCTGAGGTCAGGAGTTTGAGAATAGCCTCACCAACATGGTGAAACTCTGTCTCTACAAAAAATTAGCCGGGTGTGGTGGCACATGCCTATAATCCCAGCTACTTGGGAGGCTGGGGCAGGAGAATCGCTTGAACCTGGGAGGCGGAGTTTGCAGTCAGCCGAGATTGCGCTGTTGCACTCCAGCCTGGGCAATAAGAATGAGAGTCTGTCTCCAAAAAAAAAAAAAAAAAAAAAAACCTTTCAGAAAAGAGCCTTAATTTTCCTGAAACTCAGCTTGTTGTGTCTATTAAGTTGGGATAATAATCCTACCATCCTATTCAGTAGGTTGTGTGGATCGAAAAAAGGAAGAAAGAAAAAATTGTATGTCATTGTGTTCAGTAAGCTAAACTCTTACACAATATAAGGGATTATTACTGTAATGGTAAAGTCTGTTACACAGAAAGTTCTTGTCTGTTTTGGGGATGGGGATGTAGGAAACAGAACAGCAGGCTTGAGTTTTCAAATCTCAGGATTCTTTAAAATATGCTTTCTTTCTCAGTAAGCCTTCTCTGTATTCTCTAACACAAGGCATTCAAGATCTAGAGACCATCTGGGGTCTCTTCTTTCCTCTCAAGCAAAACCGGTTTAGAAACATGGTGGGCCTTCATGGCTAATGGTTTTAACTCAATGCAATTTCTTAAACAATAAAAGCAAACAACATTGGAAATATTTAAAATATTTATACTCATACAGGCATGTAACAGAGCTGACAAAACATACATGTGCCCATATCACCTGGGGCGTTTAAGTAATTACACTGGCAGGAAGACTTTTGTTCGATTCAGATCCTTTTCTGGGCCTACATTTGTTCATTTTATCACTTGAGCTAAATGGGGAGAGGAGGAAACTCTTAGAGGTTATAGGGTTGACAAAAATCTTGGCTTTCTGACATGGTTTGGCTGTGTCCCCACCCAAATCTCATCTTGAATTGTAGCTTCCATAATTCCTATATGTTGTGGGAGGGACCCGGTGGGAGACAACTGAACCATGGGGACATTTCCCCCATGCTGTTCTCATGGTTGTGAATAAGCCTCATGAGATCTGATGGTTTATAAGGGGTTTCCCCTTTGCCTTGATTCTCATTCTCTCTTGTGTGCCACCAGGTAAGATGTGCCGTTCGCCTTCTATCATGATTGTGAGACCTCCCCAGCCATGTGGAACTGTCAGTCCATTAAACCTCTTTTCTTTATAAATTACCCAGTCTCAGGTATGTCTTTATGAGCAGCATGAAAATAAACTAATACATTTTCACATGCCCATCAGAATCTTTGAAGTACCACATTAGGCTCAGCTTGGAAGATCCACTGGACTTCTATGGTCAGCCTGACAAACCCGCTCCTGGCCATACCCTGTAAACGGTGCCTTGGCTTCCAGGGAAGGAAGTGGGCAGGTGGAAAAAGCAGTGGTCTCGGAGTTGAAAGACTTGAATTCCAGTTCAAACTCTACCTCTAAATATGTGGATTAGGCAAATTACCTTGTTATTAATACAGGTGTTTATATTGTAAACATAACTTCTGTTTTCTTTTTCTTGGACTGAAAATTATAAGCATTTTCCCATAGTTCAGACTTTTATAATAATTTTTAATGACTATGTAATATTAAGTAGATATGCTACATTTTATTATATGCTTTCTTATAATTAGACATTTGGATTGTTTCCAAATTGCCACAATTTTAAACAATGCTGTGATAAGTGTGCAGCTTTTCCTAGGTACTGCTTTATTTCTTTAAGAGATACTCTCAGAAGCTGAGCATTTTTATGGTTTAATACAAAATGCCAAATTGCTTTCCCAAAGGGTTGTACT
This sequence comes from Macaca nemestrina, assembly GCF_043159975.1. Taxonomy (NCBI): domain Eukaryota; kingdom Metazoa; phylum Chordata; class Mammalia; order Primates; family Cercopithecidae; genus Macaca; species Macaca nemestrina. The sequence continues at coordinate 78,056,875 of NC_092136.1, forward strand.
GATTTATGATGCAACTAGTAATATATATTGGTATAGTTCCACTGCAGCCTCAATGGGATTGGATATTAACTTGAAGGATTCTAACTTATTAGGTTAAAAAAAAGATACACCATTATTTTAACTTGTACTGCTTCAATTATTAGTGTAGTTAAACATATTTCATGTATGTTTATTGTATACTATACATTTTTGAAAGCTTTTCTACACATAAGCTTTAGCCATTACCTATAAGATCATAATGCTTTTTTTCCTCCCACAGCATCTGAGCTTTAATGTAATATACATATTAACTCTCAGTCACTCCTGTTTACTGCATGTATTTTCTTACTCTATGATTTTTCTTATTTGGTAAGTTTTATAAGATGTGGAAATTTTACATATTTATCTAAACATCTGTCAATCTTTTTCTTTGTGGTTTCTTCAGTGACTTTAGTGCTTATAAGTCCTCTTCAACCCAGAGATATGTGAATATTGGGTTTTACCCTCTTTTAGCTTGACTTTTAAATATTTACCTCTTTAATCCATCTGAAATTTATTTTGGCATATGGTATGAGGTGAAGTCTGAATCAGAGGTTGAAAATGAAAATTCCTCTAGGGACCAGGCAGGTAAGTTAAAGGAGTAAAGCAGGCCAGGTACACATAAGAAAAACAGAGGAGGTGGAAATGGGTGAATTACAGAGTGTGGGTTCCATCCAAAGGGGGCAGGGACTTGTTCCCACAGGAATTTGGGTCTTCTAATTTTTTAAGGGAAGCCATAAACCTGTAGTTTTATGGAGAGTCATCCAATGTTATGAGAGTCATCCAACACTGCGGGCTAAAACTCTGTGTCTTATCAACTGCATCCATCTCACTGAATGCCACTGTGCAGACTCGGGTTACAGTTGCTTTTCCAAGTTATTGCAAAAACATTTATTGATCCAGCCTTCTCTTCTCCATTAATTTGTAGTTCTTCATTTTTCAAATAATAAATTTTTACATGTAACTGGTAATATTTGTAGGCAAATTTACTTCATTAATCTGCTTGACTCCTATTCTCTTTTATTAAGGATTTATGATATATTAAGATATTTAAAGATGAGTACCCTTTCATGATTCTTCCTGTAATTTCTTCCATACTTTCATCTGTTTATTATTCCAGATGAAGTCTTTAGCCACACAATCAAATCTCTTCACTTGCCTTTAGAATTCTGTTTGACATTCCATTAAACTTAGAAATTGACATATTCATGTCCTGTTTTATAGCTCTCAATAAAATTTTGCAGTTTTTGTCACACAGGTCACATATAGTCCTCATTAAGATGATACTTTAATTTTTATTGATTTTTTTTGACTGGGACATTTTTCATTATATTTCATAAGTGGTTGTTGCAGGTATATGGGAAATCTATTGACTTTTGAAAAGCTATCTTGTACCCCAGTTACAAGTTCTGAATTCCTATTAAGTAAAACAGTTTTTCAATTAATGTTTTTGTTTCTCTAGGAATAAAAACATACCCTTCACAAATAACGATGACTTTGCCTCAGCTTCTTGTTTCTATGTCATATGTTATCTTGGACAAAGCTTCTAAAACAATGCTAACTAATCAGTGCACCTTATTTTATTAGTGATTTTAAAGATAATTTTTCTAACATTTAACCAGGAACCATAATATTGACTTTTGACTAAAAGCTGATGTTCTTAGGATGCTGTTTCTTTTTTTGTCTTTCATTTTCAGTATTTCTATGACTTAGTATTATCCTCAGAGGTGATTCTGTTACTTAGTGAACACAAAAGACAGATCTCAGCACAGGGCACAGTGCATTCAAAAGTGTCGGGGGCTTGCAAAATACATGTGAACCAGATACGCCTGCTGGGGTCCCTAGCTCTGCCTCTGCCCTGCCTTGAACACAACTCTCTGCCTAATCTGGAAAATGGAGATAGTAATTCTGACTGCATGAGTTGGTTATGAGAATTAAAATAAGTTAACACAAATAAATTGTGCTTCGTGTAGTATTTGGCACCTAAGAAAAGCTCAACAGATTTCACTTTCTTCCCCCATCACTTAAAAGAAAGAGATAATGGTGGTACAATCTCCCAAATGTAAGCTTTCCAAGGAATAGCTTGCATTTGTAGGCTTGAGAAAACTCAAACTCTATTTGTGAAAAACATCACATTAGCCTTCTGCTTTAGTTCACAGGGCTTTTTCTCACTTTCTCAAAATTATACAGTCCATTCCTTGCACCCCTGACTGGACTCTCTTGGCCTATGACACAAATGAAAATAAAAAAAATCAGGCTGACATGTAATATGAACCAGGAATGAAACAAACTGAGCTTCTTTTAGCCCAGAACATGAGCATTGCTTAGATAAAGGCATGAACAAGCAGCTACTCAAACTAAAACCAGATGCTCAGAGGTTTCTGGCTTACAATTTGTTATAACCCTTCATATAACACTCATTGTGCTGGCATTTCAACAGAAAGTCTTCTGCTCTGTTTAAGCAGCAAGAAACCAGCCCTACGAGGTGGCGGGCGCCTGTAGTCCCAGCTACTCGGGAGGCTGAGGCAGGAGAATGGCGGGAACCCGGGAGGCGGAGCTTGCAGTGAGCTGAGATCCGGCCACAGCACTGGCGACAGAGTGCCTCAAAAAAAAAAAAAAAAAAAAGAAACCAGCCCTAACCTCCCTAAAATTTGCCATCACTAAATCTTTGCTTGATTGTAAAGGAGCTCTTTCCCCAAATAGAGATTCTTGGTATATACTCTTCCGCCCAGCGAAGTGTCAGGGAATGACAAAGCTCACACCCTGCAGCATCCTCAGTCTGAACTGTCTTCCCAGTGTAGTAGGAAAGGAAACGTAGGGGTACTAAGGAACTGAGTACTGACTTGGGAGGGGCCCAGGAATGAAAGCCAGTATAGATAGAGCATGATTCTTCAGGCAGACTGGCCTAGATTCAAATCCTGGCTCTGTTCTTACTCAACGTGTGACTGGGCAAGTTTGTTACTTTCTCGGAACCTTGTTTCATCATCTCTACAAAGAAAATAAGGTTGTTCCTGCTTTCCCAGGTCTATTACAAACTTTAAGTTAGGTAATGCAGGTATAACACTTAGCATGCTCCTGGGACTCTGTAAACCCTCAAAAATGTTAGTGCATATTACTGCCAATAACAATAGCGAACACATGTATAGCACCTATTACATGCCAGGCACTGTTCTCCATATTTTACAAATATTAACTCATTTTAACTTCATAATTACCTTCATGAGTTGGGTACTAATATTGTCATTTTTTAGATTAGGAAACTGAGGCACTGATGGGTTACCTGTCTTGCCCAAAGTCCCACTGCTATTAAGTGGCAGAGACTGTATTCAACCAGCCACCTGGCTTCAAATCCATTCTCTAACCACTAAGCCACACTGCCTCTCTTTATTGTTATAATGCACACTATTTTATTTAGTGCCACCTTTAGACTGCCTTTACACAGAAGGGAACACACACAATTCAGGCCATAAGTGGCTTACTCTGTAAGGCAATCCATTTCTGGAAAGCACTGCTCACCCTGAGATCAGCGTGAATCCTACCCTGTATCCCACTCCCCTCCACCTTCAAGGTTGATCTCATCTTCCTTGCCCTCTCCCCATCCCACGGGAAGAGGTGTGTCTCCTCCTTTCCTAGGCTCCTCCTTCTGCCTCGGCCCTCCGTTCCATGCCTCCCACCTTCTTCCATTAATCATCTCCCCTCTCTCCTGGGCCTCCAGTCTTCACCCCTGGCTTCTTTCCCATAGCTGACAGCACGTCCAAGGCTTCCCCACCTTACATAAACCTTTACTTGAACCTACCTCCTCCTCAGGTTACTCCCATCTGTCTCCTTCCCTGCTCTGTCTAGAAAGAACTGTTTCCACTCTATGCCTCTCATTCACTCCTGAACTCGTGGTGACCCTGCTTCTGCCTGCACCAATGGGCGGAAGCTGCTCCCACCGAGGGTGCCAGCGACCTCCTAATGACCAATGCCAGCAGCTGCTTTGTAATCATCTTTCTAAGTTTTCTCTACTTTTTCCCCTGTCTGTCTTCTGAACATTGGGGCTCCATCCTTGACTCCTTGCTTCTCGGTTGGTACATCTCCTTAGGTACTCTAACCTCCACCTGCTCCTTTGTCACACCCACACTCATGCTGTCCACCAGGTCTCTGTCTCAAATTCAGAGCTATCCCCACGTCAAGACCTACCTATCCATCTTCTTATTAGTAACTGCCAACAACTAACTTCCACTGGGAAGTTCTCTTAGCAGCTCAACAACTCACTTCCCCTCCTTATTTCCTAATGTACTTAGTGATATCACCATCCATCTTGTCTCCAAGTTCGAAACTCAGTGCCTATCCCTTACAGGTAAAATTCAAGTAGTCAATAAAACCAGCCTATAATGTCCTGGAATGTCTTCCCTCTTTTATACAAAAGCAGTGGCATTTGCTTTAGTGTAGGTTCTCTTCTCTCATCTAATCCCACTAGCTACAGAAACAGTCTTCCAATTGGTCTCCCTGTCTCATTTGTATATGTCACTGTCAGCCAAAGATGTCTACACAAGACCCAATTCATGCTACATCTTCACTTAAAAACTATCCTGTACTCCCCACTGCTTTCAAAACCAGACTTCCAAGCTGGCTAGCCAACAGGGACAAAGCCTGTCCTAGGCTGGCCTGGACCTCATTTTCCAGGCTCTCCTCTGGGTATCACCCTCTCATGTACTTACTCCTCCTACTTCCAGTCTCCTGGACATACCAGGCACTCACACAACAAGGGCATACGTGAGAGAGGGCATGACGAGAAACATGTAGATATTAGGGTCAGATAGAACTGGATTCAAACTCTAGCCCCTTCAATAATTGGGTATTTAACTTCTGCCTAGTCATTTAAATATTCTAAGCTTCATTTTCCTATGCGGGGGTGGGCAGAAAATATTTACTTCATATGCCTATTGTAAAAGTTTGAAATAGTTTATGTAGGCCAGGTGTGATGCTCATGCCTGTAATCCTAGCACTTTGGGAGGCTGAGATGGGAGGATCACTTGAGGCCAGGAGTTCAAAACCAGTTGGGGCAACATAGAGAGGCCAGGCATAGTAGCTCACACCTATAATCCCTGCACTTTGGGAGGCCAAGGCAGGTGGATCACTTGAGGTCAGGAATTCAAGACTAGCCTGGCCAACATGGTAAAATCCCTTCTCTACTAAAAATTAAAAATTAGCTAGGCATGATGGTGGGCACCTGTAATCCCAGCTACTCGGGAGGCTGAGGCAAGAGAATTGCTTGAACCCAGGAGGCAGAGGTTGCAGTGAACTGAGATTGCACCACTGCACTCCAGCCTGGAAGACAAGAATGAGACTCTGTCTCAAAATAAATAAATAAATAAATAAATAAAAATAAACATAGAGAGATCCTACCTCTACAAAAAAATAATTTAACAAAATTTAGTCAGGTGTGGTGGCACATATTTGCAGTCCTAGCTATTTTGGTAGCTGAGGTAGAAGGATTGTTTGAGGCCAGGAGTTCAAAGCTGCAGTGAGCTATGATTGTGCCACTGGACTCCAGCCTGGGTGACAAAGCAAGACCCTGTCACTAAAAAACAAAACCAAACAAACAATAAATAGTTTATGTTAAATATCTAAGATAATACTTAAGACACAGTATGCATTGAATAAACAGTAGCCAAAAGTATTAATTTTGCCAAGTAGTTCCAGAGAACAGTTTGTAAAGACTGAAAAGCACCGAAACTAGAATGGGACATTGGAGAAGTTCCTTATGAACTCTGAAGAAAGCCAAATTTATAAGAACAAATAGCAGTTAGTGCCTTCGAATGTTCTGGAACTCACATTTCCACTTTTGAGTTACAGGAGTACTGGCAAAGAAAGATGGAATCTAGCAGGCTTGGGATGCATAAAGTCCTGAGGACAGAAAGAGCCTTCCTCAGCCAGGTACCTGGCAGTGCCTTGAAAGGGTAACTGTGCCTTCATTCCCTCAAAGCTGCCCGTAAGAAATTCATGCCCATAACAGAAGTTTCTAGCTTGCAGGGAAGAACATCAGTGATGTCTGACCTTCTTGCTAGGGGTTCACTGACCCTCTGATGGGGGTCTTCCAAATTCACAGTCTTGTCAGGCAGCCAGGCTTCAGGGGAAGTTCCTGGGATTGGATTCAAACACTTGGCTTTATGTTGCTGTGTCAGCCACTGGTAATAGACTGTTTCCTCATCTTTGAAACACCAATAATGATCCTTTCCAGCCAGTTCATCTGTGTGGTTGAGCAGAGACTGCTACTATCTTATGGTCTTCTCAAGTCCTCCTTGTTATTAACTGTGTCCCCCTACCAAATCCGTATGTTGAAGCCTAGCCCCCAAAGTGACTGTATTTGGAGATAGGGCCTATATGGAGCTAACAAAGGTTAAGTGAGGTTCACAATGGTAGGGCCCTAATCTGATAGGACTTATGTCTTTATAAAAAGAGGAACAGTGAAATAAAAGAGGACACAAACAAATGGAAGAACATACCATGCTCATGGATAGGGAGAATCAATATTGTGAAAATGGCCACACTGCCCAAGGTAATTTGTAGATTCAATGCCATCCCCATTAAGCGACCAATGACTTTCTTTGCAGAATTGGAAAAAAACTGCTTTAAAGTTCATATGGAACCAAAAAAGAGCCCACAATGCCAAGACAATCCTAAGCAAAAAGAATAAAGCTAGAGGCATCACACTACCTGACTTCAAACTATACTACAAGGCTACAGTAACCAAAACAGCATGGTACTGGTACCAAAACAGAGATGTAGACCAATGGAACAGAACAGAGTCCTCAGAAATAATACCACACATCTACAGCCATCTGATCTTTGACAAACCTGACAAAAACAAGAAATGGGAAAAGGATTCCCTATTTAATAAATGGTGCTGGGAAAATTGGCTAGCCATAAGTAGAAAGCTGAAACTGGATCCTTTCCTTACTCCTTATATGAAAATTAATTCAAGATGGATTACAGACTTAAATGTTAGACCTAAAACCATAAAAACCCTAGAAGAAAACCTAGGTAATACCATTCAGGACATAGGCATGGGCAAGGACTTTGTGTCTAAAACACCAAAAGCAACGGCAACAAAAGCCAAAATTGACAAATGGGATCTAATTAAACTAAAGAGCTTCTGCAGAGCAAAAGAAACTACCATCAGATTGAATAGGCAACCTACAGAATGGGAGAACATTTTTGCAATCTACTCATCCGACAAAGGGCTAATATCCAGAACCTGTAAAGAACTCAATCAAATTTACAAGAAAAAAACAAACAACCCCATCAAAAAGTGGGCAAAGGATATGAACAGACACTTCTGAAAAGAAGACATTCATACAGCCAACAGACATATGAAAAAATGCTCATCATTACTCGCCATCAGAGAAATGCAAATCAAAACCACAATGAGATACCATCTCACACCAGTTAGAATGGCAATCATTAAAAAAATCAGGAAGCAACAGGTGCTGGAGAAGATGTGGAGAAATAGGAACACTTTTACACTGTTGGTGGGATTGTAAACTAGTTCAACCATTATGGAAAACAGTATGGCGATTCCTCAAGGATCTAGAACTAGAAGTACCATATGACCCAGCCATCCCACTACTGGGGATATACCCAAAGGATTATAAGTCATGCTGCTATAAAGACACACGCACACGTATGTTTATTGCGGCACTATTCACAATAGCAAAGACTTGGGATCAATCCAAATGTCCATCAGTGACAGACTGGATTAAGAAAATGTGGCACATATACACCATGGAATACTATGCAACCATAAAAAAGGATGAGTTTGTGTCCTTTGTAGGGACATGGATGCAGCTGGAAACCATCATTCTCAGCAAACTTTCACAAGAACAGAAAACCAAATACCGCATGTTCTCACTCGTAGGTGGGAATTGAACAATGAGATCACTTGGACACAGGAAGGTGAACATCACACACCGGTTCCTATTGTGGGGAGGGGGGAGGGGAGAGGGATAGCATTAGGAGATATACCTAATGTAAATGAGGAGTTAATGGGTGCAGCACACCAACATGGCACATGTATACATATGTAACAAACCTGCATGTTGTGCACATGTACCCTAGAACTTAAAGTATAATAATAATAATAAAAAAGAATCTTACCATAAAAAAAATAAACAAACAAACAAACAAATAAATAAATAAATGAAAAGGCCAGACGCGGTGGCTCATGCCTGTCATCCTAGCACTTTGGGAGGCCAAGGTGGATGGATCACAAGTTCAGGAGATTGAGACCATCCTGGCTAACTCTCTACTAAAAATAAAAACTAAAAAACCATCTCTACTAAAAATACAAAAATTAGCTGGTTGTGATGGCGTGTGCCTGTAATCCCGGCTACTCAGGAAGTTGAGGCAGGAGAATGGCTTGAACCAGGGAGGTGGAGGTTGCAGTGAGCTGAGATTGCGCCACTGCACTCCAGCCTGGCAACAGAGCGAGACTTCGTCCAAAGAAAAAAAAAAAGGAGGAAAAGACACCAGAGATCTCTTTCCCTCCATACATACACAGAGAAAAGCCCACATGAGGACGAGGACAAAGTGAGAAGGTGACCGTTGCCAGCCAGGAAGAGAGGCCTCACCAGAAACCAACCCTGCCAGTACCTGGATTTTGGATGTGTAGTGTTCAGAACTGTGAGAAATAAACTTCTGTTTTAAACTACTCAGTTTGTGGTATTTTGTTATGGCAGCCCTAGCAGACTAACACACTCCTTTATTTCTTCTTTTTAGGGTGACTCTTTTCTTGTATTTTTCTTTCTGGATTCCCACTTCTGCTCTGTCCCCAAGTTGCTAATAATATTTGTACACTGCTTTCCAGCTCACTAAACACTCTTCTCAAAATACGTCCTTTTTGCCTCACAAGCTCCTTCTACATGCCTGGCAGAGGTAGCAGCCCTTCTCTCTGCTCCCATGGAGCTCCCACGGACCCCTTTGTTGGCCCAGGCCACATTATACTGGAAGTATTTATGAAAGGGTTGGTTCTCCCAATTGATTGTAGGCTCTTTGAGGGCAAAACTTCTGTTTTATTCACTGTGTAACCTCCAGCACTTAGCAAAGCAGATGTTCAGCAAATGCTGAATACTTGACACATTTAGAAACACACTGAGTACCTACCATGAATCCTATGCTTTCACATCATTGTCAGATTCTCTAAAGTAAGTTTGATTCCCAAGGATAGATGAGTTTGGTGAGGGTAAGACTTATCCAAAACCCCACAGCTCATAACTAGTAGAGCCCAAATCTAAACCCAGGCTGGGTTGACTCCAAAGTCTTTATCCTTTCCTTGGACCACACCATCTATCTGGTCAGCTCTACCCCCAACTGTACTCCTGCCTCCAACAACCTCAACTATCGACCACCAGTGCCAATTCCAGCAGAGATTCACATGTTAATTGCAGCTAGGTTATTCCTAAGAGGGTGTTACCGAACAGGCGGCCTCACATTTAATTATGTCCCACATATCAGTGGTGCTGTAAAGGGAAAGAAAAAATAATACCACTATGTGAGAACCCTCTCAAAGCTGCCGTTCTGTCAGTGGAAAAGCCAGCTGGCAAATGGGAATGAGCAACTGCCTTTAGCAACTGATAGAAAAAAAAAAAAAGAGCTAAAAGAAAATAAAAATTTAATCATCAGTTGTAAAAATTAAACCATTACTGATAAAATATCTTCCATCAGAAGCTCCATCTGAATGGAGGGTGGGAGCAGGGGTTCCTGCAGTAGGAGTGAGTGCCAGGTTAGAGATGTTCTATAAACAAGTCAGATGAGTGGACAGCAGGCATGTGGCCGGCCCATTGTGAGTCTAGGAGGTGTGAGTGCCATGGTCTCTAAGGCCCCATCTGTCTTTTTGACTCTCTATGAAAGGGTATAAGGACACACATGGGTGTCACCACTCCAGAAACTTGGATTTAGACCTGGTCACTGAGATGTAAGAGTAAGAATGTGTGCTTTGAATTGTTAACCTACCTCTGCTATTTCCTATTTATGAGATCTTGGCAATTAGCATTAGATCTCTGAGCCTCAATTTCTGAATTAGGCTTCTATGTGTTTCTCTGGATTTCTTTATCAGGACGTGTGTTTACCACTTGTCCTTATTTATCTTTACATATGTGTATATATATTTGATGATTGTCTTTAAACTTGAGAATCCATCTCAAACTGCCTCAAACCTGTCTATGAACACCATGGAGGCAGAAAGCATGACTATTTTATATACCAGTGACAGTGCATGCCTGCTCAGAACTGGCACATGAAAGGCAATGAGTAAACACGGGTTGAATAAAGAACAAATGAACAGATGCAGTGTCTAGGTCTGTCTGCAACCTGAGTCTACCACTCTGGACTTGCTCCTGCTGTCTGTCCCCCTTAAAGTATCATGCAAGGTGCTTTGAGGCATAATGGAAAACATCATAGTTCCTGGATGATACAAAGAGACTGAACCAAGCCATTTTCCTTCCTCCTCAATTACATGGGCAGCTTCTCCTTCTTCTCAGCTTCGCTTACCCTAACCTACTAGCCCATGAAAAACCTCAAGGTCAAGTACCATGTCTGCCTCCTGGCTATACCGATGCCCATGTGCCAGACAAGGGTCTGGCACATGGTAAGGGGGAGGTTTTAGTTGGTCTTTGTTGAACCAAACAGACTTGATGAAGTCTGTGGCAGACACTGCTATGTGCCTACCCCATATTCATTTCCCTTCTCCCTGAGAGAACCCTAATTTTGTTGAGAGTACCAATGTGGCAAGCTAAAAATATCCCCTTCCTCAGACTTCCTTATAGCTCTGAGTGTCCAAGTGACACAGCTCTGCCAAAGAAATGGAAGCTGAATGTTTTAGGGAAAATTCTGCTTTCCTGCTTCCTTATCTTTTTTTTATTTTTCCTGCCTCACATGCAGACATGAGCCCAGAATTATACCTACCATTTTATGACCATGAGGTAGCAAGCATAAAAACAGCAGCCCATCTTCTAGACAAAAAGTCTGCATGAGAACATCAAAACTCCACTTAAATGCTACTCTACTGGGGATTTTGGTTATCTGTACACTATTGCCTTGCTAAGTATTTCCCACAGAGAGACAAGCCTTTATTGCTTGGTTGCTGCATGGTCCTTGGGCTACTTCTTCTTCTTACCTGCCCTTGCAATTCCAGGTAAAGATTCAGAAGGTTCAGCAATGGCAGAACACTTTTACACTGTTGGTGGGACTGTAAACTAGTTCAACCATTGTGGAAAACAGTGTGGCGGTTCCTCAAGGATCTAGAACTAGAAGTACCATATGACCCAGCCATCCCATTACTGGGTATTTACCCAAAAGATTATAAATCATGCTGCTATAAAGACACACGCGCACGAATGTTTATTGCGGCACTATTCACAATAGCAAAGACTTGGAATCAACCCAAATGTCCATCAGTGACAGACTGGATTAAGAAAATGTGGCACATATACACCATGGAATACTATGCATTATAAAAAAGGATGACTTTGTGTCCTTTGTAGGGACATGGATGCAGCTGGAAACCATCATTCTTAGCAAACTATCACAAGAACAGAAAACCAAACACCGCATGTTCTCACTCATAGGTGGGAACTGAACAATGAGATCACCTGGACTTGGGAAGGGGAACATCACACACCGGGGCCTATTATGGGGAGGGGGGAGGGGGGAGGGATGGCATTGGGAGTTATACCTGATGTAAATGACGAGTTGATGGGTGCTGACGAGTTGATGGGTGCAGCACACCAACATGGCACAGGTATACATATGTAACAAACCTGCATGTTGTGCACATGTACCCTAGAACTTAAAGTATAATAATAATAATAATAAAATAAAGAAAGAAATTAAAAAAAAAAAGATCCCAAGGGCAGCAGAGATGCTGGGGGTGGGGACAGTGGGGAGCCCTGCCCTTCAGTGAGCAGAGACATTTACTGGCAGGGCTAGTCTCCGAGTCTGCAGATGTAGTGCTCTGATACTCCTAGCTCTCTTTCACTCAACAGAATTTTGGCCACAGTCTGTCTCCAGTGTGCTGACTTGAGCTCCCTTGGCCTACAATTTCATTCCACTTATACCAGATTGCTCCATATAAATCACCATATCAGGGAGAGGTAAATTCACAGGGTGCTTTTCCAAAGAAGTGTTTCCATTAGAAATTTCACAAAGTGTTGCCAATGTCATTTACAAGAAGGTTAATTTATTACCAAGAGACCTCAATTCTTCATTGCTGTATTTATATCTTATAATTCAGAGGAAGGGGATATAAGGAGAGGTGAAGGGACTTATTAAAAACCAAAAATCACTCCTCAATCATTTTTCTTAGTTTCTTCATTTAAGTAGTGCAGGTTTTTACACAAATTATGGTATATAATGTCAGAGATTTTTCTCTCCAGATCTTTGTAAATGCACTCAGAGGCAAATACCTAATCAAAGTAATGGAAACAAAGAAATAACACAGTCCAGTGGTCTTTGGAAAATCATGAAGGACCCAATTTTGGTGACCCTTGGAAGATGGGAATTTGGGTGAATTTAGGTGAAGTATCGAAGCATACCTAGAGAAAAAGAGGAACGGATTGTAGGGAAAGCAAATCACTAGCTAGCATCACTGAACAAGTTCTTTGTCCTTCCTTACACCCTCTTTCCCTCCCTCCTTTTCTTTATCCTTCTGACGTCACTAAGTTCACTCCCAGTAACCTCCCTTGACCACATAAATTCACGAGCTCTCATTCCAGGTCTCATCAGATAGAACTTTTAGCTCTAATCATTTTATTCCCTTGCTCAAAAGCCTGCCATAGTGCCTAATACTTAAATAATAAACATTTTGCTTAGCGTGGCATTTAAGGCTCTCCTTGATAACTCATTTCTCTCCTTTAAGGCATTCTGTGCTCTAGTCAAACAGAACTGCTGGCTTCTTATAGCCAGCTCTTACTTTTCGGCCTACCGAACTTTACTCATGCTGGTAGTACCTACTATCTGGAATAATTTCCTTAACACTTGCCCTCCCATTTTCCTTTTTTAAATGTAAAAATTTCACCCATTCTTTAAGGTCCAAATTAAATGTCACTTCATCCAGAAAGCTCTCCCTGACCCATCCAGCTAGACAAGTCCTCACCTTCCTTCGACCCTCGTGGGACTTTGATCCATGACTCCAGGAGAGACCATTCTTACTCTTTTCCTTGGCTTAGAGCTATTTACTATATAAATCTTTCATCTCCCTTAATCTGGACTATGAGCTACTTTTGCCAGAAGCCATGTCATACCTTCCCTGTAGCCTCAGCTTGGGTAAGAACAAGGATGCAATACTTGTTGGATAATGGAAAGCAAAGAGGAAGGAGAGAAGGAGGAATAGAGGGAAGAAAGAAACTAAATCTGCTTCTAATCCCTGGATATAAAGAACAGACTGATTTATAGTAACTGCCTGGACATGAACAAAATGACTCTTCTTTTCAGTGAGTACCAGGGAGGCCAGAGCAAGTTTCTCATAAAAATTCACAGTCTCTACATTTTCTAACAGCAGTTCTCATTTCTTTTCTCTAGGTTTCTAAATCCACTGCAGGGCACCTCTGTTATGTTCCAGCCTGGCTCACATTGCCACAATGTCAGGCTGATCTGTCCTCTATGCTTCAGCATCAGCCAGAATGAAAAGATAGGATGCTATCTGAAGAATGAAAGCAGTACAATACGAACTTGTTAGGTCTTGGGTTGCAAGCAATACATACAAAGGTATTTTTACTTTTAAAATTTTAGATGTGAGATTTTCCTCATGGTCTTCTTAATGACTTCTCAAGAAAACTTCTTGCGTTGATGTCATATGGTTATTAATAATTGAAGGCAAGTTAACAAGGGGGAAATTACATTCCATATAATACAAATGGAAAAAATATTTAATAGTAACAGTGAAAAATAGTAAGAGATTATGGTGTTGTGCGGACAGTGTGGGATATGGAGACCAAGTTTCATCCTAGCTTTGACCTTAACTTTGGGCTAGTCAACCAAGTTTTCTGAGCCTTGATTTCTTCATCTGTAAAGTTGAGGTCAACATATCTATTGTCTAAACTTCTTGTGAGGACTAGATAACATAAAAAAGAGAGTTAAACATGGTCCTCAACACACAATAGGTGTTCTGTAAATATTTGCTGAGTGAATGAATGAACAGATGGAAAACAGAAGTAAGTGATACCAAAAATGGCAGTTTTGATACTGGGAAGAAGGCAAATTGCTCAAGGAGGAGGATCATAAGCTTTGGAGTCAGACAGATGCAAATTCATGTCCTAACTTTTCTTTTAACAACCCTGAACCTTAATTTACTCATCTGCAATAGGGAGGTGATAATAAAAATAAGAATAATCATCTCATGGAATTACTGCAAGCCTTAAAGAATGTATGTGAAAACGCTTTGCAAACTGCAATGAGTGAATTACAGTTCAGCTAGTGATACACATTCTCCTCCTTCGTTCAACATCTGGGGTCAGCAAGGCAACCCACCTCAGCCCGGCCAGGACCAGAGTCAGTAGGCTCGGATTCTGGATCTCCACCTGCAGGGAAAGCCTGTTGTTTCTGAAAAAAGCTTCCACGTTTTGTTCTAAAACTTGCTTGGTTTCAGTGCTCTGTGTGTGTGTGTGTGTGTGTGTGTGTGTGTGTGTAAATGCATCTAGTTCACCGGGAGCTCTGTCAACATCAGGTCTCTGTGTGTATATATTTGTGTGTACAGTTTGTAAAGTGCTTTTAGATTTTTTAAAGGCAAAAGTTAAACTCATGTCACTGAAAATCCTCAGCTGGATTGCATTAAATGGAGGGAAAAGCAAAAACGTACACAACATAGCCATTTGTGAAACACAATTATTTCTCCTGTTACTTAATTACAAACAGACATAAATACTCTGGATTCTGACATCTCAGATCTTCTTAAATTCTAGATCCGCATTTTGACATATAATGAAGGAAGGGTTGGATTCCAATTTGTGTGTTAAGCAAACCCGAGAGTTACAATTATATATTGGGACCATAATGACTTCACTAAAACAAGACCTAAACTTTTAATTAACCTGCCAAGACAAATTACAACTCATAGCTCAGAGGTAATGATCACAGACAGCTGAGACTCAATGCCAGGGACTCTTGGGGAAAGAGGGATTAATAGCAACATCAGAATCAGTCTGTTTTTATATTAGAGAAAAAAACCGTATTCATTAAACCATTACTGTAGCTTGAAGGGAGGGAGACAGGTCAGAAAGGCAGCAAGAGAAAGGTGGAAGGAGAAAGAGGATGGGAGAGAGTATTAAAACAGCTTCCATTTATTGAGTGCTTGTGGTAGCCCAGAGCCTGCGCTAAGCACTTTCTATTTCTCTGTTTAATCTTCACAATAGGGACTGCAAAGTACTATTGTTCCATTTTCCAGACAAGAAGAATGAGGCTTAGAGAGGTGGCATAACTGTCTCTGGTCGCAGAGCTAACATGCGACAGTGGGGAAGGAAGGAATGGAAAATAGTTCTGGTAAGGCATCTGTCTTCAAAGCTTCCTTGACAGAACACCGGAATCAGGATCCCCTGGGCTTTACTGCAGGCCTACTGAGTCATATTTTCTGGAGAAAAGGCCCAGGAATGTGAATTTTCCCCTGGCGTCCCAGGTGATTATTTTATTCTACAGTGTTTGAGAAACATCTGTAAAGTACTGTATCTAACTCCTTGCCACTCAAAATGTGGTCCACAGCAGCCTCGGTATCACTGGGTGAGGTTGGAAATGCTGAATCTAAGGTCCCACCCAGATCTGCTGAAGCAGAATTTGCATTTTATCAAGACTTTCAGGTGGTTCACTTAAGTCTGAGAAGCATAGTATGACCTAGTGGCCCTAAAATACATTACAGGGTTAAGAGGAAGTGAAGACAGGTGTCCACATTTAGGTGAGAATAGCAGAACCAGAGGGAAAAGCAAGACCATCTCCCTAATTATGACAAGACAGGTTAGCAAGCTCTGACAAGTCAAGGGTTGGAAAAGATGCCACACTGTGCCTATGGTTTATTCCTCTATGATGTGTATCCTAATTAAAAGTGGTTTTCTTCTGGGGTTTGTATTAATATCCTTTCATATTTATGCTAAGTTATTAAAAATAAGGAATTCTGATTGTAAAAGTCCTTAGTTTTGAACAAGTACTACTCTATGCTTCTTTGTAAACCATGCTTAAGGGAAATCAGGCCACGAGACCATGAAGCTGTAACTCGGGCACCACCACGACTTGATGATCATGTCCCTAAACTGTCGCCATCCTATCTGGAGAGGAAAAAGAATCAGGGCCTGTAGCCTCCCAAACTCTGCCAAGTGACAGCCTAACAGGATGACGGCCAGACTGGGGCCTCTGATGACAGGGAACGGGCTATACTGTTAGCCTTAATGTCACCAGTGACTCTGAGCTGCAGCCTCAAATACCAGAATCCTGAAAAACTAAAAGTTGGGAACCCCAAGTGATTTGTGTAAGGTCAAAACCCAAGTTTGTGCTGGAGACTGAAAATGGAGCAAAATCCCTGCCACAGTTCACAAGAAGGTATCCGGGCAGGAAACCAACAGTACCACAACTGCCTGACAGTCGCTGGCGCCAATCCTGCCAGGGGAGCTTGTCCCCTCATTCACTGCGTGACACTGCACCCCACTGGGCTGGATGCCAGGAGGCAGATAAGATCCTGGCAAAGCCCTGTCCTCTAGGCACTCAGAGTCCAGCGGCTCAGACAGATATCTCTAAAACAAGGACTGTACAAGGTGGTAATTTCTACATCAGAGCTAGTTGCCTGAAAGCCTCTACCTCCTTCATTTTGCCAAGAGGGTAAAATATTGAGCCTGTATTTAGAGCAGAAGCTTTTTAGCCACACCCTGTATTTAATGGGAAGATACTTTCTGTCTCAACACAAAGGGTAAAATTTCAAGTAAGTGGGAAATGGCCTGAAAATGACTCCTGTTTAAAAGTAAGAACCAGGGGCTGGGTATGGTGGTTCATGCCTGTAACCTCAGCATTTGGGAAAGTCAAAGTGGGCGGCTCACTTGAGCCCAAGAGTTTGAGACCAGCCTAGGCAATGTGGTGAAACCTCATCTCTACAAAACATACAAAAATTAGCTGGGCATGGTGGTGTGTGCCTGTGGTCCCAGCTATTTGGGAGGCCGAGGCAGGAGGATCACTTGAGCCCAGGAGTTCAAGGTTGCAGTGAGCCCTGATTGAGATACTGCATCCCAGTCCAGGTAATAGAGTGAGACCTGGTCTAAAAAATAAAAAGTAAGAACCAGGGTCTTGTAAGAGTTTTGGAAACCTAGTACCAGATTCAGAGATTTTTTTGGGTTTTGTTTGAGACAGTGTCTCAGTCTGTCACCCAGGCTGGAATGCAGTAGTATGATCACAGCTCACTGCAACCTCAATCTCCTGGGCTCAAGGAATCCTCCCACCTCAGTCTCCTGAGCAGCTGGGACCACAGGCATGCACCATCACACCTGGATAATTTTATTATTATTATTATTTTATAGAAATGAGGATCTTGCTATGTTGCCCAGGCAGGTCTTGAACTCCTGGCCTCAAGCAATCCTCCTGGTTCTGCCTCCCAAAGTGCTGAGATTATAGGTATGAGCCACCACATCTAACCTGGATTCACACATTTTTATCAGACTCCATTTTTCCATGTCAGAGAGACTCCTAGCCAATGACTGAGACAGAGAGTTTTCAGGTGAACTCTAGACCACGTAGAACTGTTCATTAAGCAGAAACCCCCTTCCCAGCTGTTCTGTTTAATGCAGTTATATTCTTCCATAACTTTTATTTTCCTGTAGGGAATTTTTGTCTCCAGGCTATGTCATAGTGCTTCTAATATAAACTCAGAAAAAAGATGTTTTCTGACCCGAACCGCCAAGACCATCACGTCCTCCAGCACACTAGGGCAGTCTAAGAGGCGGACACATCCTGTGCAATGTGTCAGTAAAGAAGAGAAACTCTTTAAATAGGGTACCAGGCTTCCCAGAAACCCACAGGCTTCTGCGCTGGCCCAGGGTCTCAGGGTGAACTGGAAGCTGAGGCCCTCTTCCACTGCAAGGGACAGTGAAGGTGTTAAGCACTCATTTAGCACATAAGGGCCCATTCTTTGTCAGAGATTAGGACATCTCTATTCTCAACAAAACCCCAGTCTGACTGATGGCATGGTTCATCCAGCCTTTTGCACTACTGTTCTTACTCTCTCTTCAAGCCTGTATCTTTTCTCATTGGCCAGGGGTTGTTGGCTCCAAAACAAAAAAGAATGAAAACCAAAACAAAACCCAAACCACAAACAGTGAGGTGAACCAAGTGAGACTCTAAAGACAAATACGTGGGAGAGAAGTGCCAAGAAGAGATGTTGCATGTGTGTGGCTTGTCCAGGACTCGGGTCTCACAATTCCACCCCCATCTTGAAATGCACTGCACACCAACCACCGACAGCAGGAGACAAGCAGTGGGCGACAGCCCTGGGCTCAGGTGCCAGTTCAGAAGGGTGGGCGATTCCTTGTGCAGCAGGCCTAGTCAGGAGGGTCTCCTGCCAAGCTCCAGGGCCATCCACAGCTCGGACATCCCCTTGTCAGTGTCAGTCCCAGAATCTCCATGCGGCCTCCCACCCAAAGAGACAATATCCCACAGCCTCCAGAGAGTGTGGCTCCCTTACCAATGGCAGTGGTGAGAAAGGAAACCACTTCTGACTCCTTTCCGTCATTGTAAAAAGCCAGGTGCCAGATTCCTGAATCCAAATACTGGATGAAGCCTGTCTCATGGCTGGAGGGGGGCACAGCTCCCCGAGACTGGCGTGGGGTCCCCTCCAGGCTCCGCGCCTCCTGGGTTAGGAGCCTCCTGCCATCCAGCAGCTCCACAAAGTCAAACTGAAAGACAAAGCAAGCACAGTTAGCAGTGGGTCTGTTCCACCACGCACCAGTGTCCTTCCCGGGGCTTCTCCTGGAGAGGACATTGGGAAACACAAAGAGAGGCAAAAAGGGCCCAAAGAGGCTAAGGGTGCAGGAAGGTTGATCAACCAACTCAACCCTTCCCCAGATCCCATTTTTTCATGGTGATATTCTCCCAGTTCTCCTGTGAGTGAGGCATAATTAGAGGATTATTTTTTACTCTCATTTTATTTTAGTTCTTTTTGTACCGGTAGTGAGTCTTCCCATGGCTGAGTCTGTACCAGGACATGCTTTTTTTCAATGCCGGGTGTGTGGTTAGAAACCCAGCCACTTTACAATTGGTTGAACTCCATGCAAGTCATGACAACAATCTCAGGGGGTGGTGGAGGGGAGCAGAGGCAGGTGGCTAGGACTGGGATTGGAGCATTGGATGTGATTGGAACATCAGTCATGTGCAAATGAAAATTTGATCTATGTCTATTTTCCTTTGGTCAATGGTTCTTTCTGAATGCTCTAGTTTTAGGGAGCAAATTTAGGGGAACTAAACTGGATTAGCTCAAAATTCTATCAATAATTACATGCTGTGTCAAATACAATTGCCAATTGGTCAGAGACTGCTCATATGAGACTCCAGAAAAGTCAGTTACACTGTGTTAACAACAAGTAGGTGGTTAAGTCCTACTGGCCTACTAGCAAGCAAATTGAGTAGTTATCTAGCAAGCTAGCTAGCTTTAAAAACCAAAAAAGATATTTATTCAATTTCGTGAAAAACTGTCTGGAGATATGAGGCCAGGACTAGCATACCAGTCTGCAGTCAATAGGGGCTTAAGGCTCTTCTGTGATTCCTTCTTTAGCAAACATACCGTCTTTTAACTAAAAATCTTAAATAACTAGCAGGGCTAGGAAGACTGCATTTGGCCTGGGAATGCCCGATGGATGCCTATGATTTACATTACTCCAGTTCCAGAGCTGGCAGGACCTTGCACAAGTGTCTGTTGTATATTAATCACGATTGATAATATGTCAGTCATCCTGGACAAGGTTTTTTCAGTGTTTCTGGTGTGCATGTGTCTGAGTCAATGTGTAACCCTGAAGGAGAGAAGGAATGAGAAAGACTAGGGAAGAAACGTTTATTCTGAGCCAGGTCCTGCACTAGCTGCCTTATAAATGTTATTCTTTATTCTTCACAACAGCCCTGCCTAGTGGGTATTGTTATCACCATCTGATAGATGAGGAAACTTGCTCTGAGAGGCTAAGTGATGGAGCCAAGGTTATAATGCTGATAACAAGAGGATTCAAACCCAAATCTGTCTGATTCTAAACTGCATGCTTTTTTCTCCAGATCACACTTCCTGGATAATTTAACTTAGGAGACTAGGTAATAGCAGAAAGGCTGTTAAGAGATTTTCTAGAATTCCTTCCTCCTAAAAAGCCCGTGATATAACCTTACTCATCTGAAAGGGTGGGTCTCAGAGGGAGTACATGATGAATGGGCTATAAAATATATAAACGTCCCTTCAGGCTTAAGGCTCCGGATTGGGCTTCCTAACTTTGGGTTAAGATTTGAGGGGGGGGGGGGGCGGAGCAAGATGGCCGAATAGGAACAGCTCCAGTCTCCAACTCCCAGCGCGAGCGACACAGAAGACCGGTGATTTCTGCATTTTCAACTGAGGTACTGGGTTCATCTCACTAGGGTGTGCCGGACAATCGGTGCTGGTCAGCTGCTGCAGCCCGACCAGCGAGAGCTGAAGCAGGGCGAGGCATCGCCTCACCTGGGAAGCGCAAGGGGGAAGGGAATCCCTTTTCCTAGCCAGGGGAACTGAGACACACAACACCTGGAAAATCGGGTAACTCCCACCCCAATACTGCGCTTTAAGCAAACAGGCACACCTGGAGATAATATCCCACACCTGGCCGGGAGGGTCCCACGCCCACGGAGCCTCCCTCATTGCTAGCACAGCAGTCTGTGACCTACCGGCAAGGCAGCAGCCAGGCTGGGGGAGGGGAGCCCGCCATTGCTGAGGCTTAAGTAGGTAAACAAAGCTGCTGGGAAGCTCGAACTGGGTGGAGCTCACAGCAGCTCAAGGAAACCTGCCTGTTTCTGTAGACTCCACCTCTGGGGACAGGGCACAGATAACTACAAAAGCAGCAGAAACCTCTGCAGACGCAAACGACTCTGTCTGACAGCTTTGAAGAGAGCAGTGGATCTCCCAACACGGAGGTTGAGATCTGAGAAGGGACAGACTCCCTGCTCAAGTGGGTCCCTGACCCCTGAGTAGCCTAACTGGGAGACATCCCCCACTAGGGGCAGTCTGACACCCCACACCTCACAGGGTGGAGTACACCCCTGAGAGGAAGCTTCCAAAGCAAGAATCAGACAGGTACACTCGCTGTTCAGCAATATTCTATCTTCTGCAGCCTCTGCTGCTGACACCCAGGCAAACAGGGTCTGGAGTGGACCTCAAGCAATCTCCAACAGACCTACAGCTGAGGGTCCTGACTGTTAGAAGGAAAACTATCAAACAGGAAGGACACCTACACCAAAACCCCATCAGTACGTCACCATCATCAAAGACCAGAGGCAGATAAAACCACAAAGATGGGGAAAAAGCAGGGCAGAAAAGCTGGAAATTCAAAAAATAAGAGTGCATCTCCCCCGGCAAAGGAGTGCAGCTCATCGCCAGCAACGGATCAAAGCTTGACGGAGAATGACTTCGACGAGATGAGAGAAGAAGGCTTCAGTCCATCAAACTTCTCAGAGCTAAAGGAGGAATTACGTACCCAGCGCAAAGAAACTAAAAATCTTGAAAAAAAAGTGGAAGAATTGATGGCTAGAGTAATTAATGCAGAGAAGGTCATAAACGAAATGAAAGAGATGAAAACCATGACACGAGAAATATGTGACAAATGCACAAGCTTCAGTAACCGACTCGATCAACTGGAAGAAAGAGTATCAGCGATTGAGGATCAAATGAATGAAATGAAGCGAGAAGAGAAACCAAAAGAAAAAAGAAGAAAAAGAAATGAACAAAGCCTGCAAGAAGTATGGGATTATGTGAAAAGACCAAATCTACGTCTGATTGGGGTGCCTGAAAGTGAGGGAGAAAATGGAACCAAGTTGGAAAACACTCTTCAGGATATCATCCAGGAGAACTTCCCCAACCTAGTAGGGCAGGCCAACATTCAAATCCAGGAAATACAGAGAACGCCACAAAGATACTCCTCGAGAAGAGCAACTCCAAGACACATAATTGCCAGATTCACCAAAGTTGAAATGAAGGAAAAAATCTTAAGGGCAGCCAGAGAGAAAGGTCGGGTTACCCACAAAGGGAAGCTCATCAGACTAACAGCAGATCTCTCGGCAGAAACTCTACAAGCCAGAAGAGAGTGGGGGCCAATATTCAACATTCTTAAAGAAAAGAATTTTCAACCCAGAATTTCATATCCAGCCAAACTAAGTTTCATAAGTGAAGGAGAAATACAATCCTTTACAGATAAGCAAATGCTTAGAGATTTTGTCACCACTAGGCCTGCCTTACAAGAGACCCTGAAGGAAGCACTCAACATGGAAAGGAACAACCGGTACCAGCCATTGCAAAAACATGCCAAAATGTAAAGACCATCGAGGCTAGGAAGAAACTGCATCAACTAACGAGCAAAATAACCAGTTAATATCATAATGGCAGGATCAAGTTCACATATAACAATATTAACCTTAAATGTAAATGGACTAAATGCTCCAATTAAAAGACATAGACTGGCAAACTGGATAAAGTGTCAAGACCCATCAGTCTGCTGTATTCAGGAGACCCATCTCACATGCAGAGACATACATAGGCTCAAAATAAAGGGATGGAGGAAGATTTACCAAGCAAATGGAGAACAAAAGAAAGCGGGGGTTGCAATACTAGTCTCTGATAAAATAGACTTTAAACCATCAAAGATCAAAAGAGACAAAGAAGGCCATTACATAATGGTAAAGGGATCAATTCAACAGGAAGAACTAACTATCCTAAATATATATGCACCCAATACAGGAGCACCCAGATTCATAAAGCAAGTCCTTAGAGACTTACAAAGAGACTTAGACTCCCATACAATAATAATGGGAGACTTCAACACTCCACTGTCAACATTAGACAGATCAACGAGACAGAAAGTTAACAAGGATATCCAGGAATTGAACTCATCTCTGCAGCAAGCAGACCTAATAGACATCTATAGAACTCTCCACCCCAAATCAACAGAATATACATTCTTCTCAGCACCACATCGCACTTATTCCAAAATTGACCACATAATTGGAAGTAAAGCACTCCTCAGCAAATGTACAAGAACAGAAATTATAACAAACTGTCTCTCAGACCACAGTGCAATCAAACTAGAACTCAGGACTAAGAAACTCAATCAAAACCGCTCAACTACATGGAAACTGAACAACCTGCTCCTGAATGACTACTGGGTACATCACGAAATGAAGGCAGAAATAAAGATGTTCTTTGAAACCAATGAGAACAAAGATACAACATACCAGAATCTCTGGGACACATTTAAAGCAGTGTGTAGGGGGAAATTTATAGCACTAAATGCCCACAAGAGAAAGCAGGAAAGATCTAAAATTGACACTCTAACATCACAATTAAAAGAACTAGAGAAGCAAGAGCAAACACACTCTAAAGCTAGCAGAAGGCAAGAAATAACTAAGATCAGAACTGAAGGAGATAGAGACACAAAAAACCCTCCAAAAAATCAATGAATCCAGGAGTTGGTTTTTTGAAAAGATCAACAAAATTGACAGACCGTTAGCAAGACTAATAAAGAAGAAAAGAGAGAAGAATCAAATTGACGCAATAAAAAATGATAAAGGGGATATCACCACTGACCCCACAGAAATACAAACTATCATCAGAGAATACTATAAACACCTCTACGCAAATAAACTAGAAAATCTAGAAGAAATGGATAATTTCCTGGACACTTACACTCTTCCAAGACTAAACCAGGAAGAAGTTGAATCCCTGAATAGACCAATAGCAGGCTCTGAAATTGAAGCAATAATTAATAGCCTACCAACCAAAAAAAGTCCAGGACCAGATGGATTCACAGCTGAATTCTACCAGAGGTATAAGGAGGAGCTGGTACCATTCCTTCTGAAACTATTCCAATCAATAGAAAAAGAGGGAATCCTCCCTAACTCATTTTTTGAGGCCAACATCATCCTGATACCAAAGCCTGGCAGAGACACAACAAAAAAAGAGAATTTTAGACCAATATCCCTGATGAACATCGATGCAAAATCCTCAATAAAATACTGGCAAACCGGATTCAGCAGCACATCAAAAAGCTTATCCACCATGATCAAGTGGGCTTCATCCCTGGGATGCAAGGCTGGTTCAACATTCGCAAATCAATAAACATAATCCAGCATATAAACAGAACCAAAGACAAGAACCACATGATTATCTCAATAGATGCAGAAAAGGCTTTTGACAAAATTCAACAGCCCTTCATGCTAAAAACGTTCAATAAATTCGGTATTGATGGAACGTATCTCAAAATCATAAGAGCTATTTATGACAAACCCACAGCCAATATCATACTGAATGGGCAAAAACTGGAAAAATTCCCTTTGAAAACTGGCACAAGACAGGGATGCCCTCTCTCACCACTCCTATTCAACATAGTGTTGGAAGTTCTGGCTAGGGTAATCAGGCAAGAGAAAGAAATCAAGGGTATTCAGTTAGGAAAAGAAGAAGTCAAATTGTCCCTGTTTGCAGATGACATGATTGTATATTTAGAAAACCCCATCGTCTCAGCCCAAAATCTCCTTAAGCTGATAAGCAACTTCAGCAAAGTCTCAGGATACAAAATTAATGTGCAAAAATCACAAGCATTCTTATACACCAGTAACAGACAAACAGAGAGCCAAATCAGGAATGAACTTCCATTCACAATTGCTTCAAAGAGAATAAAATACCTAGGAATCCAACTTACAAGGGATGTAAAGGACCTCTTCAAGGAGAACTACAAACCACTGCTCAGTGAAATTAAAG
The DNA here is from genome assembly GCF_043159975.1 of Macaca nemestrina. Classification (NCBI taxonomy): domain Eukaryota; kingdom Metazoa; phylum Chordata; class Mammalia; order Primates; family Cercopithecidae; genus Macaca; species Macaca nemestrina. Next base: position 78,081,863 of record NC_092136.1, read on the forward strand.
AGGACACAAACAAGTGGAAGAACATACCATGCTCATGGATAGGAAGAATCAATATCGTGAAAATGGCCATACTGCCCAAGGTTATTTATAGATTCAATGCCATCCCCATCAAGCTACCAATGAGTTTCTTCACAGAATTGGAAAGAACTACTTTAAAGTTCATATGGAACCAAAAAAGACCCCGCATTGCCAAGACAATCCTAAGTCAAAAGAACAAAGCTGGAGGCATCACACTACCTGACTTCAAACTATACTACAAGGCTACAGTAACCAAAACAGCATGGTACTGGTACCAAAACAGAGATATAGACCAATGGAACAGAACAGAGTCCTCAGAAATAATACCACACATCTACAGCCATCTGATCTTTGACAAACCTGACAAAAACAAGAAATGGGGAAAGGATTCCCTATTTAATAAATGGTGCTGGGAAAATTGGCTAGCCATAAGTAGAAAGCTGAAACTGGGTCCTTTCCTTACACCTTATACGAAAATTAATTCAAGATGGATTAGAGACTTAAATGTTAGACCTAATACCATAAAAACCCTAGAGGAAAACCTAGGTAGTACCATTCAGAACATAGGCATGGGCAAAGACTTCATGTCTAAAACACCAAAAGCAATGGCAGCAAAAGCCAAAATTGACAAATGGGATCTCATTAAACTAAAAAGCTTCTGCACAGCAAAAGAAACTACCATCAGAGTGAACAGGCAACCTACAGAATGGGAGAACATTTTTGCAATCTACTCATCTGACAAAGGGCTAATATCCAGAACCTACAAAGAACTCAAACAAATTTACAAGAAAAAAACAACCCCATCAAAAAGTGGGCAAAGGATATGAACAGAGATTTCTCAAAAGAAGACATTCATACAGCCAACAGACACATGAAAAAATGCTCATCATCACTGGCCATCAGAGAAATGCAAATCAAAACCACAATGAGATACCATCTCACACCAGTTAGAATGGCGATCATTAAAAAGTCAGGAAACAACAGGTGCTGGAGAGGATGTGGAGAAATAGGAACACTTTTACACTGTTGGTGGGATTGTAAACTAGTTCAACCATTATGGAAAACAGTATGGCGATTCCTCAAGGATCTACAACTAGATGTACCATATGACCCAGCCATCCCATTACTGGGTATATACCCAAAGGATTATAAATCATGCTGCTATAAAGACACATGCACACGTATGTTCATTGCGGCACTATTCACCATAGCAAAGACTTGGAATCGACCCAAATGTCCATCAGTGACAGACTGGATTAAGAAAATGTGGCACATATACACCATGGAATACTATGCAGCCATAAAAAAGGATGAGTTTGTGTCCTTTGTAGGGACATGGATGCAGCTGGAAACCATCATTCTTAGCAAACTATCACAAGAACAGAAAACCAAACACCGCATGTTCTCACTCATAGGTGGGAACTGAACAATGAGATCACTTGGACTCGGGAAGGGGGACATCACACACCGGGGCCTATTATGGGGAGGGGGGAGGGGGGAGGGATTGCATTGGGAGTTATACCTGATGTAAATGACGAGTAGTTGGGTGCTGACGAGTTGATGGGTGCAGCACAGCAACACGGCACAAGTATACATATGTAACAAACCTGCACGTTATGCACATGTACCCTAGAACTTAAAGTATAATAATTTAAAAAAAAAAAAAAAAAAAGATTTGAGGTAGGAGCCCATGCAGATTAACAGGGTATGTGTGGTTCTGGTTACCTGTGTATGTGAAGGAGGGAGGCCTTTTCTGCCATAAATGCCAACCAGGGCTGCCTTTCCCAGAGACACATTGAATTTCAGATGCACAGGATGGTCTATGAACACTTGAGATCTCCAGAAAGTGCCAGGAGGAATCTTCTGGGAAGCTCGCCTCCCCACATCAATTTCTCCAGAATCTATGAAACTGTCCTCTGGAAAGAAACTACTGGGCTTTCCTATCAAGACACAGGGAAGGGAAGACAAAGACATCTCAGTTAGCCACATGGGAAACGAGAAAGCAGGGCATCTGAACACCGGAACTCTCCTTAGCCTCACACCCTTCTCTACAATGTTCTGCTGTCAGCTTCCTCCCCGCCCTGGCCCTCCCCACATGGAGGAGGAAAAAGGTCCAGAACTTTCTTTCCCCCCAGCGATGCTCAAATGATTCTGCTAAAAATACGCACTCTTCCAAAGCAGTATGGGTCCTCCCCAAGGGCCATCTGTTTACTGCATAATTCCACAGCTTGTTAAGATATATTTTGATCCTAAAAATAATCATTTGTGGTCACATGAGAATAGCTCTGTGATTTGGTGTGTTAAGGGGTGCATGGTAAAACAGAAAGGATAGGGGAATGAAGTGTTATTAATTTTCCAAGTCAGAATGATTCCCCAGCAGTGGGAAGCATGACTTGGTGGAGTAAGGTATTTAAAAAGCTCACTAATTTATGTACATATTGGAAGCCAAATTCTGAGGCTAAGATATATGGATGGGGGTTGTGCTTAGGGCAGGGTTAGGGGCTGGGGAAGATGAGGAAAAGATACTTCTGAAAAGAGGAAATATTTCTGCAAAATGTTCCTTTGTCTTTGGATGAGGGTAAATATCATTTTTGTGCTAAAATGGGTCAAGCTGAGGGAATTTCCCAAGTTCACACACCAAGCCTATGCGATACTTGGAAATTCCACCCAGGCTCGCAACCCTGTGCCCAGCATCCATGCAGGGTGCCATGAGTAAAGTCTCTTGGCCATTTCTATACCAATCGGGAGGGTGACAGCTCTCTGGGGGCACCACAAATGCAAGGAAGGAAAGCAGCTTATCAAATTCCCTCTATTTAGTAATTAAACACACTCATAGGTGAAAAATACAAACCCTAACTTCCTGCCAGACATCAGCCCCCTGAAGAGTTGAGAAGGAAGAGGAGAGACTCTAGGGATGTTAGGAAGACCACCCTTAGCACACTGAAAGACCAGCATCAAGTCAACAGGCTGTATTTTATTTGTTGTTATGAAGGACTTCCTGGGTATCCTGGTTCCAAGGATTTCTTTGTGATGTTAGAGATGTTCGAAGAGACACTTCAGAGAACAAGAATTCATTTGTAAAGAAAACACACTTCGGAACTTTTTGTAAACAGCATTTGGGGAATAGGAAATTAAAATGTCTTTCTTTCCCCCTAGCTTCGTAAGACTCCTTACAAAGCACATTTGATGCTGAAATGAAGTCTGGCAGGGCATTGTTGTAGTCATAAAATATTTTACTGTTTTAAATAATAAAATTCAATTTAAATGTTAAACTTCTCCATATGTTATCATTCCCTTATAAACTCCTAGGCAGAAACATCAGGTTTTTAGCTTCAAACTGTTAAATGTTATTTTAATTAAAAATATGCCAACAAAAAAGTTAAAATGCGCACTATCAATAAAAGTACCACTGGTATTCTGTCATTAGCATGGGAAGGAGTTTGCTTTTTAATTCCTTTGTGGAAGGAATGTGCTTCAGACTTTTACCTTGAAAAATACAGATACACAAACCACCATGCTGTGATTCACAAAGTTCAAAGACAGAACCGAAATTCACAATTGATTGAGATGGAAGAGAATTATTTACATTCTTTCTTATCTGATTTTTGGGTTCCCAATACCACAGCCATTCTATATTCCAGGAGGAAATAGTCTGCCATCAGCTTTTAATTTTGCTAGGGAGGCAGAACTAAGAGGGAGAATGAAACAAAGCAGATGCCTTCTGAGCTTTTTCCTCCTAGAAACTGAAAAGAAATAAGCGCAACACTGCTAATTCCAAGGATGCGTTTCCTTTGTGAGTAGGTGGGAGTCTGACCTGATGGGATTTGAAAATTGTCTGAATTCAAATAATTCCCATGTCTGAAAATACATAACGGAAAACTGCTCCCCCATTTTAGCATGCTACCGGAGAACCCTACACAGTTCATTTTCTCCCTCAATGAGCGTATTTTTAGGAGACAGTGACTGTGTCAGCTAGGTTTTGCAGCCTTATAAGTCAGAGGTCTGCAGGCCTCAGGCATAAATAAGTTGGCTCTTACCCCAGAGGAGGTGACAAAAGGGGACTTTTCTGGCACTTTAGTATTTCACCTAGGTGAGCTGGATGGGAGGGAGGAATTGTCTTGAGCGTGTATATGCTGAAATAAAAACAGTGAACTCCACTCTAGGGCATATCCTCCAACAGGACCTTGAGGGCCTCTGGTCACCAGAGGTCTCCAAATCCCACCACAGGGACAGGCTGGGAGCTGCTGAGGGGGAAAAGCTAACAGCCTGCTGATCACCTTTACCTGAGGGGAAAGAGTCATGAGATGGGCTGGGCTGAGGATTGGGAAAGTGAAATTCCTTCCTTCTGTCTTGCTTGTTAAAAATCTGTATTGCCTTACACTTTCTGTCCTTAATTCTGAGCACCAAGCTGTGAGCACTAGGATATAAAATATCCTCCACCATGAAGCAAAAGCCACCAGTGATGGAATCATAAGGGAGAGGAGAGGCTGGAGGCAATTGGAGGCAAAAAGCCTTGTATATACAATTCTTCTTATCCCTACCTACATTCTGGAGGATAAAAATAGTAATAGATTTTAATGGTGGAAACAGCAATAAAGGTAGAGGTGGTAGTATTACTAGTGATATTGGCTTCCACTTGATGAGCTCCAAGCACGGTGACAGGTACCTTCATGTGTATCAGTTCAGTTAATTCTCAGAGCAATATTAATATCTGTATATGGAGGCTCAGAAGCCTTAAGAAACCATTTTGGGATCCCTCTTTATTTATTAAAATATAGCTTCTGAAGGGATCAAATTGATGAATGGTTAACTAAAACACTACAAAGACTTTCTCAATGGTGGTGGGGTGCATTGACCTTCTTAAAGAGCAAGAGTCCAATAGGATTCACAGCCCCAGCAGGCTAAATATCAGAGCTTGACCAGGTAGATCCAAGGCCCATTAAAAAACTTCCTGGCATCCTAGGGTATTAGAAGATCATTGGTATGAATCAGGAACCTACGAACAGGTCCAAAAGTTAAAAGGCAATAGTCAGGGTCTCAAGGCATTCATGAGAAGGACACTGGGTGTCCCCAGGGACTTAACAGACACTGCAAAAAGCTTAGGTCACAATTAGGGCTCCCTACAGCGAGATAAGGCTTCACAAGGCAGATTTTACTTGTAATAGTCCAGTCCTTTGCTTTGTAAAGCTAGATAGATTCAGGCTTCCTATAGCAATGCTGTGCAAACATGCAATCATGTCTATAAAAGAAATTTCTTAATGAATTGCTAAAATGATTGGATAGCTCAGACAAAAAGCAAGATATGGAAGAACTGAAATTTCATGCACTTCCCAATCACAGCCTTTACTTTATTGAACTGAGATATATCTATATGGGTTCTAAATTCCTAATCAACTAATGTTCTTTCCCTCCCTCCACCTTTTTGGTTCTTTTCAATGCAATAACTTGCATGAAGAATTCTTTAGTTTCCTTAGCAACTGCTTGAAATTTATTTGGTTATCAAAATAAGCTGTTCCATTTTGGAGAGCCCAGCTGAGCCTGCGCACAGCAATTTGCATGGTTCAAACTCATGGGCAATTTTTATTTCACTGCAGAAAGAAGAAAATGCTATCTCAAGCCCACCAATTCAACCATCAGAAATGCTTGTTTATTCAATGTGTTTTTTCCCTTCCGCATGAATGCATAACACAAGTTCTTGTGGCTTTAGTTCGAAAAGCTGCTGTATTTGGTTTCTGTCCCATCACAACCCTGGAATGGTTACAGTCATTTGGAAAATATAGTATGAACTGCAGTTTCATATTATTCTTAAACACATGATGAACATTAACAATTCTTGGATTATCATATATTAAATTCATATAAATAAGAAACATATATTCTTAAAAAATATTCAAAAATACCTCAAACCTTTGCAGAATCTGTGGCAGGGAGAGAATGTTAATTAGTCTGGACTTCTAGGATTTTAATAACTAATATGGAATGGCTTGGGATTTGAGTGGATAAGAAGAAGAGAACTAATATTTGTTGAACGCCACTTCAACATTAGGCTTTGAATGGATAGATGTTGTTATCCTTGTTCTACAGATGAGGAAGGTCAAGGGAGATGCAGTAAGTGTCATGAGTTAACAGAGTCAATATAAAGCAGGGTCAGGATTAACATCCTATATTGTCTGGCTCCAAGGCCCATTTACCCCTTTTTTATCACACCACATTGCTTTCTCTATCATTGTGAAGCAGAGACTCTAATCTTAATTGTGGAATCAGCTGTTTTCTCGAATACCCTCAGAAAGGATGAGAAACAATTGCTCACATCAGAGTTAAAGACTTTCCCCATTGAGATTATCTAGGGAAATGCATTTTTAACATCACAATGAAAAACATAAACTGAGTAGACATTGGTTTGACCAGGGCAAAAGAAATGAAGAACATTGTGGTCTCACATAAACTACAGGAAGCTTTGTCCTCTGGTTTCCAGTCTGATGTATTTTTGTCACAGTGATTGCTTCTGATGCTGACCACTCTACAGCACAGTGCTGCATTGGAGGGGTTTGCAAACAGGATTTCCATTTGCATCAGTAATGACAGATAATCCCTTTAAGCAAAAATACTCCAATTAAAATAAACCAATAATCTGGTGCAATTTTATTTTATCTCTTATCTGCACCTCCTGTTCCTTGCAAAAACAAAACAAAACCTAAACAACCCACAGACTAATTTCATTAGAGTGAGAGATTTCAGATAGATCCGACTCCTGTTTAAACAATGTCTGATAGAGATCATAGAAGGAAGAAAATACATCTTGCCAAATGAGATCCTTTACCAGTTCCTTGAGGGTTAAGCATATTTTAAATCTACATTTGTACATGCTAATCTAAAGACAGTCTTCACGTTATGGTATTAACCCATGGCATCTGACACTAGACGCTGACATGGGCACCACTAGCCAACAGGCAGGACCATGGACAGGGCCAATGTGACACATTCTGAAGAGCCATCTGGTTACTTACATGATTCTGTTACCATTTTCATATGTAGACCTTACAAATTAGAATGCACCTTAGAGAGAATCTAGCTCAATATTCTCCTTTTGAAGAGGAGGAAAAGGACTCTCAGAAAGTGTGTTCAAGGGATTTGCTTAAGGCGATACCACAGGTCAGTGGCTGCAGCTGCACTTGAACTCAGGGCTTCTGACTTCTAACCCAGAGCTCTTCCCATGGTCCCATTCATGATTCCTCCCTCCATATCCTATTAAGAGGCAAAGAAAGTGTACATTATTTAGCATTTTAAGACTTAACATCTTTGCAAATGAGAGGACTGGCTTTGTCCCTCAAAATAGTGGGCAGGGGCTCTGTGTGGAAATGATTCCAGTTCCCACTTCCCTTAAAGATGACCAGAAGCCAAGAGTTGACTTTGGCCCTCAGGATCCTCATTTCAGAGGTCATGAGTAGATATTCTGACTAAGTATATGCCACCGTGTTAAACAAACTGATCCTTGCAAGGGCAGAGAGGCTCAGATGCTATGACCAAAAAGTCAACTGAGAGAAAAGAAGATGTAAGCAGTGAAGGTTAGAGGCAGCTATTGTCAATGTGCTGACTGAAGGGTCACAGGGAGAGAAAGCAGGCCATAGCAGGTGCAGGAGAAGGGAACGCCACACTGCCCAGAATGACAACCAGGCTGAGTTATTAGCTCAGACATCTTTCTGGGTGCCAATTTTTGTGAGTTTGTGCCACTCTTGGCTAACAGTGTCCATGGCATGTTAGAAATATTTCTAGGACATTCAGAACATGGGCCTATGGATATCCCATTCAAGAACAGCAAACCCAATGCCACCACCATTTCTATCATTGATAGGAAATATCCATGTCTCATTGTACAATAGAATTTCACATCCACATCTCCTTCAGGGTCTTGTAACCTTGGGATAAGTCAAGCGGGGAAGCTTATGGAGATAGCAAGAGCCCTGGAGTCACAGACCTGGGCTCATATCCCAGACTCTACCATTTACTGGCTGTGTGACTCTGGCCAAGTCACTTAATTAGTGCAATCCTTCGTACCAATTCTAGTTTTTACATGTAGAATAATTATAAAATAATTATACTTATCTCATAGGATCTCTGTGGGAATTAAATGTGAAATGCTTTTGACAAAAAGTTTTAAAACAAACATGCTGTACGAACACTAATGATTATTGTTATCATTGTGGATGAGGAAACCAAAGCTCAGGCAAATAAGTGACTTGCTCAAGGTCACAGAGTTAGTAAATGCCAGACCACTTGAACTGGTGTTTCTATTAAACCACAAGAGTTCAAGAATCTTTCCATTACAACACCCTATCTACCTGCCTCCCCATACCCTGCTCCCACAGATGCCCATCTGTCCCATGAGGTTTGCCCAGAAGAGCTCCTCTCACCCCACACAAAGATGGCCACCCCAGCAGTGTGAAGCCCCTAATGCTTCCCTGAAGGCATGGGATGGGATTCTGCTGAGCACCATGAGCCCCCCATGAGCTCTCAGTGACAAGGAACTGCAATGAAGACACAGGTGGACTGGCAGCTTGGCAGCTGGCGTGGAGTGCGGAAGGATGGAGGAAGCACCAGAGCATGGAGCTGTGAGCCAGGCACAGGACGCGCACGCGTGATGGAGGGCTCCTCAGCTCAGAGGCAGACACAGAGGACTCACGACACGGACAACGCAGCAACCCTACCTTCTGCGGTTCCTTTGCCTTTCCTGTCAGGGGTCTCTAAGCCAGTGCCCCCTGAGGGGTACAGGGAGACGTCGGTTGGCACAGGCCAACTGCTGGCTGTGTCTTCCGTGATCTCATACATCTGCCCCTCCATCGGCTGCAGGTGCCAGTTTAGGCCAAACAGGTGCATGGCTGTGGTGAGCAATGAGAAAAGTCATCTTTTTCTGCTGGAGGCAGAAACGGGACTCCCAAGCCATAAGGGAAAGGTGGGCAGGGTGGGGGAACACAGACATTCAGTTCAGTTCAACAAGTAGCCCCCAAAAGGGAGCTCTTGTAGTGCCAGCCCTGCAAAGGAGACTGGGGTCAGAGAGGATCAAGGTTCAAACCCTGCCCTCAAGGGGCTCACAGTCTGGTGGAACTGGGAGTAGGCAGGATCAGGGAGTCTCAGGAGGTCTCGGTCTTTGCTTCAAAAGATAAATAACAATCTGGGGGAAAAACTGCAATTGGTATGACAATGTTAATTTCCTTAACACAAAAATAACTTGTACAAATAATAAGCAAAGTCCAACAACTCAGTAGGAAAATAGGCATTGGATATGAACAGTTTACAGGATAAGAAATACAAATAGCTCATAATCATATGAAAAGACTCTTGGCATTATTCATAGTAAAAGAAATGTAAGTTAGACTCTGAAATACTATTTTTCACATATGGTTTGGCAAAGATAAAAAAGGTTGAAAATATACTGTATTGGCAGAGAATGGAAAGCAAGCATTCCCATACTTTACTGGTGTGAGAATATGATGTACAAAGTCTATGGAGGGCAATTTGATAAAAGCTAGTGACATTAAAATACACATACCCTTTATCCTGGGACATAAAGCTTCCAATTCTAGAAATTTCTTCTCCAGATATACTTAAACATGTACTAAATGATGTACATACAAGGTTATTCACTGCAGCATAATTTGTTATAGCAAAATATTAGAAACCAGTCCACTGATAAGGGGCAAGAAAAGTAAGTAAAATCCACACAACAATATTGGATGCAACCATTAAAAAGAATAAAGAGGTTCTTTATATATTTTTGTGGAAAGGAAAGTATAACATGCAGAAGTGTTTTTGATATACTACCTTTGGGTTTAAAAATTCCTGGAAATGTAGGAAGTATTTCTGGTAGAATATGAAAGACTGGTAACAGTAGCTGTGTCCTATGAAGGATAGAGATACTATGGATCGGGGGTAGGAGGGAAACTTGCTTTTCACTGTATACCTTTTGCATATTTTCATTTTGTGCCATGTGCATATATTTCTGTTTGAAATGTATTTTCCAAGGTAGCAACTGCTAAAAAGTCTTGTACAACAATCTAGAAAGAGACCATAAGGCGTCAGAGAATGAACATTGTCCCTTGAGATATACATGCTTGAGAAGGCTAGGAAGCTCATCTCCAAAAATGTGATCTAGCACAAAATATCTGCTGAAATCCCATTTTAGGATTCTAGGCTTGGGCTTTGTCAGTGGTCCAGGTTCACCTCTTCTGATGCCCACCTGAATTCCCCATACACCGAAGTAAGCATTCAAGTCCCTGGACCCTCACAGCACCCTGGATGTAGCATTCACTCCTTTGCTTGGTGAACACTGTCTGAAAGCCCACTCCATGGCAGACTCTGGACAGCCAGAATGGGATCAGAGAGCCCCTGCTTCAATGAGCTCACAGTCAAGTAGGGAAGACAGACAAATAACAAATTCTCTTCAGCAGGACCAGAAGGCGTAGAGGAGGGGGGTGCCTGACCCGCTAGCGGGGCTAGAAGAACACAGGGAAGGACCTTCAGAGAGATGAAGGCCCATAGTAATTGTATTTACTGCGTGACAGGCAGTATGTGGGGGGAACTTGTATATATATATTAATCCTCATGGCAACCTCACCAGATCGAATTTACAGAGGTGCATATTAAGGCTCAGAAGGTTAATTAAAATTATGATAGTCATAAAACTATCATTTAATGAGTATTTAATGATATGCCAGGCATTAGGCTGAGAGCATTACAAGCAATAATTCCTTTAACTCTCACAATAATCCTACGAGGTATTAATAGCCCCATTTTATGGATGGAGAAACTAAGGCACAACAAGACAAATCAACAAACACAAGGTTAAATGCCTAACAGGTGGCAGAGTCTAGACTAGAATCCCAAACTGTTCCTATCCTGAAAACATGCACCGTCAGTCTTCTTGGCGTCAAGGCCCAGGCTTGCCCACTTAGCTAGGCCGCCTCTTGCTTGGTGTACCTAGCAGGGTGGGTGTTACAAAGACATCCCCCTTTTGTGCATCAGCCTCCAAGGCTTTCAAGTCTCTTTTTAGGCAGTAACACAGGATCCTGTGAGATAGAGAGGAAACTCTGTTACCTGGCCCCAGTGTATGAAGGTATCACCGATGGTGGTTTTGAGGGGCTGTGTGACTGCCGTCAAGACACACAAAAATTCTATCTAGGGGACTGGAGCACAGCATACCTGTCTGACTTCTAGTCTGAACACAAGCCATGGAGAACACACACAAGTCTGCTTCAGCCAGGAGGCCATGCTCCGGTGAAAGCAACGAGATCCCACACTTTGCTTTTTCTTTGGTTACTGTGGTGCAGGAGAAGGTGTGTGGGGCCAGAGGAAAGAAACTAGTTTTGAATCTCAGCTGCCACTGCCTAGCTGCAGTCTTCTCATCTGAGCAATGAATATAGAAAGCTTCAAAACACTGTTGTATCTAATGAGGTAATACGTGGTAAAATGCTTTGCAAACTGTACAAATGTGTGATAACTATATGTGATAACTATTCATTGCATTTGTACTGCTTATAATGATAATGACAATAGTCACTGACATTTATTGAGCACCTTTTTTGGTACCAAGTACCAGGTGAGGTGCTTTGCACCGCTCTCCTCTACCTCCTATGTAGGTGACAATAATACTTTAACAGTTAACCTGCCTGGAAGCAGTGAATATTCTGCTATTTCCAAGGCTGCATTAGCTCAAAATTCTGTTTACCTTCTTACTTAATCTATATATTAGCAACTCCAAAGGTAATGGAGAAATTGTTTGAGCTACAGACAAATCAGATATATGCAGCTAAGTGAGCAGTGCTTCTTTCCCCATTAGAATCAATTATCTCATCTAAGTGTGCAATAGTGCTGTCTTGTTAAAAGGTCATGAGAATTAACTAATCCCAGAATGAACAGAACTCTCACAGCTTTGTGAAGAGAAACATTTTTATTGTCACAGCTTTCTTTTATATTTAACAAGATGCAAATAAGTCCTTGCTTTAAAAAAAAAAAAAGATACGTTGGGGGTAGGGGTGGGAATAAGCCAGGGAAAAAAGTGTTGCAGGTGAAAACGATCAACAGGCCTGGGGTCCCAGGGAAGTTAATGAGGGCAGGACAGTCCACAGCTATGAGGGTCGGGGAGACATGGGGCGGGGGCGGGTGTCGGCACCCCTTCCTCTCCACTGTGTCCCCCTGGCAATCACAGAGGCCAACACAGCTGTGAGGCTGGCCAGTTGTTTCCGTGGCCAAAACTATCTGGGAAAGCAAAGCTCTGTATTCAACTCCAAATTAGACTGAATCTCTCAGGAGATTTAACCATCCAAAACTAACTTCAGAGGCTGGTGAGTAGGGAAGGAAACCCAGGGTCACCGAGGTTGGGGTGAGAAATGGCTACCTGGAAAGTAAGGAGCAGGATGAAGCAGAGATTCAGAGACATGAAGTTCAACCAGTAATGTCATCTTTTTAAAAAATTTTTAATTTTTGTGGGCACATAGAAGGTATATATACTTACGGGATACATGAGATATTTTGATAACACGCTTGCAATGCATGATAATCACGTGATGGAAAATGGCGTATCCATCCCCTCCCTCCAGCATTTATCTTTTGTGTTACAACCAATCCAATTATACTTTTAGGTATTTAAAAATGTATAGTTTAATTATTATTGACTATAGTCACCCTGTTGTGCTATCAAGTAGCACAGTTCTTTATTCATTCTATTTTTTTTTTGGTAACCGTTAACCATGCCACCTCTCTCCAAACCTCCCACTAGCCTTCCAAACCTCTGGTAACCATCCTTCTATTCTCTATCTCCATGAATTCAATTGTTTTGATTTTTAGCTCCCACAAATGAGTGAGAATGGAGCAAAGTCATCTTAAAGCCAAAATAAAGGGGATATTTAATCTGTGATCCAAGGTTTTAAATATAAGTTATGCTAGTGACCCTTTCATTCTTTTACTGTATTGTTAGGCAGGTGGTTAATTCTATAGTCCTGGGTTATGGGAGCGGGGAGAGGAAGGGAGAGAAGTAGTTTGCTCTGCTCTCCCCTTTCCAAAGGGCACAGCACATTCTCAGTCAGAGTCAGCCCATGAAATACATATGATTGAGCGGCCACTCTTCTTTATCCTTTGTAATAATCAAAATCATAACACAAAAATTAGTATTATTTGAATGACACTACATGCCAAGTGCTTTATTTATATTATTCAGTTTCATCCTCATATAAAACTAGGTTGAAAAAACATTATTGGAGAATGGAAGTAGAATAGAAATAGAGCTGTAGTGATATATTCTGATTTACTCAGAGAAGTAAAGAAAGTTACCCGAGACCACAGAGCTGGTAGAAATTTGAGGCAAGTTTAAAACTCAGGACCCTGTGCTCCCAAACCAAGCTTCTTCTTTTACATATTTTATTTTAAATAGAAGATAAAATATGGGCAGCATAAAGCCAGCAGCAAATAAAATCTGAAATAAATATTTGGGGGGGAGCTGATAGTGATGACAAATATTCCCTGGCCCACAGCAATCCCCATTTAAAGCTGTGTATAGCAGCCGAATGCATGTTATCCAAATGATTTGGAAGACAGAGCCATAGATTTAAAAAAAAAAAAAAAAAAAAAAAGCTAAAAAATATACATGGTTCTCCCCAGCCTGCTAAGGATAGACCAGGCCACTGAAACAATATAAATTATAATCACTGTATTCCATGTTCCCTGAAGAATCAATGGTAACTACACATCATCTGTGTTACATCACAGGATTATCTATATGATACTCTGCAGTGTGTATTTATAACTCTTGTGCAAAACCTTCCTCAAGTACACTCAAAGTGACCTAGATAAGCAACTTGATACTGGTTTTCCCCTTAGACTAGTTTGTAATTCAATGAAAAGGTGAAAAGATGCTAAGGAGTTCAGAAAAAGGCTGTGGAAAGGTAGCTGGTTCACAAGATCACCCACGCTGAAATGTTAATGATTTCTAAAAGCCAAGAGCCAAGGTGGGGGAAGTTCTGATTCTCTTGGCTCTGGTCAATCTCAACCCAGGGCTGACATTTTCCCCGTTGCCTTTTCCTGCCCAGAGAGACATGAGAGATGGCTCAGAAAGTGCAAGCTCTATCCTGACATTTTAAAGAAAGGCTCCATAGATGTTCAGACATTGAAGGCTCCCCCAGCACCTGGCCAGCAGGAGGCAATTAACAAAGTCATTACGCAGGAGTCACCAATATCAGTACAGGAGAGTTTCTGCTGTCACAACGCACACTTCCCTTCCAAAAATGGAATGCACGAACCCACTTGCATCTGTACATTAGCAGCTCCAGGGAGTGACTAGACACCTTTATAACCACAAGGAACTGTTGATTCGAGTGGCATTTTTGGTTTCAAAAGGCAGTGGGAACCAACCCAACCACGCAGCTTCCCACTTTTCTGTTTCATATTACTGCTCAGGTTTTTTCTTTCTTTTTTTTTTTTTAATGACTATTTCTATGAAATAAAAGTCAATGGGGTTCTTTGACTTATGGTCCTCTAATGGGGGGAAAACTAAAAAGATAAAATAATAACAACAGAAACGACAGGTTTTCATTCCCTAGGTTATCTTCCTGGTTCTGCTACAAAGCCACCACATTTAAAAGTTCCAAACCAAGAAACTGTATACATAAGATGTACATGGCAGGATAACATAAAAAAATTGGAAGCAAACTCGATGTCTAAAAATAGGAGAACGACTTAGCTATCTTACTGTACAGGTACAGCATGGAATAGAAGGCAATCATTACAAAAAATAACTATGATAAACAGCAATGCAGGAAAATGCTTAAGATACAATGTTAAGGAAAAGAAAAGGCAGGGCACAAAATTGCATGTGTTTCCTGACTGCATCTCTGCAAAACTATGTATGCATATGAAAAACAATTTGTAAAGAAATACATAAAAATGACATCAGGATTTGAATTACAGTAGCAGGATTATTTCCTAGTTTCCAAACTCATTTCAGTGCATCAGTGTTAAAAAAGAAGCTCTACAACTTAGTTTCAGAAGCAATAGGTAGAAGAGAAAGATGATACAGCATGGGGGAGGGGTCCTGACTTTGAGCTTTTGCCTTGTGTCTGACCCCATACATCGGGAATTACATATGCTCTCTCATTCAATCTTTACATGAATCTTGAGAAACTCGTTTGACAAATGAAGAAACTGGAGGCTAGGAAAGGCTCCTCAGCTGGCCCAAAGACACACAGATAGGAAGTACTAAGGCCAAATTTGAACCCAGATCTTAAAACAGATCTGACTGGTTCCAAAGCCCAGGTTCCCCTCCTGGCACATCACACTGGTGATGAGTTACAATGCCTGAAAACTACATTACAATTTTTAAAAAGATTTTAAGGCAAAGCTTTCGCTGACAGCATAGCCAGATTTGCTCTTTTGAGACAGTTTGTTAAAAGGCTTTTTTCTCAGGGACAAAGCATGGGCCCCCATCCTTTCATATCCTTGCTGCCTGACTAGCGACTGATCCCCACAAACAAAAACCATGTAGATGCCAGTAAGCAACTTGTCACAGGCACAGTCAGTCTGCGTTTGGGTCTTTCTATAAAAGCACTCAGAGCTCGTTGAGTTACTGGTTTTGTGACTTTGGGCAAAGTACTTAGCCTGTCTGAATCTCAGTTTCCTCACTTGTAAAATGAAGCTGATAATATCTACCTCAAAGGATTGAATGAGATAATGTAATTTGCTTGGAACTATGCCTGGTACATACCAGGAGCTCAGTAAATGGCAGTTGTATCATCACTGTCATTTTGCTATGCTGATTTCCCTAATTTCTATATCTACTGAAAACTTTAAGCCAGCTCTGTGACATCGCCTTTTTTTTCTTTCTATATGTTCCCCATTAGTTCCCTTCCATGCTAGTTGTCAATTTCTTTAAATTGAGGGCCCTCACCTGCTCCCATTAGCTGATAGACTTTGGGGATGGGAACCAGAGATATCTGTCCAATAGATGAAACATCTTTTAAAACCATAATTGCTATAAAACAGCCTGACAGGATCCCACTGGTGACCATGTGGGGGTAATTTTTAATCAAGTAAATATACTGCTTTTCCTCCTGTCTCTGGATAAACTTGACGGCAATAATCAGGGCTACTGTGTCTCACTCCCAAATTAAGTGTTTTCTGGAGAATGGATTCTGGCACAGTTAATCATTTGTCTGTGCCACGAAAAGTTATAGGGAAGGAGGCTTTCAGCAAGGATTCACGGGCGCTGCTCAATGTTTCTGTAAATCATGGTGGAGTTGGTCCCGAGCCAGAGGATCAGGTGCAGTCAGCCACGGAGGCCGGGAACAGGTGAGCCCACCACCAATACAGAGGAGGAATGTCACCTTAACTGGAGGGCACTGAAAACTGGTGACAAGGCAAATTGTAGGGGAACTGGAACTGAAACCTAATTTGTACAGAATAAACTGCTATTATTGCAGTAATAGAATAAGAAAGCTGTGTTTTCTGGGCACCTTTCCCCTGGTGGGCTCTACTAAGACCTCTTCTGTATATAACTAATTTAGGAGTTGGCCACCCCCCACCAACCTTTGGACTAACCTCAGCCCAGTTATCTGACCTCTCCCTGCCAGACTCCCCACATTGTGCTGGTTCCCAAGTCAAGAAAATGGCAGTGAAGGGCAGTGGTTGTGAGCACAGCCTCTGGAGCCAGAGAGACCTGTGTTCCTTCTCTGGTTCTGATGTGAACAGTTACATGACAACTTTACTCTTTTGAGCCTCTGTTTCCCCATCTATAAGATGGTGATAATAATACCTAGCTTTGAGAGTTGTGGAGATTAAAAGAAGTGATGTGCTTTACGAGCTCCTCATTGTGCTTGGTATTTACTGGCATGAATTACTGGATGGGAGCTCTCTGTTGGCATCAACATCATCTTCATTGTGTATCAAGGTTTTCACTGAAAAATGAAGTAAGGCCATATCAGGAGCTGGGGAGTGAGAAGCCTGAGTTTTTGTTCTGGTGTTAGGGGACATTGCTATGACTGACATCTCAGGTCCCAGGTACCTACCAACCCACTCACTGCACAGATAAAGAAACTCAGGCTTGATTAGTGCCTTTGTGTCAGGGCCTGGGAATGAGCTAAGCCCAGTTCTTCAGACTTCTAGTTCAAAACTCTTCCCACGAAGTGACCCTGTTATTACATTAATCACAACAGAAAAATCGTGTCCAGAGCAGGACGGCCATCCTCATTGCTTGTTCTTCCATCAGGCACTGCTTCCCAGGTGAAGGGAACCATCTCCTTGGGTCTAAGGTAAGGGGAATGAACCCACAGCACAGGCCATGTCAGGCCATCAAGCAGCCCTTCCTTTAGGGCAGGGATTATTCTGGTCATTTCTGCTCCCCAGAACCTGGTCCAAAGGGGTGAAGAAGCAAGCAAGGAAAGGAAGGAGACAGAGGAATATTATTAAATCAATAACAGCTCCTACTTATTAAAATTTTACCTTGTGCATGACATAATGCTGAAGGATTCACATTTATTATGTCATTCAAACTCACAACTCTTTAAGTTAGATAATATTAGTAACCCCATTTAACAGATTAGGTGCCTCAAAACAGAGACAAGTAGTAGATATTACTACTTTAATTTTCTATCTCTAGAAAACCCAGGATCTAGAATTGTCTACAATTGTACCATTCAACATAGCAGTGCCAAGATCCAAAAGCAGATCCCAGTGATGCCAGATACGAAGTTCTTGTCACACTGTCATCAAGGAAGCACAGGGCAGGCTTCCATTTCATCCTCATCGGGATAAAAATGCAGCTTCTGTCAAATCACTATCAACTGGGCAAGCGTTCAAGGAAGCGGCTCCACACAGAAGGGGCGCTTAAACCTAGTCCGATGCCCACCATCTGCCCTTCACATTCAGGCCTCACTAGTGACGCAGTGATCACTGAACCCAAAGGATCTCCTGCCTGTTCAAACCGCTCTGCTGGTGTGAGGAGTCAGCATTGCCCTTTGGGTGGTACAACACGCCACCGCCAGGTCTGGGACGGTGCCTGTTATTTCCTGAGTGTGCCATCGTCACATTCCTTTTTTTTGTGGCCCCTGTGTTCATGATGACACCATTCCCAATGCTATCTGAAGTGTCCATATAAAGGTATTCCAACTTGCAAAGGACCAGCCTTTCACCCGAGACGCATCATCCCCTTCCTCACCTGTGCTAATGATCAAATGAGGCAGGAGAGAGAAACGTGTGTTTGGTTAGTGCTTGGGAGCTCACACAAGGAGAAGGTGCTTGTTGCTATGCTCCATTCCCATAGCTACTAGAAAATGTAGCGCTCCTTGGCTGTATAGAGCAACCCTCCTGTCTTCTGATTTTCTTTGGCGCGCCAGCCATGCAACTGATTTTCTTCATGATCAAAGTCAACTAGGAGGTGGTCCCCATTGTACCTCAGATGGAGTTTTAATTTGTGTATGTATTATGACAGGCCTTTTCCCTTTGGATCATTCACTTCAGCAAGAGGAATGAGGGCAGACAGCTCAACGTGGAGCCTGCCACCCGGATTTGTAACTTGGGATAATATTTCTTTATAATGAGAAACATTTTGAATCAGCACTTTAAAATCGCACAGAACAGAGTGTTTGATGTCCCTCCTTTACTTCCTACAGCTCCCCAGTCTCCAGTCCCACGGGTATTTTCCAGTCCTTGGGGACCATATCATATTTTCCTGTCCCCCCTGCCTTTATCTGTGCACAGAGCAAGGCACTTACATGTGAGTTACCTCTGCTTCTTCTTTGATTACACACAGACCTTTGATTTGGTTTAGTCTTTGACTAAAACTAAGAAGCTTAAGGCAGTAAGGAATTCCAGGGACCATGATGATGATAATGTTAACAGCCACAGACATTACTTGGAAGCTATGCTGTACCAAGCACTGTGCTGAGTGTTTTAGAAACAGTATCATTTAATTCTCACAAAGTCCAATGAGGTAAGTATTGCTATTACTCTCATTTGTAAGATGAGGAAACTGAGGCTTAAAGAGGTCTATCAACTTGTCCCACGTTACTGTTTAATTAGAGGTAGAGACCAAATTCAGATCTGAGTTAAGTCCAGATCGAACCTGCCCCCAATCACTATACCACACTGCTTTTCTGATTAGGTATCAAGCTGTGGAAATGTTAAAAATGGAAAACAAAAACAAAAACAAAAAATCAACGTTGCCAATCTCATTGTTATATCGACCTACCTTTTTACTCAAATTTTGTTGGCAGTATTTTCCAGAGAATAGACACTTGACATAATATCTCTTCAGAATGGAAACAATGTTAAAAGAGCATTTTAAATGTGTGTTGAACACAATATTCAATGGTCTACGTTACTTCTGCCTGCTCAGGAGTCTCACTCTGTGTGAGGAGGGATTTCTCTGTCCCTCGAGCCTGCCTGCCCGTCCAGCCTCCATGCTTTTGCTGATACGATGCCCTCTGCTCGAACGGTCACCACCTTCTCTATTAAGAAAAAATTCCCCCATCCTTCAAGACGTACTTCAAATATTGCCTTTTCTGTGAGGATTTCCACCATCACTCCCAGCCAAAAGTGGCCACTGCCCCCAGCTCTGGGCCCTTATCATTATTTCTGCCCCTCTCCCATAAACACTGCCCTCATGGTATGTGCACCTGTGCTTCCTGTCCCTTGCTGGTTTCTCTACCAGGCTTAGTACCCAGTGGAACAGATCCGTAGAGACACAGCCAGGCTCCCAGCTCTGGCCCTTACCAGCTGTGCATCAACAGGGAAGTCACTTAACCAACCTGACTCTTAGTTTTTTCATCTGTGGAAATGGAAATAATAGAAAACCATCTCTCAGGCTCTTGTAAGAATTAAATTTAATGAGGATTCTTTAGAGATTATAAAGTATATTGAAAATATAAGGCATTATTATTATATTGCTTAATAGTTAATGAATGAAAGAACACCCAAATGTCCTAATGTAATACAGTCTGTATTTAATACACAGACTGATGCAAAGATTTATATGTGAAACCACCCACACAGTCTCAGACCTCAGCAATTAGGTGTATATACAGTGCTATTTAATAGACTTACTGCACTACAGAAAAGTCAGAAGACATAAACAAGGTGGAAAAGAAGAATTTTCAGCTTCTAGGTAAAGAAAAATGCTAATTATCCTAAAATTTTCATTTAAAGTTTTGCTACCCTCCTACTCCATCTCCTCTCAAATACCCTTTTTGCAAACACAGTTGGAATCAAATGTGTGCTTATATACACAGTGCCACACACAGGCTGAGACACACACAGGGGTCTGAGGAATATGTCTTCCTACACAATTCTACAGATGATCTGAGTGGTAAAATTTGAGACAATGTGATGAAATGGAGGCCACACTACAATTAATGATACTGGCATTTTTTCTTTCCCACTGGAGGCTGTGAACAAAATCTCACTGTAGGCTCAAGGGCATCATCAATCTAGCTGCCTGCCACATGCCAGCAGGAAGGGCTTTCTCCAAAGTGAAATGTTACAAGCCTGGAGAACAGCAGAATCAGATACTATGAGGTGCCGTAGCTCAATAAGCAATAGGTTTTGAGGTCTCCCGACGTTCATAATGTGGCCTCCTGTTGGCCCCAGTCCTGAAGTACTTTGGGTGCAAACCACCACCCCAGTCAATGCACATGTGCATGGCAGTGCTGGCACAGCACATGGGGCAGGACAGACGGATGGACGTTCACTTTTCTTTCATAAGAAAATAAGTTTGTTTGTTTACTTATTTATTTATTTTGAGACAGAGTCTTACTCCGTTGCCCAGGCTCACTGCAACCTCTGCCTCCCAGGCTCCAGCGATTCTCTTGCCTCAGCCTCTCAAGTTGCTGAGATTACAGGCATGTGCCACCATTCCCAGCTGATTTTTGTACTGTTGGTAAGAGACAGCGTTTCACCATATTGGCCAGGCTATTCTCAGACTCCTGGCCTTGAGTGATCTGCCCCCCTTGGCCACCCAAAATGCTAGGATTACAAGCGTGAGCCACTGTGCCCTGTCTAGTTTCTTTCTTTAGCAAGGAGCTACTTGCATCCTCTCAGTAGTTCAGAAGGGTGAACCCCTCCCCTAAAGGCCCCCCAGCTATGGGAAGGGTAGAGCACAATGAGGAGAGGACGGGCTCTGGGTGTGAGTCCTGTCTCTTTCTCTCACTAGGGATCTGGCTTTGGACATATCATTTAACCTTCATGGCCTCAGTTTCTCACCTGTGGAAATGGAAATAAAAACAGCATGGTGCCCCTGTTTGCACTTAACAAATACTTACTGGATAAGTAAGACTCTTGAGAAGATTAAATGAGGAAACACATGTAACACTCAGAATAGCACCTGCCTGGCACAAGGCAAACTCTTGATTTGTGTGTGCTGCCATATTTGTGTGTGCTCTTACATCAGCTTAGGCTTTGCTGGGAGTGGCTGGGAGCAGGGGCAAAGGCATGCTGCAGACAGAAGGGCAACATGGCCCTCGTTTGCTCTGAGCCTCAGGTATGGGGCACAGGGACATGAGAGGAGGGCTTTTAGAGGCAGCACAGTCTGCATAGGGTTTACAGTCAGAAAACTGGACTTCTAGGTC
Organism: Macaca nemestrina; assembly: GCF_043159975.1. Taxonomy (NCBI): domain Eukaryota; kingdom Metazoa; phylum Chordata; class Mammalia; order Primates; family Cercopithecidae; genus Macaca; species Macaca nemestrina. Next base: position 78,103,483 of record NC_092136.1, read on the forward strand.
CAGCTCTACTACTTACCAGCCATTCCAACCGAACAAGTTATTTGACTGCAGCAGGCCTCAGTTTCCACATCTGGGGCTTGCAGGACAGGAAATGCAGTTAGTAACTATAGAGAGCGCATCGACTGCTGGAGAGAAAAATTGAAAGGCCTCACACAAAGGCATGGTATTGATTCTGTATTTGCCTAGCGGAGCCTCTCTTCTAAGGGGAAAGGCAGTCAGTGTCCATCAGCACTTGTGATTTCTGTAGTTTTATACTGAAAGTCTTCAGTAAAATAGAATAAAAGTACAGATTGAAGCCCCTAGATAGGTAAAATGCACAAATGGACACTTTAATGTAGACCCTTCTGATGCAGGTGCCAGAAACACCCAGCATCCTGTCTACGGTCCTCTGCCTTTCTTTAGGCTGTTTGGTCTTCCAGAAAGCCATTCCGATCTTCTCTTTCAACATCCTACTTGATTTACAAACTCAATGCCTTGTTTTAATTTTTCCTGATCTTCCCAGTTAGAATGAATTGCTGTCTCCTTTAGAATCCCACAGGGATAGGTTCAAACTCCAGTAATATACCTTTATCATCTGCCTAGAATTGCCATCAGCTCCTTACACATCTGGCTGTCCACGAAAGTAGAGATGACTCAGAGGCAGTGACTTCATCTGGCTTTGTCTGCTCCTCACAGCCTGGGACACAGTCCAAAAGACAGGCTCAGTGAATGCTCCCCACCAGTTTAAACCTGAATTTGGGGAAGCTCCTTCTGCTTCATCACCTGAAATCCCTGCATCCAGGGATGGCTCTCGGCTGCTAAACCTGAGAGGGTTTAAAATCTCCAGGTGATTCAGCTGCTGGGAAGCTGCGTTTACTCCACACCTACTATAGGTCATCCACTGGACTGGGCCCTTTGCAGATGTTCTCTGGCTTAATGCTCAAACCACCACTTAGATACTAATTGACATTTTACCAATGATGAAACCAGGATACAGAGAGGTTTAAAAATGTGTCTGAGCCGGGTTTGGAATGCAGGTCTTACTTGGCCCAGTCTGTGCTTTTGCTCCGAGACCGTATTGCTGTCTTTAGAAGGATGAAGCTGTTTAGTTCTGGTCTTGTTGTTTTACTGATAGGAAGAAGCACTGAGTGGAAGGAGAAATATTGTGGTTTTTTCAGCCCTCTCTCTTCCTCTCACTGCTCCCTTCTTCCTTCCACCCTGCTCTTCTTCCCTGCTATGAAAAGAGGCTGAGCTCTGCTCCTCCTTGTCCTCTAAGCCTAGTGGACTTAAGTGTAGCCCCTTCCTAACTTCTCCTCCACAAGTGCTAGGTATTTACTCAGTAAAAGAATAGCCATCGGGGGGCTGTTTTCTCTTTCTCTCTGCACTTAAGTGCAATTAAATTATGTTATTTCACAGTAATTAGTCTGCAATACAAATGAGACTTGGGGAAAATTCCTTTCCAAGAAAGCTAAAAATCTATAAAATCCACTCCCTTTCCACACTCCCTGGGCAATGTTGTAGAAGGAGCACCCAGAGACGCAGCTGGGGCTCCTGCCTGACCAAGCACGGCTGTGCAGCCTCCTCGGGGCTTTAAACTGCCCCCAGGGCCTCCAAGCCCCGGGAGGGTGTGCTGTTTCCGCAGCCGCTGTTGTTCTTATTAGAAATGAATATATGAGTACATATGGGTCCCTTCTTTTTGACACATTTCCAAACTCAGAAACTGCTCCCCTCAAACTCAACACATCTTGTTTGCCAGGGGGAAGGGGCAGGCAGATTTCATTTACAAGTGGCTCTTACTCTTAAGAACTAGGTGCCTGAGAATCATTTCATCTCCATAGCAGCCTCATACCTACATTCACGGGTCAGGAAACTGAGGTCCGGGCAGAGGACACTTCTTGCTTGGAGTCATAAGTAGTTAGGAGCAGATGAGGGTGCAAAGCTAGCCTGTGTCCCGTGCTGATTATGTTTCAGCAGCCACCTCTGGCTTTGTCTCCTCTGGTTTTCCCTCCGCATAGTCTCGAGGAGCCATTTTTCACTCACCGATATACACTTTCCGCCTTTGATCTTTGTGAGAACTTGGAACCTCTATTTTTTCCTTTTTCTTTCCCTCCTCTCCAAGCTTTGCAACATCTGTCGTGTTCTGATCTCGACATCCTCCCATCCTTTCTCTCCTTGAACAAACTTTTGCTGGACACATGCTATATCATGCCAGATCCCGGCACAAGAAGCTGCGGCTATGATACTAAGTGTGATGGAATTGTTTTTGGTCCTTATGGAGCTCATAATCTAATGGTGGGGACAGATATTAAATGGTCCACGTCACAGTCATTCAGCAGCAATTGTGAGGAGCACCACAAGCACCATAAAGGCATAGAACTGGGTTCCTGGCTCAGCGGGAGAGGCTCACAGATGCTTCCCTGAAGTAGCGACACTTGAGCTAAGCTCTTGAAAAAGAACTGATTGGTAGAAGTGGGGTAGGAGATGGCGGGCAGCTCTCTCCAGGAATCCTTCAGTCTCTTTGGGTCTCAGAGCAACTTGTGACCCTGCTCCTACCTCCCACCAATTAAACTGGCAGACCCAGGATCAGACAGAAAGTCTTCTTCTGGCAGGGCTATGGGGAAATTGGATACCTGGCTGGGAGTCCTGACGTTCAGTCCTATCCTTCTGAACAGGATCTAGCAGTGAGTAACAGAGTTTTAAACTGTTCACACCTTGTGACCCCGGAATCCTGCTCTGGGGAATACACCCTTTCCAAAATAATCCAAATAAGAAATAAGAAAACAGAGCAGAGGCACAAAGATGTTCACAGAAGTGCTACTTATAATGCCAAAGAACTGTAAACAGCCGGAATACAATGATATAGTAATGGCACAAATATAATAGGTTTTCCACTTGGCAAGAATGACAATTGTGTCAGTATTTGAAAATGTTTGCATGAAAAAATGGCCTGTGAAAAAGGCGGAAGGACATAAAGCTGTGTATCCTCACTGATTATGCTGAGGCTATGGCTTCTGTTGTTATTAAAAATGAACATACGAGGAAATGAGGGTCCTTTCTTTTTGACATATTCTCAAACTCAGAAACTATGAGCCATGATATGGAGGTCAAGGATAACACACAGAAAACCCCAGAATGTTTCTGTTGTTTGCCCCAGTATCTTGAATTCTGGATGATATCTTAAAAAATTTCTCAACAACACTGAAATACCCCAAGAGTCTGGAGATTATTTTAGGTAACACCTGATTTTAAAGCCAGTAAATAAATCACTTCTTCACTACATTTCTCAAAAACAGTGCCTGAAACTACGGAGACAGAGAACAGATAGATGAGTGATTGCCAGAGAGTGAGAATGAGAGGGGGGTTGACTTCAAAGGGGCATAAGGGAACTTTGGGGGTGATGGAATGGTTATGTGTTTTGACTGTGGTGGTGGTCACATAACTCTACCAGTGTGTCAAAACTCATAGAGTAGTACACTTAAAATGTGTTAATTTTCTGTATGTACATTATATCTCAATAAATGTGATATGAAGGGAGTGGCCTGGGCCTGGTGGCTGAGTGGGTGCAAAGGTAAAGGACAATGCCTGAGCAGTGGCTGGAGTTTCAATCCTAGTTAGGTCCCTAGAAGCACAGTCAGAGCCCTGTGCATGGCTAGGGAAAGGAATTCGACACAGAGGAAGACTGATGTCGTCCTGCTGCCTTCCACACTCACTCTCTATGCTTTTCCACCCTGCTTTGTGCCCTGGGAGGCTGGTCCACATGGCCTGGATCAATGATTCTCTTGAGCTCTGACTTCTGGTTGGGTTCCACCACCAGGAGGAGGTTGTTGGGGTGGGAAGAAAGTGAGGTGGAGACTTCCGTCCTCCGGCTCCCTCACCGCCATACCTCTACTGAAGACCACACATCCATGTCAAGCAGCACTCTCAGCTGGCTACCTTCTCCAGGTTCTAGTAACCGCTCCTTCCCCCTTGCCCCTTCATGCCCCTTCATGCCCCTTCATGGTGTCCTAGAACCATTAGCCAGGGGGTAGTACCATTCCTTGACACACTGCTCTTGCTTTGGTATTTAGCTTCTTAAACTGTCCTCAAATTAAAAACAAATGAATGATCAAATGACAAACCCCATAACCCACTGCCTGAATACTTCCGTTGCCAGGAAGGGCACTGTCAAACTCTCCTATCATGGGGAAGCTCTGCAAACTGGAAAATGTTCCTTTTCTTCCCTCTTCAGCCCTGCAGAGCGAGTTGGTCCCTTCTCCCTTCGTCAGCATTTCGGACAACTGCAGAGAACCATGCTGGTCTCCTAAGTCTTCCTTCTGGGGATCTGGAAGATATCTGTCTGTGGCCTGTTATAATGAGAACAATCTATATATATCTTGCTATTAGCAATTCCCACAGAGCAGCATGAAGGAATCAATCTTGGACAGAGAAGGCGTTAATGCAGGATCCTGTATCTTTATCACTTTTTCCTCCTTCTAAAAGACCAAGTTCAATCATCTCCATTTCCCATTCTTTGGGCTATAAAGCTAAATCTATGGCTCCTGTCCAAAAGGCCTGATGTGAAGTCAAAGAGAAAGGAGGGAAAATGAGCCTTATTGCACAGTAACACCCAGACCCAAGTGTAATAGGCTCATGCTAATGAGGCAACAGCATCTGAGATCCTGATATTGCATAAGTTGAGCCAGATGGAAATAACTGGGGGTTGAGGATTGGATACATCCACCCTGGCCTCTATCTGTAATTCTTTCTCTTTCTCAACACATCTCATGTCCATTTCACCTGTATCTGAGCCCCAGAACACAAAATACACAGTTCTGCCACCATGCTTTTGCCCATGCTGCTCTTTCGCCTAGAGTACCCTTGGCAGACTTAACCATCTTGCAAGGCCTCTTATTCAACCAAGTCTTAATTGAGCCCAGGTACCTTGTGCCAGGCTTTGTGCTAGGTGGGGGAGTGAACTCCCCCTAAAAAGAAGGAAAGTCTAATATGTCTTCTAACTTGAATTGCTGCCATACTGAAGTCCAGTTTGTATGAGGAAATGTCAGAGATACTGAGAGTCTGTACCATTCTATGCAAATTGCACTTAATGCTCAAGTTCACTTCTATCACCATTTCCTAGATAGCCTCAAGAACTGCATGACCCAGAGTCTTCCAGACCAAGAACTGCAATATTATTCCAGCAAGCAAAGCTCTCTAACAGCTGCCTTTTGAAGAGCAGCAATTAAGCATTAAGCTCAGCAACATTCTCACTTATAAATTAAACTATCACCACTTCAAACAAGGGTTCTGATTTTTTTTTTTTTTTTTTTGTACTCCACAATCAGTCCTTGTGGAGGTGAAAAACGCAACCTAATTTAAGAAAGGATCCCTCACTGCTGTTACACAAATTGGAATGTTCCACTATGGTTACCCAGAAAATGCAGAAGCCCTCATCTGAGACTCTACCCTTTATGTCCTGGTGCAATTTCCTAGAGATATAGAAATACAGACTAGGAAGGACCTTACAGGACAATCTACTCCTGCCACATTGTGGGTGAGGTCCAAGGAAGGGTAACAACCATCTCCCAAGGCAACCAGCACGGGACATCTCTTGTATCACATACTCTGTGTTTTTCAACATCATCTCATTTAACCCGCACAACAGCCTTATGAAAGTAGTACTATTATTCCTCCCACTATGCAGATGAGGAAACCAAGGATCAAACGGCTAAACAGCTGGAGAGTGGCAGCGCTAAGATTTCTGTGGAGTTGGTCAGGCTCCAAATCCTATCTTCTTTCCTGATGAGAACCCCACATTGCCTTAGAGAAATCACAGAGAATGGCGCCACTGTCCTGCTGGGCAGACCTGAACCTGATGATACAGCAATCAGCAACCAGTGTCCTTTCAGGTCTTCATTTAAATGTAAAGCCACTCCTCATTTTAGATTTATTAACAAGTCTTTTTCATCTCCTATTCCAAAGGCCTACCTGGCAAGACAGGTGCTTGAAGAATCCTCAAGATACTAATCTGAGGCTCTTCTGCAGCACACAGTGTCTGTGTTTTACATAGAGATTCGGAACACAAGAGAAGCTGTCAGTTTTATCTGGATAGAAGCAACAGTTGGTGAAGCACAAATCAAGTTCTGTCCTAGTTAGAGAAATGATGTGAGCTGCTTTGCAGGTGACGGTTCTTCTTGTGGCTGCATTGCTGGAACAACGAGACATCCCTACAAATGTTTTCCGACAGGTCCCCCTGGTTGTTTTGTCAGCTGCCCTTGGACTAACACAGGCCAGGAAGCCTGTTGGTGCTGCAGTGAGACAAGCCAGGTCCAAGTTCTCACTCAGGAGTAACTAATACTCTGTTACATGAGATGCTAATAATTCTAATAATACCTATAACAATAGTAGTATCTAACTTTTATTGAGTGATCTGTGCCAGGGAGTGAGCTAGGTACTTCTTATAAATTATCTTACAGAAATTTCACCCCAACCCTGTGAAGTAACCACTATGATAATCTTCACTTTGTAGATAGGGCAACCGAGGCAGAGAGAGGTTGTGTAAACTCGCCAAATGTCACAAAGCTTGGAAGCAGCAGTGCCGAGATTTAAAAGCAGGCAGTCTCATTTCAGAACCTATGCTCTCAACTACCATGCTGCTCTTGGTCCCTCTCCAAAATGGGCGAATCATTCCAGCCACTTCCACGAGGAAAGTGAAAACCAAGGTTCAGATAGGTTAAGCAAACTGCCCAAGTTTACACAGTCAGCAAGTGATACAGCCAGGGTCTGAAGTGAGATCTTTTGATTCTACATTGTCTGTTCGAGCCCAGGGCCTATATAGCATAGTTGGCTGAAAGCATGGCCTTTGAAATCCCAAGTCTTGGTTGTATCCCAGCTATGTCATATACTGGCTGTGTGACCCAGGCAAGTTGCAAACTTCTCTGAGTTTTAGTTTCCTTGTCTGGAAAATAGAGAAAATCATACTCATCCCACAGAATTGTGGTGAGGGTCCAGAGAAATGATACACGTAATGGGCCTGGCCCAAGGCCAGGCACATAGCAAAAATTCAAAAAGCCAAATATTAAGATGAGAAAATTACAGCATACAGGTTGAAAGTGTGAGCTCGAAAGAGAAAAAAATTAGAAAGCATTAGCTCAAGAGCTTGAGTGCCTGCGGCTGGGTGGATCATAGCCCTAACATTTACCATGCAACAGTGGGCAAGCTACTGAAGCTCATGGGGGCTCAGTGTCCTCATCTGTCAATTGCAAATAATAACTTATGATTGTTAGGAGATTTCAGTGAGGAAACACAAGCAACATGCTCAGAACAGAAAGGGGCACGTGGACAGCATACAATCCAAACTAACTGCTCTTTATGAATGATAAACAACGGCCAAATGTGATTTTTACTACTCTATATCGCACCTTTTTGGTAAACATGTTTTAAAAACAATTAAATGCTATACAATAAAGCATTTAATTGTTTATTTTAACAATTGGCAGTACAAGCTTCAGGGTCTGCCCTAAAACTAGCGTTGCCCCTTTCGACATCATCTCATGTAACCTGCACAACAGCCCCCATTGTGTTCTGCCAACAGATTTCTCCAGAAAAGAAAAGACCCGGTATTCAAATGGAGACTAACAAGGACCTGAAAACTGTACTAGGAAGAATTGGTGAATAAAGCACTGTAAACTCATCCTCAGTGGCTGTCTTTCTGAATTGGCGCCTTTGGAGACAAAAATATACATTTTCTCTCTGAAGAGATCCCACAGTTGTGTGAGGGTCCTCCCTGGATTCCCAGCTCAGGCCAGAGCAGCCAAGTAGCACTCCCAGGAGAGGAGGAGATGGCCCATGGGCAAGGCTCTGGCTTCCACAGTCTCTGTGGGGGGTAAGTGCTGACTCCAGTGTCTCTACTTTCTCATGAAAATACCTGTAAATGTATCTGTAATTGAAAGGTCACTGGTGGCACAAGTTTCTCAAGATACTTTCCAACTAAGAAATGGAACATCAGCTGGGCGTGGTGGCTCACACCTGTAATCCCAGCCTGTTGGGAGGCTGAGGCAGGAAGATCATTTGAGGCCAGGAGTTTATGACAGCTTGGGCAACATATTAGACCCCATCTCTACACACACACAAAATGAAAAAGTAGCCAGGTGCAGTGGGAAACAACTGTAGTTCCGGCTGCTCGGGAAGCTGAGGTGGAAGGATCACTTGAGCCCAGGAGTTCAAGGCTGCAGTGAGCTATGATTGTGCCAGTGCACTCCAGCTTGGGGGACAGAGTGAGACTCCCATCTCTAAACAAACAAACAAACAAACAAACAAGCAAACTAAACATCAAATGAATCTGTCAGGATTACCAACCAGACATGACAGCCCTAGGCAGATAATAGCAAAAGAAAAATTCTTTTCCACCCTCTGTTTCTGCCTCCCGCTCTGCTGGTGAGGTGATGCAATTCTTATCTGGAACCTGATAGGATGTAGAAAATAATTACAAATGAAAAGGTTATTCATAATTTTTAAATGAGTTAATTAGTAAACCCAGTCAGACTCACTCATTACAGTAATTAATAATTGATTATACTTGAAATTAAACACAATTTTTCATCAAAAATCTAATTAAATATCTGTGCTTTTTGCCTGTTGATTAGATCGGCTGGTCTGCTGGAAAAGGGTCTTTGTTAGGGATATTTGTGCTTGGCTGAGACAATTAATTTGATTTTTAATAATTGATGGTTCCTTCCAAGTTAGTCATCACAGCCTGTAATTATGGCCAAGCAACAAGATGCTCATGCCTTGTCCTCAGCAGCTGCAGGAGACCAAACAATAAGGCTGCTACCCCCTAGCTTGTGAAGCAAGGTTGGGATGGTCCACACACCTGCAACGTGTTCACCTGCGTTAGCTTACAGCAAGCTCACAAGCATCCTTCTGAGGTGTGGGTTGTGCCTATTTTCTAGATGAGCAAATCAGAACTCAGAAAGAGAAATGACTTTCCCAAGGGTGAAAAGCTGCTGTGTGGTGAAGCAGGGCCTGGAATCCAGGGCTGTTGCGGTGGGTCTAAGCTCTTCCCCAACATCTTGCTGATTCTCCAGGAAACAAAGGGAATGCCACAGGCTTGCCTCTCTGGCTTGATCACCGTATATGAGCCCCAGCGTCCAGTCCAAGCATTTCTACAGAGACAGAATATTATCTGTGTAGAAATATCTGTGTTATTCTTGGCAAGGACACACTATCAGTGAACTGACCATTCCTGGCTTGAGACACAAAATCTTCAAAATTGACCTTCGATCCACCTCCTCTTCTCCACCTACGTTGTCAGTGTTGTAACTGAAGCCATCAGCTTTTCCTGACTAGTTGACTGCAATAGTTTCCCAACAGGTATGCTTCTACTCTCTCCTTCCTCTACCCTTACCTTTCTAAAATAAAAATCTGTGTCCTACCACTGCTTAAAACTGTTCAGTGGCTCCCCAGTTGCCCACCCAATAAGGTCCTCAACTTGTCCTCCAAGCTGATCTTCATAATCTGACGACACACTTCTGTATTAGCTCCAACAGTACACCCCACACTCCTCAAATGCTTCAAACACAGAAAACATCTTTGCTACCACATCATCCTCTTTCAAGTCTTTGAAAGCTCCCTTGCTTTGAAATGCCCTTTCTGTATGTCTACTTCTGGCTAACGCCTACTTTAAAATGCAGCTCAAACATCACCTTTCCCAGGAAGCCTTCCCTACTCCTTTTGGCTGGGGTTGGGTATTCTCACAGCCCCTGAGCTCTGTATAAATCAATCACTGTTTCAGATTTGCCTGCTTACATAGCTATCTCTTCTTTTAAGCTACGAATACCTCAAGGGTAGTGACCATATAGTTAACCCTAGCACTTAGCATAGAGCCTGGCTCAAAGCAGGTACTCCATATGGTTTGCTGAATGAAAAACAAAATTCACAAAATTGTGGATTTGAAAGCTGTCAATGTTGGAAGGAAAATTAAAGGTTACCCAGTGAAAACCCTCAGGCAGTGCTTGAATCTTATTCTAAGTGGTCCCTGAGCTCTATCTGTATCCTTCCTGTGACAGGGAGCTCACTACTTCCCACAGTTGCCCCTATCTTTAGATAGCTGAAGACTGATCATGTATTCTTATTAACTGGGAGAGAAAGAAGCCCATGAGATGGAAAACAGGAGAGAGTTTGATTAATCATGTAAACATTTACACTTTCTCACTGAATTAGGCTATATGATATAAACCTTAAGACTTCAACACAAAACAAATTGATGTGTATATGTAGCAAACTACTCAAATTATGACTTATGCCTGCTTGTCCAGAAGTATACTCACTTAGGAAAAATAATAATGTCAGCCAAAACCAAGAGCTGTGCCAGTGGTTGGTGGTGACATAGTATTGGTGGTGCCAGAAGAAACCTTCATGCCAAGTAATGGTACTGGAACCATACAACCCTCACTGGTAACCCACTCCATATCAATGATGCACCTCACAGAGCCTAGGTAGACCTTGACCTCTCCCAGTTTGGCTGTTTCATTTATACAATGACCCAGAGCAGGGATGGCAAATACTTGACATGTTATCAATATTCTCCATTTCTGTGACGATAACAGACATCACTAATCAATCACAGATAGTCTCTTACATTGAGCCTAAATATAGCCCCAGTATCTTTCTCAACACAGCATTCTAGGCAGCAGCAACTAAACAATCAGACAGAAGAAGAGATGACATATGCATGCCACCCTGGCCTTGGAGCCATGAAATTCTCTAAGCCAATATTCACCAGGGGAAAAGAGACCTGGCATGCTAGAGGAGGCTTATTGTAGCTTGAGATATTGAAGGGGACCTCCCTTTGCAGGACTATCATCTTCTTGATTACTTACTTTTATAAAATTCAAGAATCTTTAGTGGAACTGACCTTACAGCTTATGCCACTCAAAGCCCATCCATGCTTGAACCACTTCTCTATCTCTTGAACATGTGATGGCCCATGTTGTATTAATCATTCTTAGTGACAGCTGTTACTACGTCTCAAGACAGCCCCTGTTCAGCCACAATGACTTCGCTTGTTACCAAGTTCTTTTTCACAGTGGGCAGCACTCTTTTTTTGTCCTCTGCCAATTAGTTATATTTCTATGTACTGGGCTTGTGCTGAAAAAGTCCCCTTTGCTTGCAGAATTATCTTAGAATTCCTTAGCATGGGTTTAAGGCCTTCTCAAGCTGGCCCAACCTACCTTAAGACTTTGAATTACAGACTTAGAAGGTTGGAAAGGACCTCAAGGGTTAAGCCAACCTCCCTTCCAATGCCTTTACCAAGAGGCTGATTTATACAGAGGCAGCAGACCCCTGCACAACACCCACAGGTCTCTTTGGATTAATATCTTTCCTGGGAAAAGACCAAAGCAAGGGGTCAGAAGTAGGAAGCCAGACTGTGTTACAAATTCATCAGAAGACTGCATGGTGGGAGTCATCTGCTGTATCAAGGCAGAAGTTGGGAGGAGCTCCTTATGTCTGTGTTCGCACCCGGGGTCAGGTGAGCACTGCTCCATGTCAGCCAGCATTCTCTCCTCTTTGTGCTGGCTGGGACCTTCTGCTTCTCAGTCAGAATTTCCCTGGGTTCCTGACCATGGTTTAACTCAGGACATCTACCTTCATACATGCTTTCCTGCCAGTTTCCCTCCAACCCCACAGTGCTCCATCTCCTTTCTGCTCCTCACTGCAGCCACACAGTCCCAACAGGAGAGGCTACCTGCTGTTCAGCCTCTCCAACTTGTCATTCAGTTGTATGTACTCAATCCATGACACTTATGCCATAGATCCCCATCTCAAAGGCTAGTCTTACTGAGTGCTCACGCCTTAATACCAGGCACCCAACACACAAAAGGACAGATGCCCAGCTTCCTTCCTGATATAAGTGCAGAAGGATGCAGAGGAAGGAGAGGAGGGCCCCGAAGAGCTGACCCTGCAGTGTCGGGGTGCAGACTGTCCAGAACTCCAGGGCTGCTTGCCTCACACTGCTTGCTTTGCCTGCCATGCTAGTAAGGAGGCTTCAGTGCCCACACGTGTCTTGGTTGCTGCCCTCTGGGCCAAAGGGGAGCAAGGGAAGCTGGGGTGAAGAGGTGCTTACCCACAAAGTATGCCAGCAGGATGACCAGCGTGGCTGAGATGACGATGGCGCTCAGGGCTGCGCACTTCCAGTTACAGTACTTGGAGGGCTTCTTGAGGTTAAAGGCCGGCCGGGCGAAGGTGCTGCGGGGCAGGGGTCGGGGCGGAGGGGAATACACTGTGCTGGACGTCAGTGGGTACCCTGGTGATGTGGTGCAGAAGAGCGGGGAGGTGCCTCCAGGCTTGAAGAGGAAGTGCCTGCAGATGGAGAGCAGCAAGAGGGTGTCAGGAGCTGCCCACAGACCAGGCACCCAGACAAACCTGGAGGCCAGAGGTGGCAGTAGAAGAAGCATGCAGAGGAGCCTGGATAGAGAGTCACCACAGAGACCTGGGAAAGGACAGGAACAAGGAGAGCCACGGACTAGACCACGGAACAGGGCACACAGAGACATGTTTCCACTGAACAGGGATGGGACAGCCCTACCCATGGGAAAACCCACCCAAGGCAAGGTAGAAGGTGTTACCAACTCAACAGAAGGCTGGCACTGAGATCCTTTTCCTGGGAACGGATGGGGCTGGGATGCTGTTTCTTGGCGAATAAACTTCCTATTCTCTAAAATTATTATAGTAACTTGGAAAGTATCTAAAATCCTGTTCTGTCCCCTGGAGATAATGAGACTTAAAACTGTTCTTCTCCCTCCAATGCTTCTGTTGCCGGTCTATCTCAACTGAGGATTGGAATACCCTTCTTTTTAAAGGGGGTTTTATTGGTGTTGAAGCCAAGAAACCATTATTAAGTTATGCCATGGCCAGGAGTCCCCTAGTGGCTGTCACATGGCCAATGGTAGCAAATGCCTTGAAAGCACTCTGCCCAGAAGCCAGACTGCTGCCTCCCAAGCCCAAGGTGAAAGCTGTGTTGGGGGACAGAGAGGCAACTGCACCCTACAGCCTAGTCATGAGGTCAGCGGGGTATGGTCAAAGCACATGGTTGTGACCAAACTAGGTGTCAGGAGCTCCTCCACAGCTTGGCTTTAACCATGGCCACGGGAGGACTTGCACACAGCCTGGGAAATGGAGTGCACTGGTTGCCTGTATCCCCCAGAAGTCTTAGGGCAAACCCACCCCTGTTGGGGTACAAGGTGCCTCAGGCTACAGAATACATGCTCAGGGCCAGAGTTCAAACAACACAGGGACTGTGCTGCATTAAAAATGCTATGTGAGATGGTTTTGGAATGGCAAAGGCAGCCAATGAGATGCCAAGAGCTGCATATTAACAAGACTGCTGTTAATATGCTGGGGGATAGGGTATTCCAAGGATAAACTGTTGCAAGTTGAACATGGACTTGGGGATGAGCATGCCACATGGATCACCTCCCCCAGGAGATCCCAGGGAAAGGTCTCAGGGTCTGCATGCAAGTGCAGGAGCCACAAGGAGAGCACACAGAGAGAGGAGAATGGGGATGTCACCTACCCGTCACCGTAAGCCCCATCGTGGCGGGAGGCGCCGAGAATGTCCATCTCAATGAGGTTGTCCTGCAATGTCCCTAGGAATGGCTGCTTGCCTAGGTTTCTACGCACACATGGAGACATGAATGAAGCAATGAGTCATGCATTGATGAAGGGGGATAGTAGAGAAACACACAAAGTGGCTGTTTGGTGCAGCTGTGTGCATGAGACCAGCGGGACATGGTTTCCAGGCAATGGGTCAGTGTGCAAGCCACATGTGCAAGGGGTCCACCTGGCACAGAGCATCCAGAGGGAATGTTGTCTATACAAACCCAAGGTCTGGCAGTTGTGTGCATCATATCACAGTTCTCACTGAAGAGGACTGACATGTGTCTGGTACTGAGCTAGGTATGCTACATCCAGCCTCTCAAATCTTCAAAATGGCCATGCGAGGAAGGCAATGTAATCCTCATTCTACAGGTGAGGAAACTGAGATGTGGAGAGGTAATGGGTCTTGCCAAGGTCAGCTAGCAAAGTTCAAAGAAGGAATTAGAGCTCAGGTTCCAAAGCCTGTGCTCTATCTCTACTTGATACTGCCTACATCTGCTTAAACAGTGAATGGCTAGAGACACTCATTTGGCTAGTCCAAAGAAAAAAAAGTCAGCATTTTTGGCCATTGTCTTCTAAAGCCACAGTTCTCCAACTTTCTGGAGAGCTAAGCATTGCTGAGGCCCATCCCTAGAGATTCAGTCAGCAGGTCGGGTGGGGCCTGAGGATCTGTATTTCTCCCAGGCCCCCAGGTTAATGCTGACCATGGTCAGAGGATCATGGTCCTCTAGCTGTGCGGGGACCTGGGTGATGACTGGTTAGCAAAGATGGAGCTCCACCGAAGACAAAGGAGGATGCTCTCTGTTCCCCAAGTGCACAGCATTTTGTGACTTTACCTATTTCTAACCCAGAATGAAGATAGACATACTTGCCCTTTTTGGTCTCAACCAGGTCTGCTGAGTGACATGATTCACTTGAGTAGGCTGGAGCCTGTCTCCTGATCATTTCGGGACTGCTGTCACCTCACTTTCAGACTCTGTGGTGAATCATTTGTAACAATCCAGTGGTGGCTTCAGCCTGTTTCATGCACCCAAGAAAGGGACGGACTGCAGAAAACTAACTTTGGACCCAGCCCTGCCAAGGACCTTCTTTCTGACTTTGACCAGGTCTTAGAGCCAGTATTCCCAAATTCAAGACCCTTTTATGCCACTCTCTTGCTGTGCAACTTTAGGTATAGCCCTTAACCTTTCTTTATCTTACTTCCTTCATGTAAAAAGGGATTACAATACTAAACTCACAAAGTTGTTATATGCATCAGCTGAGATAATGGTGGAAGAAGTATTAAGGGCTATACAAATACTATAGGAGTACTAATGCTAAATATAATAGTTACTACCTACCCTATATCTACCACATATTATTTATTGTTCCAGAAGCTCTGCAATTATCTAATTTAAATCTTATTCCTCACAATAACCCTATGAAGTCAGCACTTTCATCTCTATTTTGTAGATTGGCAAAGCAAAGCTTGTAGAAGCAACTTTTCTAAGATCATATCATAAACAAGTGGAGAGCCGAGTTGGAGCCTGGGGTTATCTGACCCCAGAACTCAGTCCCTCTCCACTTTATAACCCTGTCTCACTCTGCACAGCTTTGTGGCTACTGCCCCTGGTCAGCCTCAAAGACCAAAACGAGGAGGCGCTGTAAGTACTATCTGGAAATCCCCTTTCGTTAACATCCCTTGGGACAGTGGAAGCACATGGCAACACTATTTGCAGGTGGAGTGCTGAGTACAGCAGTGGTGGTGGGGACCTCCTCTTTTGGTGAGTTGTGAAGCACTGAACACAAGCCCCTCAAGTCTTCCCCAGTGCCTGGGAGGAGCTTTAGGGGTGTGGAAGTCCCTCAGAGTGGCTCCATTTCCATCTCCAGGCTGAGAGCCCTGCTGATGGGAGGCCTGGTGGCCCCGTGGGAGGCATACAGGCCCTGAGGCCAGACAGATCTAGGTTCAGGTCCCATAACCATCATTCACTGCCCCTGGGCAGGTGACCCAGTCTCTCTAAGTATCCATAGAAGGGGATAATTGTTCATTTTACAAAACCCTAAGCGTAATTTGGATCATATCACTTCTCTGCTCTCAAACCTCCAATGGCTTCATAAGCATTTTAGAATAAACCATAGTCCTTGCCAGGGCCCACAAGCTCCTGTAAGATCTGGCCTTTAGTTCTTCTCAAACCTCATTTTCTGTGCTACAGGTACACTGGTCTCCTTGCTGTTTCTTAAACAAGCTAAACCTTGGCTTTCCTCTGCCTCCCTCAACTGTCTCTATGAATCAGAACCCTCCTGAAAATATCTTCATGGAATATAACCTCCCTCCTCCCCTCATCAACTATTACCTTCTTACCCTAACTAAAATAGCTCCCAGCCTACTCTTCCCAATCATTCCCTGGCCCCTTGTACTGATTTTTCATCACAGGACTTCACACACACACACACTCCTCTCTCTCTCTCTTTCTGAAGAAAAATAAAGCAATGACAGTGCAAGGGGCCAGGAAGTGATTAGGAAGCGATAAACACACACACATATATCCAATATATATATGCTTATCTGATTATTGTGCTTTTCCTAATGCATTTTAAGTTCCACAGGGCAGAAATCTTATCTGTCTTGTTCACTGCTATGTGCCCAGAGTCTAGAGGAATATCTGGTACATGGTAGCAGGCACTCAATAAATGTGTGCTGAATACTGCTGAATTCAGGATACACAAAGGGAAGCATGCCGGCATACAGCAGGCACACAGTCAGTGCTTCATTGAAGATGGCAGCAGATGGCATTCTATGATTGTTTCCTCCATTCCTGCATTTCAGGAGGGAACTGTCCACTCTCTCTACAGCATGAGCAGGTCCAAGGAAGAGCTCCTGCCGCCCCCCGGGACCTGAGGCTGGCTACATGGCATGCTCCCTAGAAGACCTGGGAGTCTGGCTTGAGTCAGAAGGCTCAGACCCCGTTTTAAGATATAGAGTCAAATCTATACCTTAAAACCATCAGAAATAAACAAAGAAATACATTCACAGAGCCGGGTACAGTGGCTCACACCTGTAATCCTAGCACTTTGGGAGGCCAAGATGGGTGGATCATGAGGTCAGGAGATCGAGACTATCATGGCTAACACGGTGAAACCCCATCTCAACTAAATTTACACAAAATTAGCTGGGAGCGGTGGTGGGTGCCTGTAGTCCCAGTTACTTGGGAGGCTGAGGCAGGAGAATGTCATGAACCAGGGAGGTGGAGGTTGCAGTGAGCTGAGATCGTGCCACTGCACTCCAGCCTGGGCAACAGAGGGAGACTCTGCCTCAAAAAAAAAAAAAAAAAAAAAAATATATATATATATATATATATATATATATATATATATATATTCACAGAAAAGAAATACATTCACAGAAAAAGACATAAAGGATAAAGATCAAAATGTTAACAGTAGGGATTTTCAAGTGACTGGAAAAACAGTGATTCTTATTTTAACTTTTATAATTTAAAAAGAAACAGTTATTTTTAAAAAGAGAGAGACTGGATAATTATCTTCTAAAAGTATGGATCTGTTAGGAGAGGGGAAGAGGTGATGCAACAGAGTAAAGGATTTCTAGAGAAAGAGGGTACACCAGTCTCCTGAAAGAGCTTCCACACTCATGCTAATGTGCATATTAATTATTTAGATCCCTCTGGAATTTGGGGAGACATGAGAACTTGCTGAAAATGTTGGCTACTGGCCAGGTGCAGTGGCTTACACTTGTAATCCCAGCACTTTGAGAGGCTGAGGCAGGTGGATGGCTGGAGTGCAGAAGTTCGAGATCAGCCTGCGCAGCATGGCAAAATCCCACCTCTAGAAAAAAATTCAAAAACTAGCCAGGCATGGTGCCATGTGCCTGTAGTACCAGCTACTGGGGAGGCTGAGGTGGGAGGATCACCTGAGCCCAGGGAGGTTGAGGCTGCCATAAGCCGTAACTGTGCCTCTGCACTCCAGCCTGGGCCAATGAGACTCGGCCTTAAAAAAAAAACAAAAGAAAAAGAAAGCTCTGGCTATTCAGAATGCTACTACTGCCTTGAAATAGTCTTGTTCTGTACTTTTAAACTTAGTTCTAGGTCAAATTGATGAGGAAACTAAGGCCCAGAGAGACATGTGCCCTGCCCCCATACCCATACCAAAGCAAGTCAGTGGCAGAGCTGAAACTAAAACCTAGGTGCCCTGACTTCCAGTTAAAGGAACTTCCCCCAAATCTCCTATCCATCCACTCCCCAAGACTCTCAGCATCTAGTTCTTCTGAGAAACAAATACCCACCTTTCCTGATGGGGACCCTAAGCTGCAGAGCCCACTTTGGGTCATAGTCCTGCAGGGTCTCCTGCTCACGATTGCTGAGAACTCAAGTATGGGCACCTGATTCACTTGACCCTCACACTGGTGGCTGCTTTTACCTCATTTTACATATATGGAAACTAAGGCCCAGAAAGGTTAAGTGCCCAGCATACAGCAAAGATAAGGTGAAGAGGGGATTTAAACCAGATCTCTCTGGTCTCACAGCCCTGAGCTGCCTCTCAGGAAAGAGGTTCCTGAGTACTTGGAGAGGAACCTTCAGCTAAGTGGTGTGCTGTTCTTAAGGAGGAGATGGACTGGTTCCCTCTAAGCATGTGGTGAGGTCTTGGAGTAGCCCCTGAACTGCCTGTAGGAGGGGCTCCCAGTCCCTCCTGACTTAAGGCAGGCTGAGCTCACCTCTCAAGGGCAGAACAAAGGGCTTTTGGGAAGGAAGTAGCCAGGAAGCTGCAGAGGCCAGTAGTTCCTCAGGACTGCCCTGTTCAACAGTTCACCCTCTCACAGTAAGCCCGCTGTCCTGGGCCATGTTTCCACGCACAAAGCCCTGGGACAGACATAATTGCATCTGATTCTCACAACAACCTACTGGGGCAGGACAGGCAGGGATCACACTCCATATTCTGTAGCTGAGACCTCAAGGTGTGCAGGGGGTTAGTGACTCAGCCAAGATCACACAGAGTTAGTGAAGGGGCTGGCAGTTGAACAAATGAATGGCAAAACAATGAACCAAGCACCAGGTCTTCCAAGCCATGGTCATCCTTCTAAAAGGCCAATCCCATAATGGCACCTCCTGATTTAAAAGATGTTGCTAGCTATTCACCCTCATGTCGACCACTCCAGCCTCCAGGCCCACAGGGAAAAGTACAACCTCCTTTTCGTGTAGCCCAAGATCCTCCATTTACTCTCATCCTAAGAGACTCCCTGTGCTCCCACTTGTCCCAGCTACTTGCCATCTCTCCAAAATGCCAAGCTCTCTCCTGGCTCTGTGCCTATCTCTCAGCTAAGAATTCCTTTCTCCCCTGCAAACTCCTACTAATTTATGCCTGGAGAAGCTACTTTGAACAATCAGGAAGATGGCGCTGAATAGTGGTTAGGTGTGTGGGCCCTGGAGGCGGCCAGCCTGGGCATTGGCCCTGGTCCTGCCACTTACCGGCTGTGGGACCTGAGGCAAGTTATTTAACTTGTCTGTGCTTCAGATTCTTCATCTCTAAAATGGGGATGAGACTATGACTACCTACATGCGCAGAAGAGTGAAGACAGCAGCCCTGACTGCTATCTTTTGCAAGGCCTTCTTATAACAGTAGCTCTGGACTGGCATCTGGGAACTCAGGTTTCAGGAGAGTTGCCACCATTAACTGACGAGAGTGGCTGGCTCACTGTGCCTCAACAATTACGATGAATAACTGCTTTTCTTTGGGGAGTCTAGAGTCCAGGTACTTGCCAGGCAGGCGGTGTCAACATGAGCAACCCCCAGTAAAAAACCCCTGGAGCTGAGGCTTTAATAAGCCTCCCTGATTGGCAACATTTCACACGTTGTCACAAC
Source organism: Macaca nemestrina (assembly GCF_043159975.1). NCBI lineage: Eukaryota > Metazoa > Chordata > Mammalia > Primates > Cercopithecidae > Macaca > Macaca nemestrina. The sequence continues at coordinate 78,122,946 of NC_092136.1, forward strand.
CTGTAGCTGGGGGAATGAAGTGCGTCCTGTGTGACTCCATTGAGAGAGGGCCCCGGAACCTTGTGCCTGGTTTGCCCCAGACTCTACCCTAGGCTTCTTTTCCCTTTGCTGATTCTGCTTTGCTGCCTTTCACTGTGATAAACCAGGGCTGTGAGTATGACACCTATACTCAACTACGTGTTGAGTCTTGTGAGTCCCACTAGCAAATCATCAAACCTGGGGGCGGGGGCCTGGGGATCCCCAACACCCACCTTATGGAATAGCTGTGAAGATTGAAGTTAACATGTGCCAAGAACTTAGAACAGCACCTGGCTGTTCCCAGTAAGGGCTCTCTCTACTGCTGCTTCCAAGCAGAGGGAATCATGCCCTCCTCTCTGCTCAGAGGACTCCCTCTGTCACAACATCAGTCATGGTACTTGTCCTCATTTATTTATGGGTCTGTCTCCCTCACAAGACTGCGAGCTTCTTAATAACAGTTGGCTGTGTCTTCTGCATGTATGTGACTGAATCACTGAATGACAAGGAAGACTTTATATCCCAATTCTTTGCAATGCTCTGGGGCTGATCTGGCCTGCCAGAAAGCACTGTGTGTGCCATTCTGGGAACAACACTAGGGCTGGTCTGGACACCACCAGGGGGCCCCATTCCTGAAGGTGGGCAGGGCTGTTCCCCAAATTCAGTGTGACCACAAAATGGGCCCCAGGCTTCCCTACCAGGCTTGAGATGAGATGAGTGAGCTGGAGCCAAGGTCTGGCAGCCTTCTGCTCTGACTTCCCCTCACCCGACAGGAGCCTGATGGGTTATTAATCAGACAGTCCCTGTGAAATCAATTAAGAGTCTGATGCTGCAGAGTGCAAAAGAAGTAGATCAGAGTTTGGGGGACCCTAAACATATGGCTCCCTCCAGAATGGATCACAGATGCACCTGTAGAAGCTTACCGCAACATCTTACCCCAGCTCAAAGGGAGCACAGGTAGGCCCAGGCTCCTCACTGGGGGAGTCAGTTAACCTTGGATACTGCCAGAAGTATGGTGGGTGCAGAGAAAGGAGCACATCTACCAAAGCCCTCTCTCTTCTTCATCCTTCTGCTAGCCTTTCTTTTCCTGCCAGCATGAAATCTATATCCCTCTTGGTCATTCTACCAGCCGTTATAGTATTTACTCAGCCATTAATTCTAGACTCTCGATACAGACTGAGTTTGACAATCAGGGAAGGGCCCGTGACTATTTCTCTGGTATCAAGAGGCTCCCATTCTGGTGGGGCCTGGCAAAAGCTGTTTAGGACAACTATCTCAACCAGGCCCTGCTCTGTTGGGCTGCTAGGCCTCTGCTCAGACTGTGCCCTCTCAGGCCCTCCTTTCCTCCCTTCCTCTGCCTGGGAGACTGCTTGTTCTCGGTCATGCTGTACCAGGTCTACCAGGAAGCCTTCCTTTCTCCCCACTCAAGTCTCAGTTAAGTATATGTATTCATTCATTTATTTCACCTGTGTTAATAATTACTAAGCAGCTACCATGTTGTGGCAAGCCCTGTGTTGTGCGCTGGGGATTTCAGGGCAATTAAAAGTAGCATATTCCCTGTGCTTTTCTCTGTCATAGCACTTATTCTAAGAGTCTGTTATCTGAAATGTCTTACCTGGTAGACACATAGTAGACACTCAGTGAATATTTATTGAATAATAAAAAACTACATAATAAGTAGTTGAGCATTTTCTGTATGTTAAGACATTTTCAGACATTATCTTAACATGTTTGTTACAATAGCCTTATGAGGTGGTGTGGTGGATTAAAGATGGCCACAAATTCTTAGACACTTCTTCCACTGATAAGTGGGGTCGGTTTCTCCTCCTCTTGAAGCTGGCCAACTCATGACTGCTTTGATCAACAGAATATGGTGGAAGTGACACTATAGTACTTTCAGGCCAAGCCTTAAAAGCATCAATAGCTCCTGTCTCAGTGCCTCGGAGCCCTGAGCCACTGAGTATGAAGCACAATTACCCTGATAGGAAGCCTATGTGGAGAGGCCCTTAGAGGGAGAGGATGCTATAGTTTGGATGTTTGTCCCCCCAAAGCTCATGTTAAAATTTGATACCCAGTTGGGCACGGTAACTCACACCTGTAGAACCAGCACTTTGGGAGGCCAAGGCAGGAGGATTGCTTGTGCACAGGAGTTCAAGACCATCCTGATCTCTACAAAAAATAAACAAAATCAGCTGGGCATGGGAGTGGCACATGCCTATAGTCCCAGCTACTTGGGAGGCTGAGGTGGGAGGACTGCTTGAGCCTAGGAGGTTGAGGCTGCAGTGTGTCAGGATCATGCCACTGCAATCTGTCTCGAAAAGGAAAAAAAAGAAAGAAAGAAAGAAAGAAAGAAAGAAAGAAAGAAAGAAAGAAAGAAAGAAAGAAAGATTGATACCCAATGTTAGAGGTGGGGCCTAATGGGAGGTGTTTTGGTCATGAGGGTGGATCCCGCATGAATAAATTAAAGCCCTCCTTGGGAGGAGATCAAGTTCTCATTCTTACTAGTTCCCTCCACAGCTGGTTGTTTAAAAGAGCCTGGCACCTCCCCACCCCTCTCTCTGTTGCCATGTGATCTCTGCATACACTGGCTCCCCTTTGCTTTCTGCCATAAGTGGAAGCAGCCTGAGGCTCTCACCAGAAGCAGATGCTGGTGTCATGCTTCTTGTACAGTCTGCAGAACTGTGAGCCAAATAAATCCTTTTTCTTTATAAATTACCTACCCTCAGGTATTCCTTTATAGCAACACTAAATGGACAGAGACAGAAGGGTACTGCCAAGCCCGGATTTCCAGCCATCCCTCCACAAGGTGTCAATTACGTGAGTGAAGTCATCTTGGATCCTTCAAATGAGTCCAGTTGCCAGCTGAATACCACCAGTGGACCCCTGTCAATATGATGTGGAGTGGATGAATAGCCTAGCTGAGCCCTTCCTAAACTCTTGACTCACACTGTGAAGTATAATCAACTGGATGTTTCCAAAGCCACTAAATTTTGGAGTCATTTGTTTGTTGTGCAGCAACAGATAATCATAGCAGAAAGTGACCTTTATTTTCTCAAATTTAGAGATGAAATTGAAGGTCTTGGTCCATAGCTAGTGAGCCCTAGAGTGAGGTTTCTGAGGATAGGGTATGTCTGACCCTAAAACCTGTGCTTCAAACTTACTATGGTGAATGGGCCATCACTTGTGCCCTCAGAACATCAGGCCAAACTTACTTCTTCGAAGTAGAGAAGAGGTAGAACCTACTATTTCCCCTCAACTCCTCTGGGGCGAGTAGGAGCTCAAGAAACGCTTTTTGAATGACATTTTTATTCACAGGGTGGATATGGAGAGAAGATGTATATGAAAAAATGGGAAATAGCTTTTATAGTGTGGTTTTTAAATGCTAGGCACTTTGCTGTGTGCTTCTTATACATCTCGTTTACTTCCTCCCAACCTCTTTGAGAGGCACGAATTCATAGATGAGGGAATCAAGGTTCAGGGATGTTAGGGAACTTGCCCAGCTAGTAAGGGTTAAAGCCAAGGCAGGTATGAAGGTCCCTCTGACTTTGAAGGCCATATTCTGTCCACCTTGCCAAGCTGGTCAGCTTGTGATTCTATCTGCCAGACTTGACGCTGATCCCTCCTAAACTGTGCCTTGTTAGTTTTGTGCCCTCAATCAGTTACAGTCAGCATTAAGATCTAGAATTCTGATTGTGTATTCACTGTATTAAGCACCTCTTCTGGCTTTAGGCCATCCTTGGATGCACAGAACTCTGGGATCACAGAGGAAGACTTCCTCAAACATTTCAACCGGGGCTTCAAGAATAAGTAGGATTGGATAGACCACAAAGTGAGAAGGTGAGTGACTCTGGCAGAGCTGTACAAGACTCTGTGCAAAGGCATGAAAGGGCCTGGCACTGGGGGAAATATATGTACATGCACATACATATACTGAATATTAAATATATATGATATAATAATATATATCATAAATAATGTTATATATGTGTATAGATGTATATAAAATGGTGTTATGTGAGTATATACCTACATGTTAACAATGGTTACTTTTGGTGACAAATATAAATGATTTTCCTTTCTTCTTATTTCAGTGTGTAGCTGTTTTGCAATGAACATTTCTTATTTGAGTAATAAAGTATAAATAAAAAGAAAAAGCTGCATGTGTTTTGAGCAATGGGTATGGGAGGATAGAGCATCAGAAAGGCAGGTGAGCACAGAAAGACAGGAGACATGAGCTGGGACCACCTTTGCAACTCACACTAACCATTAGGAAAACTGCCTTGCTGCTCATCCTCTATCTTCTTTTCCTTGAAAAACCTGGAAACTCAGAGTAGGAAGTTCTAACGTGATCCTAAGTGGGAAAGATGAACATCCAAGCAGAGGGAGTGGTGACTGTGGTCCATGCAGAGCATCAGAACCATTGATTAGTGGCTAGCTTCTTCCAGTCATGTTCGGTCTTTCAACGAGCACATTGGAAATAATGGAGATCTGATTAAGCTACCCTGGGCAGGCTGACACACAATTATCCTACTATGTTACTGATGAGCACAAAGGAGGCACGCAGGGAAAAATCACACACGATTTTAAAGGATGTCAACAGAAATAATATAAATTAAGAGACTGGAGATGGGAGCGGGGAAGCTGGTTGGGCTGTATCTCTAAGAATTTTGCTTTTGGAAAAACAATTCTAGAGGAGTAAAATGGTACAAACAATGTTCATTTTCTCTCACTGGCCTCTACAAGTTCGATGTGCCGTTACCATAGTTGTGTGCTAGGCAGTCACATGTCCACACTTTCCACATGCAGGTTAATTTTACTTCCTTAAATCTGGGATGAACTTTGCTCTTTTCACAGATAAAGAACAGGAGTTTGAGGAAATAAAATCTATGTTTCCCACTACTTTAGGAAATAGGGTAGAAGATAAAGTGGTTCCAGTTTTGCCAGCCTGGGACGCTTCATCTACAGTTTAGAGAAAGGGAGAGGCTATGCCCCCAAACTCAACAGTGCTTACCTCAGAGGGGTAGGATTATGGGTCAATCTTAATTTTTGTCTTTATAATTCTCTGCATTTTCTTGGTGAGCTTGTATGGCTTTTATAATCATAAACAAATTCCATTTTGGAAAAACAGTGTGTAAGCAGAGGGAAGGAGAACAGCTACAGGCAAGCAGACTGATGTCCCCGAGCTGACGAAATCACTGCCCAACAAAGCTGGAAGAAGGAATAGGGTGGAGGGCTCCCAGCCAGCAGAGACCGAGAGAAGGCAGCTGGGGTGTAGGTGAAGCAGCACTGGACAGGGAGTCAGGCAACCTGAGTTCAAGTCTTAGCTGTGCCTCAATCACTTGTGTGAAGTGAGCTAGTGATGGACCCTCTCTGATTCTCAGCTTCCAAATTCCCAAATGGGGATGATCATCCTAATAGCCACTTCACAGAGGTATAAGGATTACATAATGTCACACATAGGAAAGCCCTTGTAACCCAAAGTTGATGTATACATGCTAGGGGTTATTAGGGCTTTGGGTGTAAAGGTGGTAGCACAGCAGGGAAGGAGGAGAGGTGGGGAGACTGACGTAGCTGAGTGCCGACGCCAGGCCAGGCAAGTCTGATACTAGGCATTGGGTGGTAGAATCATGTAGGGAAAGGCAAAGATGAGGGCCCGAGTAAAATCAGACTGAGAACCTGCTGTAGGTCACACGCCTGTGCAAGCCTTGTTCACAGGTTAGCTCTTCATCTCCTTTAACAGTTCTGCCCCGCAAACTTCATGGCCATTGTGTAGACAAGGGAAGAGAGGCAAGGGGTTGGTGCGGGGGGTATCTAGCAACTTGGCCAAGGTCACACCTTTGGTGAGCAGTAGGCTAGCACTGGACCTTGGGTCTCTTGGGTTCCAAAGACCATGCTGACAGTCAGAGAACTACATCCCTAAACCGTGCACCCAACCCCAGCTCCTCTGGCCAGCATTATCTGGGGACACTGAACGGCCCCGCCAGCCAAAGACCTTGGTCCAGGCCCCGGCTGCCCGCCCCTCCCAGCCTCGCCCGCCCTGCCGGTCGCGCACCTGGTCTCCAGGGGGATGTTGCTGTTGAGCAGCCAGTTGTCCTGGGCATGGGCAGGCTCCTGGGCACCGCTGGCGGGGGGCTCTCCGGAGAGCGAGTGATCCGTGGGGGCCGGGCTGGGGTTGCTCCTCGGCGTGAAGTTGCCCCGGTTCAGGGAGTTAATGGAGGCTGCGTGATGCTGGTTGGGGGTGTGGGTGTGCGAGAGCGGAGGCGGCGGTGTCCGGAGCCGCGCGTGGTTCTGCAGGCCGCCCGGGTGATCTAGGGCACAAACACGGCGGTCAGCAGCGGCGAGCTGGGTGCTGCCCCTTGGCTGGAAAAGCAGCCACGGAGGTCTGAGCAAGACCATAGAAGAGGCCGCCGGCAGATCATACATATGGATGCAGTCAATCAGTAATTACACGACAGATGTTTATTGAGCACCTACTGTTCTAGGTGCTAGGGATACCTTAACCAACTAAACAGACAAAAATTCCCGTCCCCATTGAGCTTAAATTCTAGTAGGGGAGTAAAACAATAGACAACATACAAAAGACTAGTTACTCATCTCAGCAACTTCACATTGTTTCATGCTTTTAGGACGTGGTTTTTAAAGTGTAGCCAGTGACCAGCAGCTTCAACATCGTCTGGGAATTTGTTAGAGATGAAAATTCCCAAGCCCTGCCCCAGACTGACTGAATCATGAACCCTGATGGGCCCCAGGAATCTGATTTTACAAACCCTCCAAGTGACTCTGATGTATGCTAAAATTCTAGAACCACTGATTATATATGACGGTACACAGTAAATGAAACAAAGTTTTTAAAAGTAAAATGTATAGTTTACTGAGATGGTGATAAATCTAAGAGCACATACAGCCAGGAAGGGCACTGTGGCCTGTGTATGTAGGGGCAGTGGGAAAATTTTAGATGGGGTGGCCATATAAGGAGAAAGATGACTTTTGAATAAGGTGAGCCATGCCAGGCCTGGTGGTTAAAAACCACTCAAAATTTACTGAGCACATTGAATGTGCCAGAGTCCCGTTCTGAGACTTCCACAAGTGTAAATTCAGCTAATTCTCACAACCACCACAGAGTAGGGACTGCTTTTATCCCCAGTTTACAGATGAGAACATTGAGATACGTTATTTATTCCCTTTAATTATTGAGAACAACAGGTATCATCACCAATTTACAGATGAAAAATGTAGACTTGGAGCAGGTAAGTAAAGTGCCCAAGGGTTTGTCGCTAAGTGGGTGTTATTGGTAAAGAAAGAAAACGAATACAATTTCTGGTGATACCACAAATGAGGCAAGTTGTGGAGGTAAATCTTCACGATCCATCTAAGCTATGCTCACAGAAAGCCTAGTCTTTCAAAGCGGATGATATTATGGGGGTGGTGAAAAGGCCAGGAAATTACATTCTAACCTAGATTCTACCACTTATTAACCACATGGGCATGGTCAAGTCATTTAACCTCTTAAGCCTCAGTTTTCTCATCTGTAAAATAGGGGAAATAGTTTATTTGGGGAATCACAGGGCTACTGTGAGATCAAATGAGGCAATCTGTAGGAAATAAATATTTCTGAAGTATTCTGCTCTTTGTTCCTCAAGAGAATTCTGTATTTTATAGAGGAGACTAAGAATCAGAAGGAACAGCAATATTCCAAAAGCTGTGCTCTTCTGGGGATAGGGAGAGGGCTTTTGGAAACCAGCAAGCATAGTCAGGTATGAGGCACCATTAGTGTTATGGATTTTTCAGTGTAAGATGCATCACTCTGCTTTTTGAATAAACCAACCTTTTATGCCAAAGAGGTATAAAGCAAATCTGGTGGGGAATTTGGGAAAGGGGAGTTAGGGTGGAAGGGAGAAAGAAACAGAAACCCGTTTAAGTGGATCACTTCCTTATTACAAGCTGCTACTTTCGGCATAAAGCCCAAACCTGGCTTAATATAAAACCCTCCGGAATCCGATCCATGGCTGTCTTCCAGCCTCTTCTCCCATCAGCTCCATCATGCATCCTCCACTCCAGCCACATCTTTCCTCCGAGGCCAGGAGATGTGCTGAGGCCATCTGAATGGTCAAAACCTCAACTTCCACAAGGACGGTCCCCAGGAAGCTGACAGAATGTGGATAGTACCTCCTGAAGATATGCAGTGCTATAGTGCTGGACCAGAAGGAAACTATCAGGGATGTTCCTTGCTGGGAAGGGAGAGAACCTGGAGGCGAATACAACCTGTCCAGGCAGAGTGTCCCACTCAGAGAACAGGGAGTGTTGGACCAGGAAGAAGGTGAGAATGTGCAGGGTCATTTGTTCTGTGCAGCTGTCCTCAGGTAGCACTTTAATGGAGACAGAAAGAGCCTGGGACAGAAGCCAGCAGCAGAAGCAGCCTCCTGGGCTGACTGAATGTTCTTCCCAGGCTTGGCCTTTCAGGCTGCCGGCAGTAGTCCACCAGAGCAGTGGGAGGCAGCGGCTGAACCACTACCATCCAATGGTTATCAAGAGGCCAGCAGAGAAGTGTTACCCAGTCCTTGCTCTTGCTCTGGCCCTAGGAGTCAACCTCATGGCATTTTACTTAATTGATATAGTTTCTGCTATGTATTGAAGCATCTACAATGTGTGCTTTCACATCCTTAACTTTTCTAATGCTCACAACAACCCTTAGGGGGCAGTATTTGTACTCCCATTTTACAGATGAGGACACAGGCTTACAAAACTAGTCAGTGGTTCTCATAAATACAAAGGCCAAATTCAGTCTACTAAACCATGGTGCCTTTGCATAAAACTTAGACACCTCCTGGACTGTCTGTCCATGGCTAAATGCAGGAAAAAGGTCCTCAGTGAAGACAGTAGCATCTGATGTCTGGGCCAGGCAAGCCTACAGACATTTGCTTTGTGACTAATGGGACACCTGGCTCTGGCTTGATAAATGATCAGGGGAACTGTCAAAAGTCCTGCAATTATGAAATTTTAAGTAAGATCACTGGTTCAGGTCTAAAAACTAACTTCTAAAAGGAAATTCTCCTTAGGGGACAAGGAATGTTTTCTATGGGAACAAGGAATGCTCTGGGCCAAATCCTCTCTATTTTTTGAGCCCTCAGCTCAACTGCTTCCCCATCCCGAAAGACTTCCTTGATCTATCCTCCTTTTCCTCTTGAATGCTGACAGCAGGCAACCCGCACCTCTCATTTTCATCTCCTCCCCAAGAGCAAGCATACTGATGTCCACATGTTGCCTCCTCCGGGAGGTGTGAAAGTCCCTATCTTCTCTTCTCTGTGCTGGGTGATCACAGAGCCTAGAATTGAGCAGATGCTCAATTAAGTTTATTGAACGAATAGCCATGTGAATGGCCTAAGCTGTCAGTGCAAGCAAGTGAGGTTCATATTTGTGTGCAAAAAATCATAGTAGACCACTCTGGGCCTGCTAGACCATGGGTCTATGCAGGCCTTTACTTACTTGCCTGGAGCCAGAGTTGCAGAAGCTTTGGCTAGGCCCTTTATTTCCCTTCCCTCACCCTTTCGAGCTTGAGAACCTTAAGAAAGGGGACCTTGATGTTTCCCGGGTTCCCAAAGGAAAAGCTCTATATTTGGGAGCTCAGCAATGGAAACCTCACTCACAAACCCCAGAAAGAAATGTAAACTTCCCAAAGAGCAAATGTTTCTTCTGGTCTGAATGGACTCTTTTTTTTTTTTTTTTTTTTTTTTTTTGCTCCTGTGGCCAGGAGCGAAGATGGAGGTGAGAGGCTACAGAGGAGCCTTCTTTTATCCCCCTACGAATATGCACCCTCATCTTTGGAGGGAATCTCAGAACCAGTTCACCCATTCAGAATTTATTGAATGCCTATTCTGTGCCAAGTCTTGTACACTAGGTATTGGGAATAAAACAGTGAACAAGATAAATATGGCCTAAGAGAGAACTCTCTTCTAGTTTCTATTTACTGGCTGGTTGACCTCCAACAACTCACTTCCCTTTGGTCCTTGGTCAGTTTGTCTGTGAAAGGGCAAACTTTCCTACTTCACCACTTTCTGGAGGATGAAGAGCCACGGGTTTGCTTGGGTGCCAAGTGTACCATCAACTCCTACTACGTCCTGAGGGAAAGACCCATGTGTCATTCCTTTCCATATCCCCAGTGTCTGCACAGAGCTGGCCCTGATGCATGGTAGGCCCTCAGTAAATCTTTACAGAATGTCGGGGAAAGAACAACTCAGGTAGTTGGGCCTTTTGCCTGCACAAGCAGTTGCTTCTCTCAAGCTACCTGAGAGTACACATTGGTACACCTGCAAAGCTGTGATGCAATTTCCAATTTACACCCTCTTCTCACAGGTATAGCTACCAAGTATATCCGTGAATCAAGCCCAAATGTGAGTCATTTTACTGTTATTTGTGCACACCACTACCAGTAAAAGTCACTTGTGCACCTGAGTTTTGCAAGCCTGGTTTTCCAGGAAGTTTCTTTGCTTCCTACAAGCTCTAAAATATATTTGCAGTTACTAGTGTCCTCCAACACCTCAGGCGGTTTTCATTTTAGATGCACAAAAATCCTGAACACCGAAGCTTCCTGGCTGCACCTCCCTGAACCAAGATCATAGTGAGGCTCCTTTACAGTGCTGGGCAGAGCCGTATGTAAGAGAAAGAGACTGGGCTTTGGTGTCAGAGAGCCCTGAGTTCAAGTTTTGGCTCTGCCACTTAGAACCTGTGTGACCTTCATCAAGTCACTTACTTTCTCTGGAGCTTTAGTTTTCTTATAACTAAATGGAAATAACGCCTACCTTATAGGACTGTTATGAGAATTAAAAGAGATAATGTATGTGAGTATTTAGCACCATGGTTGGAATATAGTAATTCTGAAAAATGGTAACTATTAATTCCACAATTACAATAAAGTCATGTTGAATGAACACATCACAAAGCCCTGAATCATCACCATGGTGATCACTCTTCAGCATTTACAGCATGGGTTCCAAAGCAAAAAACCTCGAGAGAGAAAGAGCAGAACAATATCTAACAGAAGTATGATACTCTTTTATTACACTGAATCCCACTCTGGACAACCTGCTGGCTCCTAGGAGCTCTAGTCTCAGGAGGGTGCCTGTAGCTGAACTTGTAGTTCAGAAACTGATGAGAATGGCTGTAGCCCTGACACTCAGAACAAAACCAGACACATGGGCTCACCATGTATTCAAAGATGAAAGCCCCTTTCTGCATTCGATTAGCATCTCAGAGCAAACCAGGCAGGGGCTGCTACCCACATCCATACCTCTCTGCCCTGGGTTCAAGGTGTGCCATAAGGAGAGGGCCCCAGTGTTAATCAGTCAGGAATATTAAACAGCCCCTTGTATGCAGGGACTTGATGGATTAAAAGATGAGGATAAGCCCCATCCTTGACAAGTAGCCAGTGTTTGGGAGGACAGCTAGCAAAGATACAAGAGCAGAGCTCAGGGACCTCACAGACCTAGACCTTAACTCTGTCTCCTACTGGCTACATTCACCTCTGAGCCTCTAGTCATTCATCTATAAAAGGTATATATAATAGTAATGGCAATAAAAGGAAGAGAAAGAACATGGACTACTGTAGGTTGAATAGAGATTCAGAAATAAAACAAATATGGTCCTTGACTTTGAGATGCTTATAGTCTAGTAAAGAAAATGGATATACAAACAGGTACATACTACACAAACTGGTGATGATAAAATTATACATCACTATCATCATCGCATACATTAGTTAACATTTACTGAGTATTTACTACTTGCCAGATACTTTCTAAATACTTTGATTATTTAAGCCTCATAACAGCTCTGTAAAGAAGGTACTGTTATTACTCCCAGTTTTGTAAATGAGGAAACTGACACATAAAGGCTAAGCAATTTGCCCAAGATTTCGAAACCTTTAATTTGTGGAGCCAGAATTTGAACTCAGGCAGTCTGCCTCCATAGACCCTACTGTTAAACAACTCTTCTTTGTGTGCATTCAGTGAGTGAATGCAGGAAAGGTGCTTACATCAAGGCCTGCCACATCCTGAGCACTTTCTAAGTGCTGACCACAGTAATCCTTACCAGCAAACGCCACAGCCCCAGGGAGCACCACGGGCATGGAGAGCAGCTGCCAGACTGACTGTCAGGGTCAGGAAAGGTTTCTGAGAAGGGACATGTGACCTATGTCTGAGGGGCATTCTAGGCAGCAGATAATAGCTGTGCAAGGGTTCAGAAGCAAGGCCAGCTGGGGACAGTTTTATAATTAGTGTGAAATGGCTGTGCGAGAACAGTGGCTGCGGGTGAGGTAGAGACGCTGGGGCAGGCCCAGGTGGTCACTGCCTGGAGGTGCCAGGCTAAAGACCTTGGCCTTTATTCAGAGGATTGGGGGTCACATTAGTATGTGAGGAAGATTTCTAGTGGCCATGTGGAGGATGAACCAGGCCGGGATAGGCTAAAAGCACCCCCTAGACTGATGGCAGGGTGCCTCCCTGGTGGAAAGATTCCAGTGGAGTCCACCACTGTTCTTTTATGAGATCACATTCATGAGAAAAAGGCATGAACTTCCAGAGCTTTGGCTCAGGCAAGGAACTCAATCGTGTCAATAGCCCTGTGATCTAAGGCCAACTCTGGCTCCAAGAAAGGGTGCCAGGCTGAGTACCCACATCCAGCCCTGCAAATGGCAGACAGGTGCCCGAAGGTCTCCTTGCTACAGAGCTAATGATGACTCTAGCATGCAACTGCAGTCATTAATTGGGTCCTAAAGATTGTCAGATATGAAAGATGATGGTATTTAATTATCGTAAAACAAAAACTCCAGCTGCCTGAGAATGCCAACAGAAAGAGTTATTTGGCTTCCATTAAAATGCCATCGACTACCACTGACATGGGATGGTGATGTAGCAATGCTGAGAGCTTAGCTAATGAACCCTGGCCTACACTACCAATTTACGAAGGCCAGAAAGCTCTTTATCACCACAGTTAGCAGTCAGAATCTGATAGCCTGACTTCCAGTCTCAGTTCTGCCTCCTTCAAGCTGTAGAATCTCGGGCGCTTTATTTAACCTGAGTTTCAGTTTCTTCACTTGTCAAATGTATATGAAAGCACCTTGCAAACTGTAAAGTCTTGTGCAAGAGTCAAAGAAAACTATCACTATTATTGTTACCTGAACCTAGAATGGATCAAAGCAATAAAGTCCACAATGTAACCACCAGTCTGAACATGAGGCTAGGGTTCACACTTTTTGTAGTGTTTTCTCTGCCTATTCACCCCTTCTCTGGACAAAATCCTTTTGGTTCATTCTCACTATGTCATGGTCAGTGCTCAAGGCTTCTAAACAGCATTTGGCCTGAAACCCCAGATGGACTCACACACAAGGAAGGGCCCACAGAGGACAGTAGACTGTGGGGCTTCCCTGGCTCCCCTTCCAGTATTCTGATGGGGAATAAAAAATAGCAGCTTGAGGTCACAATATGGCTATTTCTGCTTCCTCATTCGTTTAGTCAGGACAGAACTTTGGGCGAACACTCAGATTATTAAATTGCTTTGCATTTTAGAAACAGTGATGAAGGGACAATGTATGAAAAAGCTTCATTGTATGACACAGTGGTTTTTAAATAGGGGTGTCTGGAAATGAGGAAGGGTGTTTTCTAGTTGTCACAATCGCTGGGAAGCACAGGTGGCCTCTGGCAGGAGGGGGCCAGGGAAGCTAGCTGCATGCAATGACTGGGACCAGCGATCCTAGGGGATATGCACTCCAGTGGCAGTAGGATGGGTAAACAACTACTATAAAACTTTATTCTCCGTTTGCCTCCTCCAGCCCCATCCTCAGTTCCAGACCATTCTCTGCCTTTCTGTGTCCCAGGAGGCTGACTCCTAAGGATTGCAATACCTGGGCTCCCTTGCCCACTGGCTTCTGGATAGGTTTGGCTAATGGTGAGCATAGCAGGACACTGAAAGGTAGGAAGAGAGAGAGGCTGGAGTAACCTTCTTGCTATGGTTTGAATGTGTACCCCAAATTTCATGTGTTGGAAACATAATATCTAAATTCATATGTTGATGGCATTTGGAGGTGGGGCCTTTGGAAAGAGATTGTGGTGAGATAAAACCATCAGGGTGGAGCCCCAGTGGTGGGACTGGTGGCTTTATAAGAAGAAGAGAGACATGGTCAGGTGCACTCTTGCCCTCTCACCATGTGATGCCATCTGCCATGTTATGACATGCTAAGTAGGCCCTCACCAGATGTGGCACCCTGGACTTTGGATTTCCTAGATTCCAAATGTAAGAAGGAAATTTCTTTTCTTTAGAAATTACCCAGTCTGCTAGAGCAGACAATGAACAAGATACTTCTTTTCCCCCACCCCGTGGCAGCTTGCCTTCAGCTCTGAGTCTCAGGCAGTAGCCACATCCCTCCAGGCTACAACAACTTACAGATAGAGTGGTCTAGGGAAGCTTCTAGGAAGAGCAAGGACTCAAACTGAGCACTGAAGTAGAAGCAGGACAGAGGCAGACAAAAGGGGAGCAAGAGGGCATTCTAGGTAGGGGCCTGGCATGAGTGAACAAAGGCCCACAGGCTGAAAGATATAGACCCCTTGTGGCAGCAGGATGGTGAGAGACCTGGGCACATGGAATAGAGATTTGACAATGGATCACAAAGAGAAATGAGGTTGGAACCCACCTCCAAGAGCCTAGGGCCAGAGGCAGTTTCAAGGGTGTTCAGAGAGAGGGCTCACCCCAACTTCCAGTGAGACAGTCTTGCTCTGTCACCCAAGCTGCAGTGCAGTGGCATGATCTCGGCTCACTGCAACCTCCGCCTCCTGGGTTCAAGCAATTCTCCTGCCTCAGCCTCCCGAGTAGTTGGGATTACAGCTGCACACGATCATGCCTGGCTAATTTTTAAATTTCTAAAGTAGAGACTGGGTTTCACCATGTTGGCCAGGCTGGTCTTGAACTACTGACCTTGTGATCCAGCCCGCCTCGGCCTCCCAAAGTGCTGGGATTACAGGCGTGGTGAGCCACCGCACCCAGCCGACTTCCAATCTTTTAAAGCCAAGAGTAGTCAAAAGAGTGAACCAGAACTCCCAGGCTTCATTAAAATGTGCATGAAGTTCCTCAACCATCAGTGAATGTTCTCTAGGATAGAATTGGGGGAGAGCGCCCTACTGCTTTTAACTAGACAATTGACAGAAGAACAGAGTTTCGGCGTCTGCCAAAGACAGGTGTAATCACCATCGCTCTCTATTCCTAGGGTTATGGTAATTCATAGACAAATTAAGCCAAGAGCATCAAAACCTGTCTTTTCTAAGCATGGGGCACGCATAACTTGGCTGGGCCACCATTTGAATCCAAAAGTAGAACTATCTCACAACATACACTCCACCAGATTTCATTCTTTTGCTTATCCCAATCAGTGGCTAATTTGCTGTGTGACCTTGGGCAAAGCACTTAACCTATCTGAGCCCCACTTTCCCCCATTGACAAACAGAAAAGGAGGTGGTGGGAGTTCACTCCAATTTTAAATCTAAGACTGTATCATTCTGAGCCTGTATTTGTTAATGAACATGTGCTTGCAAAATATGTGCACAGCAAGTCGTGTATCATATTGTGTTGTGTGACTAGGCACCAAACAAGGCAAAACGATGGAATGAAAGAAAGGGAAACATGTGGTGGTTCTTCCCTCCCTCCTGCCCTCCTTCTCTTCCTTCTTCCCTCCCTCCCGCCCGCCCTCCTTCCCTCCCTCCTTCCCTTCTTTCTTCTCTCCCTCCCGCCCTCCTTCCCTTCCTCCTTCCCTCCCTCCTTCCCTTCCTTCTTCTCTCCCTCCCGCCCTCCTTCCCTTCCTCCTTCCCTCCCTCCCGCCCTCATTCCCTTCCTCCTTCCCTCCCTCCTTCCCTCCCTCCTTCCCTTCCTTCTGCTCTCCCTCCCTCCCTCCTTCCCTTCCTGCTTTTCTGCTTTCATTTCTTTTACAAACACCACTTTTTATATACCTTGTCCTTGATACTGGAGACATAAAGCTGGATTAGGCAAAGTTTCTGCCTGTAAAATCCGAACAGACTTTGTTGCGAAAGGCCAGCTGCAGCCGGAGGGGGTGGGATGTTTTCTGGATACATGCTTTCCCCAACTTAAAGCTGTGTCTACCTCAAGGCAGAATTTGTCCTGGGAAAGCTTTCTGGCTGTCAAATGAGTTTTCCTTCCTTCCATTGTCACCTTCTTACCCTTTTCAAAAATGATCTGATCCATAAACAGTTAGGTCAAGTTCCAAATCAACGAGGAACCATAGTTGAGGGGTAAGGGGTGTGTGTGTGTGTGTGTGTGTGTGTGTGTGTGTGTGTATCGGGGGTGGAATTCAGCTCAACAGGAGTGGGCAGTGTGATGGAGCGGATAAGCAGCTCATGGAAATGTAGGTAGGCTGCATTCACAGAGGAGAAGCACGAAGAACCAGGGACGGCCACGCTGTGCTGATTTGCTGGAGCAGGCCCAGATGAGGGATACCGGTTGGTGGGGTCAACTCAGTACAGCAGAGGCTGATCCTTCCCAAGGTCTCTGGAGCTAGTTAATGCTTTCCCTGGCTTCCTTGGATGGTGAAGGGTTTAGAAACTGTGTTCCCGTGGGAGCAGGGGGACGACTGATGCTATTAGCCTGGAGAGGAGAAGGGAAAGAGGACGAGGAAGGGCTTAAAGAAAGAGTATGTGTTTAGGAGTCCAGCTGAAAAATGCTAAATGCCTTATAATGTCCAAGTCTCACAGCTTATGCCCACACAATTCACGTGCTAGGAAATAACACACCCAATCACATGGTGTATTAGAGAGTCCTAGATAGAAGAACTATTCCCAGCCTTGCCTTTAACTCACCCTGTGACTTTGGGGAAGTCCCTTTCTTTCTCTGGGCCTCATTTTGTCTATCTGAAAAAGGAAGTTCCTTCATTTTATAATCTCCTGAGTCCCTTCCAGCCATTGATGGTCTAGTTCCTCTTGGCTTCCCTTGTTCCTCTCAGGGAATTTCTTGGAAAGAAGGAAATAGCGAGAATACTACTGCTGCGTCAAACAGCCAAAGGGGTGGGAGAAGGAGTAAATCTACTCCTTGGGGCTTCAGAAAGATGAATGAGAACCAAGACCAGGAAGTTACCTAGAGCAGACAGCAGTTCAGCTTAAGAAAACCCTTCCTCCTGCCAAGCTCTCCAGTATCGAATGGGCTGCCTCTTAAGGTAGTGAGCTCCTTGTCAATGAAGCAGGGCTGATATAACGAGCCTCAACCTCCTGCCTGAATGTCAAGCCTCTACTGCTCTAACTAAATGTATACACAGTTAAACTTAATGCCTCCTTGTCCCTGCAGCCCCAATTCTATACTCCCTCTCCTAATGCTCCTGATCTCAACATCACCAGCTGCTGCCAGAACCTCCCACCCAATCAATCAACCAGACCTCCGGGAATTGCCACTGTGTCTGCCTTCTTTTTCAGGTTCAACAACTTAACAATGTAACCAATTCCTCTAGCTGTCATTTTCCACATATCTGCTAGCTCTTCACCACCCCTGCTGCCACTACATTAGCTCAGGTCCTCACTGGTGGACAGTCAGGCCAGGGGCATAGCCAACACTGGTGCCCCAGCCTGCCGGCTCACCCCCTTCGATTCAGTGGCCATCTATCAGCTGGAGTGAACTCCCTAAAAGGAAACTGGGTTATGTTACTTCCCTGATTGAAAGCATTTTTGTGGCTTCCCACTGCCTACAGGACAAGACCCCTCACCATCTGGCATGAGTCCACTGCTCCAGGGTAGCACCCCATAGCTCCCCACCTCCCTCTTTAAAAAGGTGCCAAGGTTAACAGGTTAATTAGACACCACTCATGAAACTGCTCACTGCTTGTCTCATGGCCATGGCTGTGCACATATTGTTTGTTTTCTGCATGGGAGGCTTCTCACACCTTTGCCTGGTTAACTCAGATTAGAAGTTACCTCCTCCAGGAAGCCTTCTCTGATCATTCTCACACCCAGTTTGGACTCTCTAGCCTCCATGGCTCACTCTGAGTTATCACCATTTGTTTACTGGTCTGTCTCTTCCACCATACTGTACGCTACAATGGCAGATGTTGTATCCTAATATATCATAGGCTGTGTGAGGCTAGAAGAGGATGATTACCCTCTCTGGGGTACCAGGTAGGTTTCCATCTGTGGACTCTTTTACCTGGGAACTGTCACTGATTCTCGAGGGGCCTGGGGTGATTTGGGCACTCTGTGCATCCTCGTCCTTCCCTTTAAACTTGACCTTTCTCCAAACTGCACATTTAAGACAGCTGATAATTGAGATGGGCATAAACTCTTTATATTTTTATCAACAGTTGGAGATGCCATGAAAAGAAAATCAAGACAATGAATCTCAAGGTTCCTGCAGGGAATGGCCTACTTTGTTGAACGTGATGGCCAGCATCAAAGGTCAGGGCAGTTTGTCAGGTCATTTTCCAAATTCTAACCCCAATTCCATGGGCCCTGCAGAAGGCTAAATACCAGCACACGGAAGAGGTGAATTCTCATCCATCATGTTCATACTTTTCCCTCTACTTTGTAGCCATCAGTAATTTTGAAGAAACGACTTTCTCTTGGAAAAGACACTGAGTTTCCTCAAATGAAAGGGACAAGTTGGCTAAAAGGTCGCTAGAACCCACAGAGCAGTATTGCATGGTGGGTGAGCACCATGGCTGTCTCAAGCTGCCTCCAGATCAAATCTCACCTGCCTTGCACACACGCTGGTCATATTACAGACCTTTTCTGGACCCCAGTTTCATGCCACGAACCTCATTCAAACAGCACAGTGGCCAGGAAGTTGAGCGCTGAATCAAATGGAACCAAGTTTGAAACCAGGGTTTACCACTTACTAGCTTTGTGGTTTTGAGTGCGTTTTTAACCTCTGAAAGCCTTGATTTCTTCATCTGTAAAATGGGGATAATAGCATAATCTACTTCTTAGCACTGTTGTAGGGATTTAGTGAGACGGTGCATATGGAGTCCTTAGCACAGTGACTAGCCAATAGAAAGGATCAATTTAGGCTACTAATTCACTCTCATAGCTCCTTGGAATTACATCTAATTAATTTTTCCTCATGCTATAGGGTCTCCAAGGGCAGAGATCTTATTTGTTTTTCCACTTAGTGCTTGGTGGCTATAAACGTTTGTTGAATGAAGCTAAATTAAACCTTTGTCCGTGTACAGTCTTTAGGTCTGGACACTGGGAGGTTGTCAGAGAGGAAAAAAAGAAATATTTATTTTTAAATTTATTTCCTTTATTTTAAAAATTCCCCTATGCAGAACTAGAGAATGAATATTTATTGACACATGACAATGATCGGGCTTTTACAAAGGTTTCCTTGGTTCATTTTCAGAGGAATAGTATAGAGTAGGTCTTAATTTCTCCATTTTGCAAATGAGAAAACTGAGCCTCAGAAATCTGCTCACATCTTTGTTTAGGAAATTTTTCAATTTTTTTCAATGATGAGGTATTTCAAGCCCTAGCATTGAGGTCAACTCTGTTAAATGTGACATCTTGATTTAAAAAGCAAACAACACACAAAACAAGAAACCTGCCCATGGTCACACTGCTGGGAAATGATAAAAGCTAAGATCCAGATACAAGCTTCTGATTGCTCTACTTTTGATGCCTCCTAGAGGCAGAAGAAGAAAAAATTAATTCTGACGTACCTTGGCTATATGCACTGAGCAATTTATTAAATGCAAAAACCCCTCATGTATTTTTGTTATCGTTGAACAACGACCATATCAACAGTTATATGAATGATATTTTGGGGACCACAAAAAGTGTTGCTGTTTGATAACACACCAGAAGGACAATCCTAAGAGATGGGTGTTATTATCCTCCTTTCACAAGGAAGAAAATGGAGACTTTGCAAGGCTACGTAGCTTGCCCAGGTGGCAGAGTCCACAAACAGAGACTCGAAGTGCAGAGTGCTTCCCAGCCTTTAGAGAAGCTGCATGCAAACCCCTCTACCTTCACCGAAGAGCGGCCATCCAACTGCAGCAAGTCGTAAGGCAGCATGGTGGCCCCTACTCATGTGACCTTTATCTTCTTCCTCAGGCTCTAAAAGGCCTCACTTGGGGGAAAAGGCGGAAAGCATCTACCTAAGTGTACAAATCAGAGAGATGCTTTTCGTCATTTATGACTGACCACATGTGGGTTTTTCTAATTTTTTTATTTTTTATTTTATTTTTTTATATAAGCTCAGGAGATCTTGGGCAGGTATTCCATCCATCAACGTCCATAAGCCAAGTCATACTAGAAACAGATAAAAGAAATTTTGTCCTCCTGAAGTCCTCTGCAAAGTGCCTGGCTCAATCCCTAGGTAAGAGAAATGTAATAATAATACCAATGATGGTCTTAAAGTATTGAAGACTTGCTGGGCTGCTGGTTAGTCTGCAAAGCATCTTTAGGCCACTGTCTTTCCATTTCATCTTCCCAAGCGTCCTCGGAGGTAGGTTTAAGAGGAACATAATACAATATGTTAGGAGGGTGGCCTGGGTTTGAATCCTGGCTCTACTATTTCCTAGCTGTGGCCTTGCACAAGTTACTTAGCTTTTCTTGTGCCCATTTTCCTGGCTTGAGATACAGAGATATTAGTCACAGGGTTACCATGAGGATTCATGTAAAGTGCTAAGAACACATATGACACAGAGCAAGTACTCACTAAATGTTAGCTATTGTTATCTCTATTTTCCAGAAGAGAAAACTGAGGCTCAGGGAGAGAATGTGTTCATGCTTCATAGCAACTAAGTGCCAAATCTGAAATCCGAGTCTGTCTGGCTTCAACTCCCAGGCTCTTAACGGTGATGGTATACTTTCTACCCTTCACTGACCTGTACATTTCACCTGGCATGCAGTAAGTGTTCTGCAAATAGTATTAGTATTAAGAATGTCCTCCTAAGTGCTACGGTTCTCGTCAATGTCCTCCTACTCGTTCTCTTACCACAGCATCATGTGCTGTTTATAGAGCAGTCCCCTCGCAAACCCCAGAGTCAGGGCACAAACGACGCTAACTTTATTTCAATGCAAAAGGTGTATATTCTGTGGGTGCCACCTGGGCTCATTACCCAAGTTAATTCTTTTCTCTCAGCTGTGGAATATTTTACTTTTCCAATTTCAGAATCTACTTATGTTAAAAAAAAAAAAAAAAAAAAAAGAGAGAGAGAGCAAGAGAAATCCAATCAGCCACCTCAGGTTTGTGAAACAAATAATGCAGCTGGCATAGAACCTTAATCAAACAATTATATTCATAACCACAGCGATCACTGTTCTGCCTAATTTATACAGCCCAGGGCATCCTGAAGAAAATGTCTCTTGACAATGTAAGATGCAATGCAGAGGTGCACTGACACCACTGGAGGGGTGTAGATCTCCAGGCCTGGCATCTTGATGAATCTGAAGCAAACTGGGATTTGGAGGCACATCCCCCAGGAATTCCACCCATGCCTGAATGTCATTCTGCATTTTCTTTTTAAATAAGGAAGTGTGAGAAATAAACTTTTACCTGGCTGCTTCCTTTGTTTTCTGGAAGAAATAAAGTAGAAAGGCCAAGCTGCCTTCATGTCCAGAGAGGACAAGTGCTTCAGAGTCTGGTTGACACGGGTTTGAATCCTGGCTCTGCCACTCACTCAGCTGTATGGTCTAGACAAGTTACTTAGCCTCTCTGAGTGTCATCTGTAAAATGGAGATAACTGTACGTACTCAGAGACTGAGGTTTAAATGAGAGAACAGTGAGTTTCCTATATGAATTTTTGTATTCCCAGTGGTCCCAATACAAGACCTACTTATTGTAAGTCTAATCTAAATGTTTATTCCCTATGTTTACAATCCCAATGTCTATGGTTACTGAGTGAATACTATGTGCCAGAGATTGTGTTAAGTTCTTTATATGCATAAACTTACTTTATGCTAAAAACAACCTCATAAAACATGTATTATTATCCAATTTCCAGCTTGAAATAACCAAGGCTTTGAGAAGTCAGTAGACTGGTCCAAAATAACACAACTAGTAAGAGGGGGAGCTATTAGAAGTGCCAAGATCACAGAGGCAGAGTCAGGATCCCAATGCAGGCTTGTTGATTCTTCTTCTCTGTCCTGCCCCTCCCTCCACATCAGCCATCAAACTCCATGCTCAGCAAACAGCAGATACTTGACGAATGTAATTCCCCCTTTCTTCCTTCTTTTTATTTCACATTCTGGGATTCCTTGGGACAACTCAGAAATCCAAGTAATACTTCAGAGGGGCTTAATCATCATTTCCAACCAATATCAGTGAGCATTTGCAATGGGCTTACTCTGTGTTGGTTACTGGGCAGAGATACTTCTATCCTTGCTATAGCCTCCTAGATTTCTGGATTATCTAGATGAAAAGTAACTGAGCAACGTAACTCTCTTGAATGACTTCGGGTGGGGGAGCTGCATCACTAGCACCTTGGCATATCTGATTTGGCCTGCTTGTGCTGTTCCCACTGTCCTGTGGTGGCACGTAGTAGGCCTAGGTTCTAGTTCCTGCCCTGCCATGATCTTGCTGGCACAGAGTCCAGTCACTGCACTTTTCTGAACTTCAGTTCCTTCCTGTGTCTATGGAGAGTGTTAGACCTGATTCATTTTCTTAGCAAATATTTCTGCCAATTGTTTCCAAACTTTTCACTCCTAGGATCCTATGACTATCCACAATTACCCTATGTTTTAAAATATTTTGTTTCTTATATAAACTACATTCATTAACTAATCATTAATTGTTTTCCCATTTTAAAATCGAGCACATGTAAAGCTGGTCATCAGAGTTTCTGATAAAACACAATAAATGGATCCCTAGCACCTGGTCCATTGCTGACATGAAATAGGCCCCCTTTTTTCTAAATGAAGGAGTACATGAATGGACAAATGCTTGATCCTACAGAGAAGAGCACTGGTGGGTGGAAAAATTAAGAGTCAGAAAGATGACGTAAATTTCAGTTCTACCATTTACAAGCTGTTTGATCATGGGTAGGTCATTTACACTCTCTGCAGCTCAACTATGAAATGAAGATCTATTTTGTTGGGTTGTTTAAAGTAGAAGAATAATAGTGACAATAATGATAAGACAAATTATAGTCCTCACATATATAATATACACTATGTGGTGGGCAGGCAAATAGTGCTTTACACATATTAACCCAATCTGTGTAATAACTCTATGAGGTAGTTACTATTATTATTCCCATTTTACAGATGGAGGAACTGAAGTACAAAGAAGATATTGTGTAACTTGCCCAAAGACAGATTTGTATGATGGAGACAAGATCGAAATCTAGGTGGTCTAGCTCCAGAGTCTGTGCCCTTAATCCTTATGCTCCACTGTTTGGCATGTCATCCAAAGAGCCTAGCATATTGCCTGGGAACTATCATGCTTACTAAGCAGATGCCCTGAAGGTTGGCCAGTGTAGCAGGACAATGAGCACATTTTTTTGGCTGGGCTTTTTGCAATAATGGCAAACGTTCACAGCATCCCTCCATTTAAGTAATCTGGAATGGCCCAGTTGTTACAGTTTGCAATTGAGTATGGGGTGCTATCAGAGACTGGCTGTGCTGGTGACTGTGCTACAAAGACCTTAGTAAATAGGAGGAAATATGAGACAAGTGCTGCCCATTTAGCCTCCTCTCTGGAAGGCAGGAAGGATTTGTCTTGCTCAAGGTTGTTTCCTCCCACCATACCTTTGCCCCTCTAGTGTACCCATGTAGCTTTTGCTTGCCTGCTATTTCTGCTAATAAATGAAATTATCTTTTTGTTGTGGGAGGCGATACTCTCAGCCTATGAATTTGGATGAGACTGGGTAGCCAATGAGAGCACCCCCTTTCCCCTGGCTAGGGTGACTGATTCAGGCAAATACATGACTTTGGTCAGGCCAATCAGAGGCAATCACAAGATTTCCCTGGGGCTATAGAAAAAGAGGTACTGTTTTTTCCCATTAGGTTACAAGGCTGGTAGTAGATAAGTTTACAGGGGTTCCTTTGTCATCACATGGGGAATGCCTGCCTGAGAATAAGGCCAAAACAAAGGGAAACAGAGTCAGGAAGGATTCAATAAGACATTCGAATGCCTAGATCTAGCTGCACTGATGGGAAAATGAGCCCCTGGACTTTCAGTAACATCACCCATGACATTTTCCTTTCTTAAAAACGTGAGTTGGAGTTGGGTTTCCATCCTTACAGCTGGGAGTCATGCCTAACCCACTGTGCTATCAGCCTAGAGTGCCTTTCCTGGACCCTCCTCAATCCATGAGGTTAGAACTCAACTCAGAGGCTGAAACACCACATCACTCTTCAGGCAGACCTGACCACACTCTCCTTCGTGCCCCAGGAACCCAAAACCACAAGGTAGCTGTACTTGTCCAGCTAGTACACTAACTCGTATGCATGCCTATGTCCCCCACTAATTTGTGAGCCCCTCGAGATGCCTCTTATTTATCACCATGTCACTTGTACTGAGTCCAGTGCTCATCACATAGTAGGTATGAATGTTAATGAACAGATGAGCAGGAATCACTCTCTCAGACATCAGCAACATCTCAGCAAATGTTCACTATTTCCTCAAACCACTGATATCAGCTCAGCCAAGCACTCCTTTCTCAAATATTTTTTTTTTCCTGGAGCACCTCTAATATGCCAGGCACTGAATCAAGCACAGAGGGCACAATGACAAACAAGAGTAGTTTTTAAAACCAGAGCTGTTTTAAAATATAATACTCTACTACTATAAAGTTCTGACTATTTCTACTTCGTAAGAAAAATGTCCAGTAATGATCTGTGGATATTAAGCAATGAGAAACGTCCATTTCTGGGTGGACAGACCATGACCTGTGTGGAAATGGGAGCAGCTGCACTGCTGAGCCTGGAGGCAGGAAGAGGTGTCCTCTGGGTCATAGTAACACAGTCTGCAGCTTTGTTCACGTTCTCGTCCTCTCGCCGCATTACTCCTGGACACTGTTACTAATCACACTTATTCACATTGATTTTTTTTCTCCCCGAAGATGAACTACCTCATCCCTCCGTAATGTAATGACTGAAATTAGGCAAAAGCAGCCATCTGATAGATGTTAGGCATCATCCCAGAGAGGAAAACATCAAACAAGATATTATACGTAGTTTTTTAAAAAGTCTTTTAATGTTTCCATTCTCTTAACTGCCCATGCAAATCAGGCAGAATAATTCCAAATGGGGAAAAATGTATTTGAGTCTGTGGCTGTTTTCATGACCCTTCCTTGAGTCGGGTCAACCAAAGAGTGCATTTTTGTGGCGGCCAGTCTTTCCTCGTAAGTACGCGCTGAGCCTCCTGTGTGCCGGGCTCTGTGCTAGGTACTTTAAATCTGGGCTCTCTGATCTGTGTTATAGCACTGTGAAGTTTAACGCTATCAACTTCATTTCACAAATGAGAAAACTGCATCTCAGGGAAGTGAAGGGTTAGCATGAGGCTGTCCAATAAGTGGTGGATTCAAACCAAGGACTAGCTTGACTCTCCAAGCACAGGATCTTTCTACCTCTCCCCATTGTCTACCATTGACACTGTATATTACAGGGATCTAGAAAAGCTGGGAAGAGCCAGTCCTGTGAAGGTTGCATTTATACAGTGTATTGGGTGCCACCTATGGCCTGGTATTACTTAGACCTAGAAAGTAAGTGGGGAGATGCCTGGGTCTGTCATGTGTCTGGATATCCTAAGCTGAGGTCTGGACAGAGAATGCCATAGAACAGCAACCATGTCCAAACACAAATGCACTGTACCCAAGGAAACTTCAGAAATACAACTATGTTTCTCTCCTCTTTAGAACTCAAATGTGGCATTTAGGAATATTTCTAAATGTCAAAAGCCTCCATGAAGATACAGTCTGACTGTCCCCTTTGCATACATTTGAGATACACAGACACTTCCTTCCTGACCATTCATATTTGCCTTGTCTGAGCCCATGTGTACAGCATAGCAGGGCTGTAGCCAAAGCAACCAGGCTCCCTGGGGAATCCTGCTCTCCCAGTAGACTGACAGGGAAGGCCTAGAGATGGAAGGTGCAGGACCAAGGCAAAGACGGAGGTGTCAGTCCTGGGGAGCCTGGTGTCTTACTGACAGCTCAAGGCAATGTTCTGGGCCTACCACTAGACTGAAATCACACACTGCCTATCTCACTTGTGATCTCAGACTGAGGGTCATGAGAATTCCCTCGAACCCACAGACTCTCTCCCTTCTCCGCCTTCAGAGTACAGAGGCAAGTCAACCAACTTTCACTGGAACCTACTATGTCCAAGACCATGTGACAGGCATGGAGAGAGGGAGTAGCACGAATGTCATCTCTACCATCAAGGCACTGAGCCTCCTGAAGGAGATGGGCTTAGAGACAACAGCCCTAACCAGATGCAGCATGGGAACTGCTGGTACCCAGGCTGTATATTGAATGTGATGGGCCTGGAAGGGACTGATGTTTTCTTGCAAAATTGGGAGACAGTGCCCAGGAGAAGGCAATAAATGCCTATCAGATGTCAATGTGCAGCAGCCGCTCTGCAGAACATTTGTATTCAAGGTCTCTGAGGTGATCTCTGGAGGCCTTGAAGGATGGGCAGAATTAAATGATAGGGACAAGGTATAAAATATGCAGAGACAGCATGAGGAAAGGCAGGCAGGCAGAAAATAATAGGAGGGCAGCCTATATCTTTCAAAAGCCAATTAATTTAATTAAGCCTTGCCCTCATGATGTCTTTATGATGACAATTTTCTTGTTGTTTTTCTCCTCATGTGTTTTAGCCTAGTGTCTCCAATTAGGACAACATGTCTAAATACTTCTTTAAATCTCTGTTTCTCCCTAGAGTCCACACAGTGCTCTGTTTGCAACAAAATCTGACTTAACTGTTACGACAAAATGAGGACTACGTTCCTATATGCGAAAAAAGCAGATTGGACTGACACAGACACAAATATTATTTCTGAATATCCTATCCAAAGGCAGGTTTTAACTTCAAAAAGAAAACCCTTTGCATGGTGATTCAAAGACTAGCGGTGAATGAATGCAACAGCATGAGAATCCTGGTCAAACACGTCAAACAAGTGATTATAGTTCAGCAGGCATCAGCCCCAAAGGCCTAAGACCTGTGAAATATCAGGAAAGTGAGTTAAACAAAAATGTTCCTCAAGTACAAAACACAAGGAGCGGCACTCGGAAGGTTAGGTGCACCTGGAGGTAGAAGACCCTTAGGGCTGTGATGAGAATCCGCCAAGGAAGGAGGTGAGATGTACGATGCCAGCCTCCAGCCAGTGCTCAAGACATCCTCAGCGTCTCCATTACTACCACTTACCACTATTTCCTCAGACCAGTGATATCAGTTCCACCAAGCACTCCTTTCTCAAATATTTTTTTCCTGGAGTACCTCTCATATGCCAGGCATTGAATCAAGCACAGAGGGCACAATGACAAACAAGAGTGGTTGGTTCTTGCTCTCAAGTGGGAGGCAGAGCAGTGAACACTTACACATTGTATGCAGCAGGCAGCCTGCAGTGAAGGCCAGATTCACAGGTGTGTGAACTCTTCAGTCACCCAGAGCCCCGCGTTCAGAGGGCCCGTATTTGGTTTGATGGGCTGTCGCTATCTTGAAATTCTGAAAAAAGTTTGAACCAAGGGCCCTGTATTTTCATTCTGCATGGGGTCCCATAAATGATGTAGCCTGTCCTGGAAAGAATGAAAGACCTTTGCCCTCCAGCTTCCATTCTGCCTTTTCCCTTGAGTAACAACAGCGTGGTTTGGGGGAACTGATCTACACTCAAGGTGCCTGAGTGACCTAAGGGTGACCTCATCCCCTGAGCCAATGAGTGTTTCAGGAATGAGCAGGTGACCCAGTTCAAGCTACTGAAACTCCATGGGAAGATTTCCGGAAGTTTCTGGAAGAAAATTGTTCTTTGTTTTTATTTTTATTTATTTTTATTTTTTGAGACAGGGTTTCACTCTGTCCCCCAGGCTGGAGTGTAGTGGTACAATTTTGGCTCACTGCAACTTCCACTTCCTGGGTTCAAGCAATTCTCCTCTCTCAGCCTCCTGAGTAGCTGGGATTACAGGCACGCATCTGGCTAATTTTTGTTTTTTTTTTTTTTTTTAAAGTAGAGACGGGGTTTCACCATGTTGGCCAGGCTGGTCTCAAACTCCTGACCTCAAATGATCTGCCCACCTCAGCATCCCAAAGTGCTAGGATTACAAGCATGAGCCACCATACCTGGCTATTCTTTGTTTTTTTCTTTTCTTTTCTTTTTGAGGTAGAGTCTTACTCTGTTGCCCAGGCTGGAGTGCAATGGTGTGATCTGGGCTTACTGCAACCTCTGCCTCCCAGCATCAAGCGATTCTCCTGCCTCAGCCTCCCAAGTAGCTGGGATTACAGGCGCCCGCCACCACGACTGGCTAATTTTTGTATGTTTAGTAGAGACGAGCTTTAACCATATTGGCCAGGCTTGTCTCGAACTCCTGACCTCAGGTGACCCACCTGCCTCGGCCTCCCAAAGTGCTGGGATTACAGGCGTGAGCCACCATACCCAGCCTGTTCTTTGTTTCTAACACTGAGCAATGGAAGCCTGTCTCTCTTGACCATTCAGTGAACAAGCACATGGTCCACAGTGCTGCTAGCAGCCACTCTACAACAAGGGGAAACTGGCCTGAGTATGGCAGAGCAAAACCAAGATGAGAACCTGGGTCCTTGATGATACTGCTGGTCTCTGGAGCAGCCAGCCCTGAGGCCCACCCTACCTCTGGGCTTCCTTTTATGTGACACAATATATGTCCTAGTACTTGGTGTTAAGTTTTCTGCTAATTACAACCAAAAGTATCTCCAGTGATGCAGAATCAGATCAACCTCAGTTTATAATAAATCTTGATTCTACCACTTAGAGCAGTATATCTTTGGGGAAATCCCATTTTCCCTCCTCCACTAGAAAATGAAGGCAAGAAATTGCATTTTATTAGCTTGTAGTGAGTGCCAAAGGCTATAATGCTAGTGAAGATGCCTGGACAGGGCCTGGCACATAGCAGGGGTTCACTCAGTGATCAGTATTATGATGATGACAATGTTTGGACCTAACAGCTGTCTGCCACTGCATTTCTGGTGATGAGTTGGTTAGGAGCTGAATTTCCCAACTGTAAGAAAAAAACAGCAGAAATCATTGTTTAAAAAGCTGTCTCTTGGCATAAATAGCAAGGTATCACTATACTAATAGAATTTGAAGAACTTGACAAGCAAATTCAATCACTTTGTATATTACAGAAGCAGTAAGTTGGTCAGTTGCCCTCTCAGAAATCTGGACATTCCCTGGTCACCCGTAACATTGGGGCTTTCTTCTTTATGAATGCTAACTACTAGGTTCACTTACACAGGCTGAGAGAGCAAAGCTGTGATTTTGCAAAATTAAAAGTAATTTCATACACGTCACCACTGATACAAATCCTAGTTTCTTTCTGTTCTTATTTAAGTAACCTTCTAAATCTTAATTCTTATTCTGTATTCTCACTTTGATCTCTTGACATTTCCAGCTTTTTCCCCTTCTCTCCCAACAAAACAAAACAGAGCAAAAAGCATCAACTGAGATTTGTGTGATTTCAGCTTCAGAGTTGGATGTCTGAGTGTAGAATAAATTCTAATTCACTGGTGATGGGTAATACACAAATTCTATCCATCAGCATTTTAGCTATTTTTACTTAAAAAATAAGTGTGTGTGTGTGTGTGTGTGCGTGTGTGTGTGTGTGTGTTAGTAGTTTTCCTATTGCCCATAACCTGGACCTCTTTGGGATTGGACAATTCCAAACAAATCAGGAAATTCCACTGGGTATACTTGTGAGATGATCTTTGCCCTTCCTTACAATGTATCCATATTTTCAGGGAAGGAAAATGCAGGAGACCTGCAGTCTGTTAGTGACTTGACAAACTCCCACCCAAGTGTGGGTGTTTCCTGAAGATGACACCAGTTGTGCTGGAAAGATTGTGAAAATGCAGATGCTTTCACACACTCCTCCATGTCAGTTTAAAACTGTTTCCATATGGACCTCTCACATAGTCATGGGAGGAATGATCCAGAAGGTCACTTCCCTGCCTTTCCACAGCTCCGTGCTACCCTCAAGTCGAAGTTCCTTAGCCTGGCATTCAAGGTCCATTAAGATCTCGTCCCTTTTACAGCTTTGTCAGTCACTGCATCCCTTATATTAAGGATCCTGTCCTAGCTGCACTGAACCAGTTAAAATTTCTCCAATAAGGCAAAGAAAAAAAAAGCAATTAATAACTCCAAGAAAGCATGTACAAGAAAAGAGGAATGGTTACAGTGCACTCTTTGGCTCAGGAGAAAAAAAATTAAAAAACAAAACCCCCAAAGCCCATACATTACATAATCATAATTATATAACCAATAACTACCTATTTAACAAAAATGATTCTAATATTATGATAGAGTTCTATGGGGGGAGGGAAAACGAGAGAGGAGGTGGTGTGGGAGTCTTCTATTGCACAAAGTCAACAGATAATGTATACAATTAATAAATGTAAAATAGCAGTACACGCATGTTATTCAGAAACATGGAGGTAAATGGCAGCAGAAACAGGTAGAAGAGATTAGAGTTCCTGTCTCCTGGGAAGTGAGACTTGGGAGTGGGGAGGGATGGGGCAAAGAACTGATTTTTTTTTTTTTTTTTTTTTTTTTTTTTTTTTTTTGAGGCAGAGTCTTGCTCTGTTGCTCAGGCTAGAGTGCAGTGGCGTGATCTCAGCTCACTGCCTCCGCCTCCTGGGTTCAAGCGATTCTCCTACCTCATCCTCCTAAGTAGCTGGGATTACAAGTGTGTGCCACCATGCCCGGCTAATTTTTGTATTTTTGGTAGAGACGAGGTTTCACCATGGTGGTCAGGCTGGTCTCAAACTCCTGACCTTGTGATCCCCCCGTCCTGGCCTCCCAAAGTGCTGGGATTATAGGCTTGAGCCACCACGCCCGGCCAGAACTGATATTTTTTATTATAAACCTTTTACTAAAATTTAACTAAAATCTTGTATACGTATCACTTTCATTTAGAAATAATTACAAATAAAGTTGTTTTTGGTTTTTTTTTTTTCCATAGAGGCATAGCTTTAACATCAGGTTTGATGTTAATATTATAGACACTTTGAAAAAGGACACAATAAACAGAGCTGCAGGGTGGTATTTTACAGATCAAGATAACTTGTTTTCTAATGTGGTGAACACCAGTGATTAGGAGAATCATCTGGAATCCATCAGTGACATGGGCTTTTGAAGCTTTTAGAAATGTTTATTTACCTGACTTTGCATGATTTTCTAGGTTTGGGAGATAAAGATTAAAATCTTTATGATACTGTACATTTTTGTTGCTTGTGGTAAAGCATTGATGCTGAACAAAACACGTTTTTTGTACAAACAATTAAAATGTTTTCCTTTGCTCGCTGTGCACTAATATTCAGTGAACTATTTGCTTGCAGCCCATGTGTGAGCATGATGTTGGAATTCCTTCACATGGATTATTTTGCTGCATGTTTGGAGCTTGTTTCTGATGAATAATTTGCTTGCATGCATTGTGGCTACTAGACAGGAATTGATTCAATGCTAAAGTAGTTTGCTAGCTGCTATGTGCCATTTTTTAACTGATATATTTGCTTTGTCTACATGGATAGCACAGCAATTCATTTTAGTTTATTTTCAAAGAAAAGGACCAATGATGTGTTATTTTTATATTAGAAAAAAACACAGACAAAATTTGTAAGGAAAGTAGCTGGCTCTACTCCACCTCTTCCCTCATTTTTCTACTAAAGATAATTAAGCAGGTGTCAAGAAACATTAGAAGATGGTTGGCTAAGGGATATAAATGAGAAAAAGTTTATATAGGTCAAAAATATAAAAGAAGTATCTAGGGGATGGAATGGGACTTGAAGAGTGGCTAACAGAGACTTTTCTTATAGAAGATGTTATTCAAAATAGAGGAAGTTTCGTACTTCCCTTTGCTCAGTGTCAGGCTGGCTCCATCTCAAAGCGCTGACTCAAGCCAGACACACATGACTGACACTCACACACCTGTGTTAAGGCAAAGGGCTCTACACTTTGAAGCCCTAGAAGATGTGTGTAAAATTTTCTGTCAATTTTGCTAACCATGTCCTTCAAGTCAAGAACCATGTCAAAACACAGAACCTGTCAGAGAGTTGGCACTCAACCAGGCTCCACTTTCTCCCTTCCGTCCTAAAAGGAAGAAAAGCAACCTGTTCTCTCTCTCTCTCTTTTAATCACACTAATCTAAAGCAATCCTCGGTGATAGCCACAGCTTCCATTTCAAACTTCCTGACAGCCCAAGGGTATGTTGTGTCCTGCTAAGTCTGTCCTGCTGGGATACCTTAAGCCTCTTCCAAGGAGACCACCAACCCCACATCTCCCTACTGCCCGCTGGTTTCTGCCAACTAAAGACACAATCCTATGGTGGGGTCACTGTCTTCTGTGAAGCTGTCACCATCATCACCACCCATCCCTAGACTACCCCAGCAAGACCCCACCTTCCCCGTCTCCTTACTCTGCAGCTCTTTAAACAGAGCAGCCCTGGGGGTCCCCGCTCGGACTACAGTCAGATGTTGTGTGCCCTGGAGCAGTTTCCTGGAAGGAGATTAGGAGGACCAGGGCTGTCCTACCCAACTTGCTGGAAAGTTTTGAGAGGGCAATATCATACGTTAAGAAGCAAAAAATATACCGCCACCCCATGGTCTTAACACTACAGGTATATGTAAATGCCTGGAAGGAAAAACACTATTCTGCCACTAATTCCTAAGGTAACAACTCTAAATATTTAACTGTATAATAAAGCTAAATCAAAACAATGTGGAAATAGGTCAAAAATCTGCAAGGTGCTTGACGGAACAGATTCCATGGCCTTGGAATACACGAGAACTCACTATTTAATTAAAAAGGGATAAAGTGGGGGTTACAAGTCTGGGCTTTGGAATCAGATCCACTTAGGTTCAAATTCCAACTCTTCCATTTGCTAGCTGTGTGACTTTGTACATATTACATCACTTTTAAAATCTCACTTTCCTCACAATTAAACCTAGTTTATAAATATGTAATAAGTTGTTGTAAGGATCAAATAACAAAATACAAAGGAAGCACTTAACACAAGGATAGGCACCACCAAATAAGCACTGATTGGGTGGAGTGGGCTTTAAAGTGACACGGACCTGGACTGATCTAGGTGCCATCACTTACTAGTTGGAAAGTCTCATTTCACTTTTCTCATCCGTAAGAGGGAGTTAATGGCTACATTTATGAAAGGGGAGATCTGGGAATTTGGCATGAGTCACTTCCTACAAGTTTTGGGTCTGCATCTTGCAGAACGAAAAATGCACTGGCAGAATGAGAGCAGAGTGAACTGGGAACCTTATGGCTGGGCCCAGAGTCTCTGGAAACCACCCCATCTGTGCTCTGGCAGGTACCTCCCCGCACCCGCAGCTGGGCAGGTCACCATGCAGAGAAGGGAAGTCCATCTCACCCTCAGAATGCTCATTACCCACCCTTTGGCCCCATTTGCCTATAAATTTGGACCCCTCAAAGGTTGCCTATAAATTCAGATCACCTTGCCTCCTACCAGGATATTCCAGACACTCAGGGAGGGTGAACTCGGCTGTCAGATGAGGTTGAAATAGGACAAAGAAACAGCAATCAAACTGCTTCCGTGTGCGGCAGGTAATTACAAAATCTGCTAAATTACAGTGATTAGGCATCGCCAAGCAGAAGTCAAAAGAAGTCTCCAGCAACTTCAGAGGTGGGAGGGGGAAAGTTTAATTAAACAGCTCTTTGCAACTGATTTAATCTCTCCCTCAGAAAAACTCACAGGTTCAGAAGATAGACCAGAGGGAGAGAGGGCTAGGGAAGGGCAGCCAGGGAAATCCTCCTACAATGGGGCTGCCTAGGTCTTTAAATGGTTCTTGGGGACTACGTGATGAAATGGGAGATGGTGGCCTTTATTATGGAAATGTAAGACTTAAGCCAAGGATCAGGGCCCCTGGGGGAGGTGGTAAAGAGGGAACCTGGTTATAATGGTTTTTAATATCCTGCTGGGGCTGGGTCCATTTGCATAAATACAGCCAAGCCAAGCTTCAGGTGGCTGTAGATTTTCTCTTCAAGGATTTAGTCTCTTGTGTCAAAAGTTCACTACCTCCAGACTCTGTCATTTTGGTGCAAAATGTGCCTTTTTTAGCCACCAAACATTGAAAACAAAGCCTTCTCTGCTGGGAGCCTATTTTACCAGCAAAAGTTTCTTTGAAGACTAATTAAATTAAGACTCTGGACAGAACAGAACCCGTTGCAATTGTGGGGTGGAGGACAGAGGATCGAACAATTTAAACTGGCTGGGGCAGCTCTGTGCCTCTGTGTTGAACTAATTTCGATTTTACCACGGGCACTTTACAGAGAGGATGGGCTTCTGCAGACTAGAGTTTGCCACTGGGCTGGTGGTCCCCAAGGGAAAACGGTGCTCGGACTACAGTGAGAGTTTAATGTCCTGGTTAAATGCTAAGCTTGTGACCTTGGGCAGCTTATAAAACTTTTCTGGGTCTCTTTTTCCACATCAGTACAAGTGCATACTTGCTCTGGGTACCTTACATTATTTTGATATGATGGAGTAATATTGAGATTAAATGTGAATGACTTAGAAAGGAAGAGAATCTAACTGATCAATGTTCCCAAAGCTCTGTTTATGCCATTGTCCTACTCAGAAACCTTCTGTGGCTCCTCATTGTCCATTGAATGTGGTCAAGTTTCCCCCTGATTAGAGAGTTAGCTGTAGTGTAGTAAAAAGGGAAATGAACTTGGAGTTAGTCTTGCACACATAGGCAGGTCTCTCCACCTGAAACAGTTTTCCTCCCTTCTCCAAAGGGCTAAGTGTTACTCATCCATTAGCTGTGTGTGATCTTGACAACGACTTATCCTATCCAAGCCTTGGTTTGCTCACCTATAAATGAGGAAAATACAAAGCCTCAATGTCAGGATCCTGGGGAAGATGAAATTCACCCACCCATGTGAACTGGCCTGGGCCGCAACGGGTTCTCAATGGAAGCTCGCTGAATGTGACAAAGGTCACACTGCAGATTACCAGGCAAAGGACAGGAAACCTTATCCAAAAAATTTTGATTGTAACCTCAAAGATCATCTCAGATATTTTAAAAAGTAAGCGGTGTGGATAAGAGCCCTTTCTTCTGACTGTGGCAATGATTAAAACCAGGCCCTGAGCAAAGAAAAATTCGACACACTGTAACCCTTCAGAGACAGGAAGCTATCGTTAAAAGGTCATCTTTTGGGCCCAGACTTCATACAGTCCAGGGGAAGGGTTCCAAATGGTTATACTTTCATTTTGCTGTGTAGCCAAGAGGATTGAGAATCCACAGGGCCTCATCTGTTGTTCCTTAAACAAACATCTAATGTAATTTGAAATTTCACTTCATTACGTTGATGGCCGCCAGCAACTCCTCTCCGGCCTGTTAACCCTGCCTTTTAGGTAGACTACGCCACTTTTTGAGCAGCCAAAAACGTGCCAGCTTGCCATGAATTCTCATGAGGAAAATTACAAAACAGGCTGTGGAGAAGCGCCCCGTCCACGATTTCCCCATGTGCCTTGCAAGGTTTCTCTCAATCTCTTTTTTCCCTCAAAGCCAGTATTTTTAAAAGACATGCTACATCTGAGTCCTAACAGCAGCCCCATATTAAAAAGAAAGGATATCCACAGTCTTGAAAGGAGGCTCGGCAAGAAGGTAGTTGGCTGGGGCCTGCGGTTTGTCTGACTCTAAAATACACAGCCTAAAGCACTGGTGTTTTCCGTTGTTGAATGTAAAAGAGGTGCAGTGCAAAATAAGTGGTAGGTATAACATTTGCATCAAAGCATCTAAAAGTGAAGGCAGTAAATGTTTACTTGCCACTGATCTCATAAGGAAGGAAACACCTTTATCAGCATACCCTGGCTTTTGGCAAACTGTCATCTTATTTAATCCTGACAAAATCAAGTGAAGTAGGTATTATTGTTTCCATAATAGAGTATCTGGTTAAGTGGCTGTCCTAGGGTCACTAAGCTGCTATGGGGTAGAGTCACAGTATGGAATGGTAAAGAGTAGTATTTGTTCTGAAATTAGACAGATCAGGATTCCCACCTGGGCTAGATGTGAATTCCATTCTTTAGTGACCTTCAGCCGGTTAATGAAACTCTGTGCTTTAGTTGCTTCATTTAAAAATGGCAATAAACCAGCTGTGGTGGTACATGCCTGTAGTCTCAGCTACTTGGGAGACTGGGGCAGGAGGATCACTCGAGCCTAAGAATTTGAGGCTGCAGTGAGCCATGATTGCACCACTGCACTCCAGCCTGCACAACAGAGCAAGGCTTCATCTCTAACAACAACAACAAAGGTAGTAATGGCTACTTCATAGGGTTATGGAAGGATTTGGCAGGCTTGTAAAGCACTTAGTAGGCTGCCTGGCACATGGTAAACACTTGGTAAATGTTAGCCATTGTTGTCATTACCAGATGGCATTGCTAGAGGACGTTCTAACTGTAGGCTTCAAGTAAACTTCCTGTACCTGTCTGTCAAAGTCCCAGATCTTTGCAAAATACAATAAACAAGTCAGAAAAACAATAATAACCCCCTCACCACCACCCCTGTTGTGGGGCTCCAGCCCTGTGAGATGATGGGCTAATTCCCCATGGCAGGAGTTCTGCACGTTAGTTCAGGGGATAGCAGATACAGGTCACTCAGTCTGATGATGCTGTGGCCTCAGATTTGCCCTCTGGTGGGAGATGGCTCCGTGAGCATGAGATGGAGGTGGGGGGGCCGGAAGGGTTCTGGAAGTGTTCTGAGAAGATCTCCGACTACTCTCTGGATTATCTCACTTGATAGGGGGATAGCTGGTATTGAAAAGGAAGCACTAACGCTGATATATGACCAAGCTAAGCTAAAAAATTCTCTGTTGCAGTTTCCTTATCTGTATAAACTGGGATGGGGAGACTTACTTTACTGCAGTGGTCCCCAACCTTTCTGGAACCAGAGACCAGTCTCATGGAAGACAATTTTTCCATGGACCAATGGCAGGTGGGGATGGGGGTGTGGGATGAAACTATTTCACCTCAGATCATCAGGCATTAGATTCTCATAAAGAGCACACAATGCAGATCCCTCGCATGCGCAGTTCACGATAGGGTTCAAGTTCCTATGAGAATCTAATGCCACTGCTGATCTGACAGGAGGCGGAGCTCAAGTGGTAATGCCTCCTGTCATCTCCTGCTGTGCAGCCCGTTTCCTAACAGGTCATGGTCTGGTACAGGTCCACGACCCAGGGTTGGGGACCCCTGCTTTACAGAATTGTTGGGCTGGGCTTCACTATATTTGTCACAGAGCTGTTCCACAGGGGAGAGTGATGTACCCTGGAGGCTGGGAGCAGGACCCGAACTCAGCCCCTGTTCTCCAGGCACCATACTCCACAGGCAGCACAACCTATAAATTAGAAGCTAGAATTGACTGTGGAACAGGCTTCCTGACTGCATCTGAGGCAAAAGGCTGCCCAATGCTTCTCCTTTGGACAAGTGAGAATCGGTTTTTTCATTGGTAAGGAGGGAATAATATCTCCTCTAAAGAGTTGAGGAGAGAAATAAAATAGAAATAATATAAAGGGCTTCACAGGGTAACTGGCACCCAGCTGGGGCTCAGGAAATGGCAGCAATAATTATTACAACACATGTGAAGTAGTGGGGAAATTAAAATGCTGCATAAACTCAACCTATTATTATTAGTCTTCCTATATCTACTTCATAGATCCTCAATTAAGGCGTAATTAAAGATTAGCTAAGGTTACAAGGTTGGCTGCCCACATTTTCTTTCTTGGTTTGGTCTTCAGTGCTGCTTGTAACTTTTATTCAGGCCCCAGGCAAGACATAAAAATACACTCAAACAGCCAGCCACGTTAAATGCCAATGAGATTCTGCAACATCTAAACCTGGAGAACACTGCTGCAGATTTGCTACCTTTCAATCTCAGAAACATTCAGGAGGCCAAGGAGGTTCACACTGGGGAGGCAGTGCAAGGTAGTTGCACTGGAAGGCAGCCAGTCACTTGTAAGCTGGGGGTCTCACTCAGCATCCCAGGACCTCTGCTTCTGTAGCCTGACGGTAGGAATGCCTGCCTCCGGAGAGGAGAGAACATATGTTGCTCCTGGCAGGTGCTCAATAAATGTGAGCACCTCTCTCCCCTTCTGTGCTTTGTAAAGAGCTCAGGGCCTTATATTTGGCTATTTCTGTCCACCAACTGCAGATACAAATTAAAAATACCTTCCAGGGGAAAAGGGGGACAAGAGGACAATTTTTCATGGGGCTTCTAGCACAAGGGTGCACTGGAAATTAGAGATACTGTTGGGAATTTTGAAATACCCCTCAACTGGGCAAGTACTCAGGGCAGTATTTTTGCCAGGGAAAGGAGCATGGTCAAAGAGGTAGCTTCTCAGGACAGGTCCAGTTGGCAAAAATAAAGACCAATAAAGGGGGACTGAGGGAATGCTGCCTGGGGAGATCCCACAGAAAGACAGAGTGGGCTGTAGTCACAATATTGGGGCTTTGATGTAGGCTCTGTTCATTCACACATTCATTTGTTAATCTCTCACAATCCTAGAGAATCAGAGAGGTGATCAAATCTGATATGCTTATCTTAAAAGGAAGAAAAGGAAACATAAAACAACGGCACAAACACAAACCCCCAACAAGATCTGTTATTGTCCTGCATTGTTTTGCTACGTGATGAGCAAAGGATTCTCAGGAAAACATGAATCACCCGGGATCATTCCCAGACTCTGTGTGTCTTGGGGACATCTCAGGTGTTCTCCAGGCCTTAGTTTCTTTATCTTTCAGGGGTTAGACTAGCAGACCTGGAAGGTCCTTCCAGTGCTAAAGCCTTGACTCTCTGAGTCTATGAAATCCACAGTGCTATTAGGAGTGCTTATGTACATCACAGAAAGGCGTTCTCTCTTCCCAGAGTGAATTTAAAACAATTGCTTCACATGAGGTCAAATTTCATATACTTCAGGGATTCAGCCATTACCTAGAGCGAGCTCACCTGACCTGCTTTTATATGAGTTCATAAAGTAGGCGGTGGGAGATGTGTTAATAGTTTTCATGAGGTGCTATGGCTCAAGATCTGGAGATGATATGAATTATGCTTTGTGTTAAAGCCGTCTTTATTCTCCTGGGAGGAAGAAACTAGACATACTATACGCAAGTTCTTTTTTTTTTTTTTTTGAGTAGAGGAACTTTTGATTTACTATGCAGGAGGGGGTTGTGTTTCATGACCAACACTTATTTTGGTTCTACTTCATTATTTCTGTGCATTTTGTGGGTGAGGAAGTATGCAACTTTTAAGAGTTTCTTGAACACTTGGAAAAAAGGAAGGGGAAGAAGGGCGCTAAGCACCTATTAAGCTCCAGGCACCTTTTATTCCTTGTACTCCAATAACTTTACTCCAATAACTTATGAGATAGGTTATTGTACTCTGCCCATTTTACAGGTGAGGAAACAGGCTCAGAGAAATAAAGTAATTGCACCGAAGCTAATCAGCCAAACAAATCTGTTTAACTATACAGTTCCCACAGTTTGTGCCATTTTGGGTTGGGTTGGAAATGACCTAATGAGCTTGGGTAACAGGAAACTGTCTGGGCCACAGAGTAAGGAACAGAGTATCAGAACACAATTAAGAAAGTTCAGTTCTAGCGCTGTGTTATAATGCTGATAACAATGATACCAAGACGTGCAGAAAAATAAGAGGTAGGAACCATCCACTTGACATAAATTCCAAAGAAATATGTACTCTATTGAAGAAAATGGTTAACTTATTTTCAAAATCCCAGGCAGGAAGTTGAAGGAGCTGGATTCTAGTTTCGGTTTTGCAACTGTCGAACAGAGTCACCTTGAGCAGATCACCCAGTGTCCTTGAGCCAGAATTTCTTCCCCTTGAAATAATAGGGTTGTACAGTGAGATCTGTAA
The DNA here is from genome assembly GCF_043159975.1 of Macaca nemestrina. Lineage (NCBI taxonomy): Eukaryota > Metazoa > Chordata > Mammalia > Primates > Cercopithecidae > Macaca > Macaca nemestrina. The sequence continues at coordinate 78,163,019 of NC_092136.1, forward strand.
GGGCCCTTTGAGTTAAAGTTTCGTGATTCCATCTGTAAAATTCACTTAATATAACAGTTCATTCCCCAGTGAGGGATAAATGAGGTGTTACAGGGCTGCCTTGTAAGTTTCATGCACACGTTTCATCTCCTTCAACTAGAAGGTGAGTTCTTGCAGGGCTGGAATGCTTCTTATGGCACCCCGCACACGTCAATAACTGTTGAGTTAACTGGAAGAGTGAAAGCAGGAATGGGTCTTATCATTCCTTGTGCTAAAGAACACGGACTTAGGAAACAGGAAGACGTGAATTTTAATATAGCTTGAGTCTGAGCCTCATTTTCTTCATTTATAAAATGGGAGCAATATTACCTACCTCACTGGATTGTTTACAGTTTATTATTATTGCCGAGTTCAGTGTTTTTATTGAAAGAAAGGCAAAAGAGAAAGAATAAATAAAGATCTTAAAGGGTGCAATTAACTCCTTAACTAATATCTTTATTAGACTAATGGCAGCTGTGTGCATGTACCTGTGTTCACTCAAGTGTTTCTGAGGAACTGTTAATGGCAGAGTATAATACTAATCACTGGAAAAGAGGCCATCAGAAAGAGTATTTACCAAGTACCTAAATATACTATGTGCCTAGCACTTTTCTGCACTAGCTGTGGGAAGTAGGAATTGCTCTTCCCATACTGAGGATAAGAAAAGCAATGCGCAGAGAGGTTAACTAGCTAGCTGATGGTCAAACAACTTGTAGAAACCAGCAGATGTGACAAGATCAGAGGGTTTAATGAACTAAAATAAAATGGTGAATAACTGGTACATTTCAATAATCATCCTTCGCTATTGCTAAAGACAAGGTAATGTGTTAGAATGAGAAGGTGGGTGGGGAAGGAGGAGAGGCTGCCCTAAGTAATTACAGCACATAGGTCAAAATCAAGGTGGGGTTCACTTAGAAGGGGGGTAAGGAACTTAAAACTACATGTATTTGTACTGAAATGCAAAAAAGAGGTTAATTAAGGAACTTGATTGAAAAATGACACTTAAAGAATCCTTCAAAAATGCTTCCCTTCTCAGAAACACATCAAATTATTTATCATTATTGCAATTTAAAAAAATTGGGTTGGAAATGTGTCCTAGGCATCTGTGATGTTATTGTTCCTTTGCTGTTAACAAACCCACAGAAGAGCCTTCTGTGCATGGGGAAGGGCAGTGATCCTGGAGGCTCAGACAGCTGGGGAAGGAAGGAGAGGGTCTGGTGGACACCCACTCCCCAGTGCAAAGGGATCCATATGTGTTTAGGCCATGGTTTCTAGTTTGCAGGATACAGAAAGAGAGATTGTGCTACAAATACCTCTCCATTTCAATGCCAGCTGGTGTTTCCCAAAGGGTGCTTTTCTGAACACAAGTCCTATGAGAAGTTCCTGAAAATGTTCCATGTTTAAAAGGTTTGGGAAACCCTGCATATCATCTCTTCCGCTTAGAGAATCACAGTGCACATTAGCTAACAAGTTAATGCTGCTGAGAACTCCTGCAGTAAGGAATCTCTTCCACCTTAACATTTCCCAAATGTATTTGTCCATGGAACCCCTATTTCAAATAGCTCCTATTAACAACCTGCAGAGCTAGTTCTCTTAGGTGTTAAATAAAATTTATAGGAGGCCATTGGTTTGGACTGAGCTCTTGCACTAGGCCCAGCAGAGCAAACCAAAATGGAGTCACTCATGCAGAAATTCCACTACCAAGCCAAAATGAAGTTGTTTATCTGGCCTTGTAAGAAATCAGGAGAGAGAGATGATAGTCACATCCCCAAACAGGCCAGTTTTAGCCAGCACGATAAGGAAGTCCCCTCTGCTTTAATTTAAACAACCAATGCACTTTTTGGTCTCTGTTTCTGCTTTCCTTTTCTGACTACAAAGCTAACCTCCTCTGCTTAGCCTATTGGAAAATGAGTATTGCCCAATTCTAGAATCACAAATAAAAGCCGATTAAGATCTAAATTTGTTGTAATTTTGTCTTTTGACATAGGGATACTTTTAAAGATTATCCTTTCCCACCGAGGTTATTTTAACAATCCCCAGGCTCACTTCTCTACAATCATCCATCACCCTGATAATTGAGTGATTGTTCTAGCAGGAAATCTGACTAGGTTTTGGTCTTAATCAAAAACTTTCCATGGCTTCACACTATCTACAGAATAAAGTGTGAACTCTTTAGCCTGATATTCAAGATTCTTCCTGCTGCAGCTTTAAATGACAACCCCACGCTACTCCTTTCTAGATTCTGCCTGCTGGCACCCTGCCAGTCACCCTAGGTGCTAGCCTTTTTTATTCTGAAATAATTTTAGGTTCACCTAAAACTTGTAAAAATGGTACAAAGAGTTCCTATGTACTTTTCACCCAGCATCTCTCAGTGATAACATCCAGCCTTTTCCAAATGATACTCGTCATTTACCACTCACAAGCATCTATCTTAAGGAACACGTCCATGTTTGATTCTTCTTTGCATTCCTCCTAGCACCTGGCACTAAGTACATATCAACAAAGTATAGGCTCTGTGGTGCCCAGATTTGCATTTCATAGTCAATTTTTTTTAAGCTGAGAACAAAAATAACAAAATAAAAATATGCCCTCTACTTATCATTACTTCATTAAAAAAAGAATATTTTAATAGGATGGCAATGTTAGAATAAGAAACAATCCTGATGAGCAAATGCCTACATTATTCTGCTCGTCTCGTTTGTTGCAAGCAGAACCCTCGTGGCCAAGCAGAGTAGACCATCATCTGGCAGGCCAAAAGCTTGGCAAACAAAACCAAGGAGGGTTACGCTGGCTTTCTAGCACTTTGTCAGATTTATGGTGAGGGGTTTGGGGATTTGTATACTACATGCAGCTCCAAACAAGCTTGGAGTATAAGTACTTACAGCATGGTTACACAAGACTTTCCCTTGTTCTTATGGCAAAAGCAGAAGTGATTTGGACTAACTAAGCCCAGAAATTGCATGCAAAACCAAAAGTCCATTTGGAATTCCCAAATCTCTCTTCTGGCGGTAACACCTTTTCATGGTCTGGGTGGTAAACACATTTCTGTGCACATACAGCTCCCATCTGGGGGCTTGATTCCACACGGCTGCAGTGACTTTCTACAAGCAGATAAGGGTAACGGAAATCACACATTTCTGTGGCCTCCCGTTGTTTCCTTTCTCCTTCTCTGCTACTTCAGCTGGAACGGAGATGAATTTTCCTGCAACACTCAGTCTCCAGAGGAACACTTCTCTCTCCACATACGGCTGAGCTTTTCACGGGGTTTCAGAAGCCCAGAACGATCTTTCTCTAAGGCAGACCTGACCATGTCAGAGCTCCTCGATGGCTCACTGCTGCCTAATAGAATCACGCTCAAACTTTACAGCGTGATCTTCTATGCCCTTCATAAACTGGCCCTGAAGGCCCCTCTAGCATCTCACTGGGGAGGAAGGAACGTGGTATTAGCAATTTCACAACAATGTCTTGTTCTTTCATTCCTTGGTATCTTTGTGCATGGTATTGCCTGTACCCAAAAAAGTCTTTCTTGCTCTGTCTGCTTGGAGAACTCACATTTATCCTGAAAGAATTAGCAGATGTACCAATTCTTCGCTGGAGCCTTCCTGACCCCCACAGAGAGACTTAATCTCTCCATTCTCTATGTTCCCATAGCAGCCTGTACAAACTATTAGTAAAATGAGTTAAAAGCCACCCACTTCATCGAACTGCAATGTTTAAGTGCAAGCATACATAAAGCCCTTGGAACAATCCATAGCACTTAACAAAGGGGTGTAGGTATAATCACTGTTATTGTTGTTAAAAACAACATATTTTTGTTGTCTGCTTGTATATTTTTAAACAAACCTGTTAGGCTATGAGCTCATGAAAGACAGAGACTAGGTTCTTCAGATAAATCTCTTATCCGCAGCACCTAGCACAATGCTAGCTATATAGTGGGAATGAAATAAATTAATTTGTAAGAAATTAATTTCCTCTAGACTCTAAAGTAACATGTTTTCCCTAGAAAATGTATAAAAGAAAAAAGTACAAAGGAAAAAAATGTATAAAAGAAAAAAGTACAAAGAAAAAAACAAAAACCAGTCACAGCTACAACAGTAATAACTGCTGTTAACGCTCCCTGGTATATATATATATTTCCTCCTAGTCTTTTATCTTACTATTTAAGCATATGTTTATCAAATTAGGTTCATACTGTATATACAGTTTATATCCAATCTCCACTTAACATTATACTATGAGAGTTTTCTTTTATCTTTCAAATATTATTTGAAAACATGATTTTAATGACTACCTAAAATTTCATCAGATGACAGATGTTATTTTACCAACCTCCTATTATTAGACATCTAAGTCATTTTCAGTTTTTCCGCTTTTGAAAATATTTCTTGAATTGAATCGTAAAAAGCGCTGCCAAGGGGTAGGCTAATTCCCAGATTAAACGGAGGACCCCCACCCCCACTTAGGAGTGATGGTCTGGTCTAGAAGAGCAGAGGACGAATTCCTCTTTCCTGGGGATGGTTTAAGTGTCTCTTGGAAGGACTAGCAGACATTCACGGATGAGCTCACTCAAGAGGCTGACAGGGAAGCAGGCTCAGATTGAAGTCAGTCTCTTCTTCCTCCCAGCCCTGCTCCATCCCATTAACATTCCTCCTGGGAGATGGCAGTTCCAAAGGACAAACAGGCATTGTTGGGACTCAAGGACCCTGAGAATGGGCCCTGTAACCTGAGCCCCACCGGCTTGGATACGCTTGGGCAGGTCACCCTGGGGACGCCATGGTGACAGATGAAAGTGCATCTCAGGGCCTGGATTGTGTTTCCAGGGCACAGGTGTGGGGAGATTATCTTTCTGACAAGCCAAGCACTTACCCCAATCTCTACAGCTGCTTTCTCTTCTCTCCCTGGTCCTAGGCCTATCAGAAATAGCACCCTCAAGCCATTCTCTGTTAAAGCCAAGAGCTGTCTTCACTTGAGCCTTTTTGCCTGAAAAGTTACCGAAAGAACCTGACAAATTGCCTCACTTTGTCAAGCGAAAGAGTGAACAAACATCCTGCATTTTGAATGCCCAGGCAGGCATGTCCCCCGCAAGCCAGTGGAGCCCTAAAGCTCTTCCAGGGAGCTCACAGCCTGGTGGGTGCAAAGACTGTGAGCTCTAGCACCGGATCCCTGCGGGCTTCACACCTGCTAGCTGCCTGACCTTTTGGCAGATTGCTTGATCTCTCTGAGCCTCGGTTGCCTCACTTGTGAAAAGGGAACAATGCTGGTGTCTCAGAACTGCTGTGAAGATGAAATGAGACCAGAGACATAAAAGCACTTAGCACCTTATGTGCCTAGCAAAGGTGTTCCTGTGGAAAACTGCAGAGCTGTGAAAGGCACCAGGTGTGTTTGAGAAACAGAAAGTGGCATATGGGGCTGGCAGGTGGGCCTATAGGTGAAGGCCTAGGGACTTGCCTAAAGTATTTGCCCAAGCTGCTGAGGGAGGGTGGGGAAGGGGTGCCCAAGTAGGGAAAGGCTGTTCTGTTCAGGCCTCAGCAACACCCATTCAGATGTGACTTGGAAGCAGCCTGACGTCTAGGCTGGGAGGCAGAAAGGCAAGCCCTGGCAAGGTGCCGGGGGGGTCCCACAAGCAGCAGGTGCTGGGACAGGGCAGACATGGGAACAGGAACCCCTTGGCTCTCAGCGCCCACCCCAACGTGTTGTAGAATCCAGAGCAGGCTCTCCCTGCAGCCCGAGGCTGCCTGGACTCACTCTCACCTCACAAAGCTGTCCCTGAAATGGGCAGAGAGCTGACTCTGACACAACACAGGCTGCATTCTTGGTCTGTCTTTAATCAGATTTCTCTTTTGTAAGATTCAACACTTTCTGAGCACCTACTGTGTGCCAGGCACTTTTGTACATAGGCTCTCATTGGCTCCCATGACAGTCCTGGGGAACTATGGAGTTAGACACACTGAAGACAGCATGTAGTGCTATGGTGGACCAAGGCTCACTTCTGGCTTTCCTCTAGGGCAAGGGTGTCCAATCTTTTGGCTTTCCCTGGGCCATATGGGAAGAAAAATTGTCTTGGGCCACACATAAAATACACTAACACTAATGATAGCTGATGAGCTGAAATAAAAAAAAAAATCACATCTGGGTGTGGTAGCTCATGCCTGTAATGCCAGCACTTTGGGAGGCCCAGTTGGGTAGATGGCCTGAGCTTAGGAGTTTGAGACCAGCCTGGTGCAACATGGTGAAACCCATTTCTACAAAATACAACAACAACAACAACAACAACAACGAAAGCTGGGCATGGTGGCATGTGCCTGCAGTTCTAATAATTGGGTGGCAGAGTGGAAGGATCACCTGAGCCTGGGAGGTCAAGGCTGCAGTGAGCTGAGACTGCGCCACTGTACTCCAGCCTGGGTGACAGAGCAAGACCCTGTTCTCAAAAAAAAAAAAAAAAATTGCAAAAAAAAGGTCTCATAATTTTTTAAGGAAGTTGATGAATTTGTGTTGGGCTGCATTCAAAAGCCGTCCTGGGCTGCAGGCATCCTGTGGGCCATGAGTTGGACAAGTTTGCTCTAGGGCAAAGGCTGACTGACCTCCCACTCCTCTGAGCCCGTAGTCATTCCTAAGTGCAAGCTCTGTGGGCAACATGAGGCAGAATCTGTCCCAGAGGAGCCAGTGGGCAAAAGGATGGACTTGTTTTGTGCCTTGTATGTGCCAGGCTTCCTGCTTAACTTTTCACAAATACTACCTCATTTGCCTCCCTCTCCCCACTCCTAGGTAAGATTTATTATCCTTATTACATGACAGACAAAAAAAAAAAAAAAAAAAAAAAAGGCTCAGTGAGGAAGGTAAATTGTCCAACGCTCTGTGGTCACAAATTGGAGAAATAGTGATCTGAAGCCAGTTCTGGCTGATTCCAAAGCCTGTGCCCTTCCACGGTACTGTGTGTCTTTCCAAGAGAAGCCCTGTCAGGCCAGAAGTGCTCAGGATTCTGGCCAGACTTTCAAATCCAATGAAACTCTCCCTGAAGAGTCAGTGCACGGTCCTGCGAGGGTCTTCAGGACAGACTCTTTCTCCCCAGCCCAGAAATGTGCATCTGCTATTAGCTCCAAAGAAGAGGACTTCAACTCATTATCCTTAATGAATGTGCACCTTTGAGACAAGATGTGCTGGGTTTGCTCAGACAGCAAATGCAGTCTGTAGGCGGCAACCCCCAAACTAGGGAAGGAGGCCCTGGAGGAAAGGGGAGATTTCACACCCCAACTTCTAGGAAATTTTCCAGTCCTAAAGGAAGTATGTTCTGAAGCTTGAGTTATGTTCCAAGAAGGATCCTGACTCTCGGAAGAAGTGAGACAGAAGAAAAAAAGGACACCTTGGTGTAGGGGCAAGGGGTGGGAGTCAGTGTGAGCAGCAGACTCTTATCCTGAGGAATGCGGAGAGTGGAAATGTCTGACCCGTTGTGCAAATGAGCAGGACACAAGTCTGGTCCCTTCCTACCCTCTGCCCTTCTTTATATATTACTTTCTCTGCTTCACCAGGAGAAATTCACATTCAGCAAATACACATCATTTAATTGTCTGTCATAAATTCTCATTTGTCCAGAGGGATAGAAATTTTCAAGACATATTTAAAAACTGTTTTTTTTTTCTAGTCGGGAAATGTACCTAGATCTTTAGTGATACTGTAGACAACCTGTTTGAAAATCTTTATAATCCAGGTGTGCTACTTTAATGTGCAAAAGTACACCATCAAGAATCTTGATGACAAAATCAGAATAAAAGTAGCATGTGGTAAATAAATATTAGTTTTCTCTATCTCCAATCCTGTACTTAAAATGCTTCTATTTATTAAAGATTCTATTTGCCATGTATTTTAGTACCAACACATTCTGTTTGGGTATAGCCTTTTGGGAAAATGCCTGTTGCACAAAGGTGTGTGTACAACGTGCCTGCCTCACTGCATAGTGCGTGGTGAGGACCACCTTTGTGTTCCCCTCCTTGGAAGCATTCATACTTTCACATGCCTTATCTCACAGAGGCCATATGACAGGCTAAAGAGGCCAGCAGAGCAGCTGGTCTTCTTCTTTCCTTAGAGATAAGCAAAGTGAGGGCCAAGGAGGCAGAGGGACTCTCCAGTGTCATCACTTGTGAGAGGCAGAGCTGGGATTGGAAGCAGAAATCTGCCTGGGATGAGCTAGCTGACATGTGGTGACTCTAGTGAAAATGCTCAACCTCTGCAGAAGCAGTATGGGGTTCGTAGTCCTGACTCAGGCAGACAAAAAAGCAAAGAACCTGATTCTGGTCCACACTTTCCTACCCATCCCTAGTACGTTTGCCAAAAGAAAAAGGCTGATGAAGATCATTTTCCCCACCTGACCACACATCTGGGAACCCAGGCTCTGAACAAACCAGGCTGCCTTATCTGAAGGAGCTGCCTTACTTTGAAATAACAAATTGAAGTTTCTTCTCATCCTCAATGTCCTCCCAGCCCATCAAATCCCTAGTAACTTGAAGGGCGAGGCTAAGAGACAGCTTCAAAATGGCAGAAATCACAGTGAATTTTCATCATCCATTTGAAGATCTGCAGGGCAGGGCTTTTGATGTCAGCTGGCTTCCCTTGGTCTGTCATTCCTGGTGCCCAAGAGCAATACTTGAGAGACAGGTCTGGATATCAGGAACATTCCTGTTCTTCTCAGATTCAGTATTAATTGTAGCTCTGTTCATTAAATGCTTTCTATTTGCTAGGTACTGGGCTAAGAGCTTTTCGTAACGTATATTACATCTTCACTTCCCTTTGCTGGGTCAGTATTATTATACCTTATTTTACAGATAAAGCAACTGAGGCTCAGAATGGATTACTAATCTGTCTGGGTTACTCTGCCAGTAGGTGGCATGGCTGGGATTTGAACTGAGGTCTATCTGACTTCAAAGCTTCTCCTGCCCTTTTACTAAAAACTCTTAATAAGAGGATAAAATCAAATTATTTTCCTGTGATTTTCCACAAGATTTCTCTTCCATTAAGAACTGTACTTTGGCTATCTTTTAGATAAAAACAAGAGTAATTTTGGAAAAACTTCTGTTCATAATCAAAACAACGATTCTCTATAGATATCTATGTACAGGCATTCCTTGTTTTATTTCACTTTGCTGTAGTGCATTTTGCAGATACCATATTTTTACAAATTGAAGGTTTGTGGCAACCCTGCATCAAGCAAGCCCATTGGTGCCATTTTTCCAACAGCATGTGCCCACTTCATGTCTCTGTTTCTCATTTTGGTAATTGTTGTAACATTTCAAATTTTTAAACAATTATTATCTCTGTTACGGTGATCTGTGATCAGTGATCTTTGATGTTACTATTGTAATTGTTTTGGGATGTCACACACTGTGTCTCATGTAAGAAGGCAAACCTAAGTGATAAAGGTTCATGTTCAGACTGCTCCACTGACTGGCCATTCCCCGTCTTTCTCCTTCTCCTCTGGCCTTTCTATTGCCTGAGACACAATGATATTGAAATTAGGCCAATTAATAATCCTACAATGGCCAAGTGAAAGAAAGAGTTGCTTGCCTCTCACTTTAAAGCAAAAGCTAGAAATAATTCAACTCAGTGAGAAAGTCACGTCAGAAGCTGAGATAGGCTGAAGGCTAGGTGTCTTGAGCCAGAGAGTTAGCCACATTATGAATACAATGGAAAAGTTCTTGAAGGAAATGAAAATTGTGACTCCACTGAACACACAAATGATAAGAAGGCAAAACAGACTTTTGGCTGTTTTATGTTTTATGGAGAAAGTTTTAGTGGTCTGGATAAAAGATCAAACCAGCCACAACACTCCCTTAAACCAAAGCCTAATCCAGAGCAAAGGCCCTAACTCTTTTCAATTCTGTGAAGTCTGAGAGAGGTAACGAAGCTGTCTATGAAAAGTTTCAAGCAAGCAGAGGTTGGTTCATGAGGTTTAAGGAAAGAAGCTGCCTCCATAACAAAAAAGTGCAAGGTGAAGCAGCACGTGCTGAGGGGAGAAGCTGTAGCAAGTTATCCAGAGAATCTAGCTAAGATTGTTGATGAAGGTGGCTACACTAAACAGCAGATTTTCTTTTTCTTTTCTTTTCTTTTTTTTTGAGATGGAGTTTTGCTCTGTTGCCCAGACTGGAGTGCAGTGGGGTGATCTCAACTCACTGCAAGCTCTGCCTCCCGGGTTCACACCATTCTCCTGCCTCAGCCTCCCAAGTAGCTGGGACTACAGACGCCTGCCACCACGCCTGGCTAATTTTTTGTATTTTTAATAGAGACAGGGTTTCACCATGTTAGCCAGAATGGTCTCAATCTCCTGACCCATTGATCCACCCGCCTCGGCCTCCCAAAGTGCTGGGATTACAGGCGTGAGCCACTGCACCCAGCCTTAACAGCAGATTTTTAACGTGATTCATAGAAGAGGGGTGAAATATTAACACGAGTTTGGAAGAAACTGATTCCAACTCTCATGGGTGACTTTGAGAACTTCAAGACTTCGGTGGAGGAAGTAACTGCAGGTGTGTTGGTAGTAGCAAGAAAATTAGAAGTAGAACCTCAAGATATAACTGAATTGCTGACATCTCATGGTAAAACTTTTATGGATGAGGAGTTGCTTCTTATGGATGAGCAGAGAATGGTTTCTTGTGATGGAACCTATTCTCGATGAAGATGCTGTGAACATTTAGAAGAATTTAGAATATCACATCAACTTAGTTGATAGGGCAGAAGTAGGGTTTGAGAGGACTGACTCCGGTTTTGAAAGAAATTCTACTGTGGGTAAAATGCTGTCAAACAACATTGCACTGTAAAGAGAAATCTTTTAGGAAAGGAAGAATCAATATATGAGGCAAACTTCATTGTTTACAGAGCACCCACTGTGTGCACCGGTCTCACGTACTCAGTGACCACACACCTGTATGGTCTGGATAACCCTGTAATAAATATTGTCTATAAATAACCAAGAGGCTGAAGCTTAGAGAGGGGACTCAACTTGCCCAAGGCCACACAGCTTCAAGGCTCAGTTTCGGAAACCAAGACTCCCTGGTCACAACAGAACCCTCCAACTACAGGATGCAGCAGCTTCTGTGTGTGACTGGATTGTGGTCTAGGCTTGAGGTAGGGAGTGGGTTGGGGGCAGGGTGTGTGGGGACCTGGCCAAGGACTGGAAAAGCAGAAGGAGACAGATAAGATTGTATTCCTAAACACTGCCTCCTCAGAAAACTTTAAAAAGAAAAATTTACCTTTGCAATCTGGAGGAGGTTTTCATGTTTCAGCTCATGCTGAATTGTTTTATGCCTTAGCTATAAACCTCCGACAGAGAGAGTGCGGGGGCAAGGCTGACCCAACTTTAAGTATGGCTGTGCCGTTGTAAAGCTCAGGTTACGAGGATCACTTCTGGTGCCAAGGCAGTTTAATAAGTATGAATGTGCATAATTTGTTCCAGTTGTCCTGCCTCGGCACAGAAGGGCTATTTCTGGGGTGGGGCTGCCTACACTCCCGCCAATGTGGTTCCCATTACTGGATCCAGTGCCTTGCTGAAGTTCCCTCCACGCCCAGGAAGGGCCTGTTTTATCACAACTGCCAAACGATCAGTTCTCTGTAAAGGTTTGGAGGGGTTCTGTATTCCAAGAGGAGAAGTCAATGCTTGGCGTAAAGCATTGCTTGGTTGTGAGGGTGGCCTCTCGTGAAAAAAAGCACCTAATCTCACCCGTCCCAAGAAATCTTTCCAAAACCCAACTGCTATTGTCCAGTCTCTAGCCAATCTAAGTACAGTCATTCCCATTTTTTATTTTGAAAAATCTCAACCCTATGGAAAAGTTGAAAGAATAGCATAGAAAAGCCCATATACTCTTCATCTAAACCTGCCAGTTAATATATTGCCACATTACTTCATCTCTATGCATAAAAAGTTTTTCTGAACCATCTGAAAGTTGTAGACTTCAGTACACTTTATATCAGCACACATCTCCTAAGAATAAGAACATTCTATCATCTAACCACAATATGACTACTAATGAACAATTATTCCATATCACCTAACATACTTATTATATTTTAAAATTTCCCCAATTCTTCCCAACTATCTTCTTTATAGCATTTAGAAAAAACAGGATTCAATCACTTGTAAGAGTCAAGCTTCGCATTTGGCTGCTGTATTTCTTTATTCTCTTTTAATCCACCAGAGCTTCCCACCCACCCAAATTGGTATTAGCTTTTCTGGAAGTCCAGGCCAGTTATTTTGTAAAATGTCCTGTATTCTGGATGTGTCTGATTGTTTTCTCATGATTGGATTCAGGTTGCATATTTTTTGCAAGTGGACCTGATATGTGATGAGATGTACTTCTTACTGCTTCATATTAGGATGGCTCACTAATGGAGCGCTAAGTTTGGTCACTTGGTTAAGTTGGTGATTCCTAATCTCCCCACTATAAAGTAACTCTTTTCCCTTTGTAATTAGTCAGTAATTTGTGACACAAAGCCCAATCTCTTTAGATCATTTACTTAAACTGTGTCCACCCGCTCCCATCCCATCCATCCTCCTCTGGTTTTAGCCTCCACATTCTGAAAATGCCCTTACAAAAGTCGCCAGTGGTCACGTGGATGCCAAAGTCAATAGGCATTTTCATGATTGCGTTTTGAACCCTCAGCAGGACTGGATGTTAATGCTCAGGCCCTTCCTTGAGGGTAGGAGCACTGTCTTACATATGTCAGTACTCTAGGGAGCAGCTCACTATTTGACTCACAGTAGGTGTGCTAGAAATCTTTGTGTAATGAATAAATAAAATACATACATTGAGAGGAAGTCAAGATTGGGAATCAGAAGGCCTGGCTTTGAATCCCAGCTCTGCAATTTTCCATAAAATAAAAGGGTTGATCTAAATCAGTGGGTTTCAAACTTGGAAAAAATTCTAATATTAGAAGTTATCTTTAAATAGGATCTTTATTCAGAAGCAAATGTAGGAAACTGATTGAAGGGAGCAAGCTGCTTTTGTTGAAGCAGGTAGCAGAGGCTAAATGGTGTGGCTCACAAGACTGGGGGCTTGGGGAAGGATCAGAGGGGCTCAAGAAGTAGGGAAAGGGGTGAATTCTAGTGGGCCATGGCTGCCAGGTGGAGAAGTTGGAACTGAAATCTGCAGCATTAGGTTTCAGCAATGAAAGGAGCAGCTGGGAAAATCAGCCTGGTCTGGTTAGGTGTGGGCCTGCTGCATTTGGAGAAAGAAACAAGCCAAGCTATGAAAGCACAGTGCAGAACTGGCTGCAGGGGGAGATGGGAAGTCAGGAATGACCACTGTCCTCTCTCTGTCTCAGTTTCCTCTTCTGAAGTCCTTTGTCATTCGAATGCTCTTTGATTCTCTCTCCATTATTCCAGTGTTCCCCTTTGCTTGGAGCAGGGGTGCATCAATGGGTGATCAGCAGGGTCAGCAGAGGCCTTCTGTTTTCTGAGGGGCTCTAAGGGACTCAGGGCCATTCCACTGAGTGATTCGATGACCTGAGAAGCCTGCCCATTGTCCAGGCCTTAAAGGGCCACTGCCCCTTACCATTAACCCACCTCAGGACAAAGGCCATCACCAGCTAAGACAAATAAGCTGCTTAGCCAGACCTCATGCATCATCTTGTCATCCACGCGGGGCCCAATAGGGGCATCTGAACAGAGCAGAGAGCCGGAGTGCAACTCAGCGGTTTCCATTCAGGGGCCTCTGGCCAGGGGTCATAAATTGCCCCCAAAATGTACATGCAGCTTTATCCTCTGTGCAGCAGGGTAGGGTATAGTTCGGGAGGGGGGTAGGGGGGAATAAATCTTTGATCTGCTTTAGAGGTTCCCTTAGACCCTATGACTGCCTGGGGATTGTCAAGGAAGGGAGAGATGGCTGTTAGATGAGGGAGGCAGCCTGGTGAGCGTGAGAAAAGATTGTGAAGAGCCAGGTATACTTGGGATGCAAAAGTGCCACTTACTATCTCTGTGACCTTGGGCAAGTTATATCTTTCTGAGGCTCTGTTGAGTAAAACACTAACCAAAAAAATAACAACAATAGAAATTTCCATTTATTAAGACTGTACAGTAACTGGGGACTTTGCTAAGTACTTCACATATATTATTTCACATTGAATTCTAATACCACCAATGATGTAGGTATTATTATTATCCCTGTTTTACACATAAGGGAAAAATGAAAACTCAGAGGTTAAAAGCATTTGCTAAAGATCACAGCTAGTAATGACAGAGCCAACATTCAAACCCACACTCTTAGCTCTTCTGCTCTAGAGCCTCCCAGCTGAGCAGACTCAATGGAATGAGAAAGGTGAAGCCCCTAGCACCTGTAGCTGCTCAGGAATGGGATTTGCTCATCTGTTCTGCTGTTCAAAGGTGTGATCAGGCCCTCTTTGGTTCCAGCACACCTGCCTGCAGGTTATGTTGCTTGTATCCTCCCACATCCAACCCCGGGAAAATGGAGCTCAAGGGCTGCTCCCTGAGAGCTGGCAGGGGATGGATGGAGAGTGGGCTGTAAAGCTGGGCCTTTGCCGTGCCAGCCCTTCCTTCCTAGAGAGGAAGAGAGCCTTGCCTTGTCCCCCTGTCCATGCAGAGGACCACAGTGCTTCCTTCATATGTGCCCAATGCACACAGCTGCACACGGTGGGCACAGATGAGATCTGACCAGAGTTCATGCTCCAGCCAGGACCCCACACAGAGCACACACCAGGAAGAGTCTGCTAAATGAATGGACGGATGAATGAATGAATGGAGGAAACAAACACTTCCAGACCCCACAATTAGGTTGAGAGCATTTGGTTGCAGACAAATAACTGACATGCAAAGTATGTATGTCTAGGCTCATCCTTATACCAGAGCTCTGGTCTTAGTCAGCTTAGGCTGCTGTAACAAAATTCCATAGACGGGGTGGCTTAAATAATAGCAATTTATTTTCTTATAGTTCTGAAGCCTGGAAAGTCCAAGATCAAGGTTCTGATGGGATTCCGTTTCTGGGGAAGGCTCTCTTCCTGGCCACTTTCTTGCTGTGTCCTCACATGGAGGAGAGAGAGCTCTCTGGGGTCTCTTCCTCTTTCATAAGGACACTGGCTCTATCTGATCAGGGCTCTGCCCTTATGACCCTATTTAATCTTAATCACCTCCTTAAAGGCCTTATCTCCAATGCCATCACATAGGGAGTTAGGGCTTCAACACATGAATTTGAGGGTGGTGGGGAATGTTGATGATGAACACAATTCAGTCCATAGGAGCCCTACAGATACATAAAAGTAAAGTTCACTTCCAGACGAGCCTGAATGTGCAAACTTGCCTATGTTCCTCAGCAGTTAGCATCCTTCTCTAGGAAGTTCCCCCAACTGCCCAGTTTGCATTACACCTCTGTAGCCCCACACACCCCAGCGCACTCCCTCTCCAGTTCCCCTTACTGGTGGCTGCTTCAGGGCAAGCTGTTTAGTGTTTCTGTCTCCCCAGCAGAGGCAAGCTGACTGCTTTCTATCCTTCTTGGGCCCTGGCACACAGTAGGTCCTTAATAAAAATTTGCTAAGTTGAATTGGTTCTGAGGGTCAACAAGCCTCATTTTTCCTCCATATCACTGGAAATCGAAAAGACCTTCCCCTGTTTCACTCTGATTAGTGAGGCTTTGTTTGGCCTTTTCTGCCGACATCACCAGACATTGACCAGAGGCCGTGTACTGGGTACTGAAACTGTGTTGAATCTGCACGAAAGTAAGCAGCTCGAGGAAGGATAGGGCTCTGGGAAGAAGGGCTGGGGCTGCCATGCCAAGGATCAGGACCTGAGCTGCTCACAGTGGGAAACCCAGGGAGGGCACCAGCAGGGGCTCTTTGAGATGCAGAACAGTGTGAGGGGTGGATTAAAGGGAGAGACAGGGGCAGGGAGGCCAGGAGGATGCTACTGAAGTGGTCCAGGAGAAAGAAGACATAGTAGGAATGTTTCGGCTAAGAGGAGCAGCATTTTGCAAAACTGGCAAATAGATAGGGATCATCTCCACTTCCATGTTTGCTCCTTCTCAGGATGATAGCAGACGGGTGATCACAAGTTTAGTTTTGATGAGATAACCTCCTTACCCCCTAAAAATGATCTCTATTATTTGCCAAGAGAAGATCAGTAAACACTGAACACCTGCCTTGATCTCAGTGTCTTGGATGTTTTCCTG
Source organism: Macaca nemestrina (assembly GCF_043159975.1). NCBI lineage: Eukaryota > Metazoa > Chordata > Mammalia > Primates > Cercopithecidae > Macaca > Macaca nemestrina. Next base: position 78,179,194 of record NC_092136.1, read on the forward strand.
TGTCTCCTTTATCCTAGCAAACTCTCCAGGTTGCTATTCTTATTCCCATTTTATAGATGGGCAACTGGGTAAGAGAGGTAAGCTTGGTGAGGTCACTGAGATAGTGGGGAAAGGGGCTTGGTTCACATCAGGTATGCATTCCCCCAAGGTTCCACTGGGGCATCTAAAGAAGGGTTTCTAGCTGGTTAGCAGCTTCCCAGAGTTATTTATAGAAATAGGATCCACCAGGAAAGAGGAGTGTAGCATAAATGAATTACCAGTCATTTTCCTTTCCTTTCAACTCTGCAGGAAGGCCAGCTGACCAGAAGGAAAAAGCATCACAGCGTTTCATCTGGTACCAAACATCAGCACTCCATCGCTGGAACTATGCGGACTGGAAACAGCATAGGGGCTCCAGCAAGAACATCTGAGGCTTTGTCTCTGAGACCACGTGCTATGTTTGTTTAGCTGCTGCCTTGGGCTCACTCTCCCACCCGAAACCTCTGGAAATCACCTAGGAGGGGGAGGGGGATTAAAGATCAGGACTCTCAGGCTGAGCTGTTAATTGCTGGGGCTCTTCCAAGCCAGGAGGGGTAAGAGTGTAGGAATCTGCTTGCCTCCCAGGAATATCTGGCCAAAAACTTTTGGGGTCCAGAAAGGGAATAAGGAAGCTGACATTCATTGGGCATCTGTTATACAGCAATCACTATGCTAGAAGCCTTACCCATATTTTCTCATTTACACCACAATTATGTGAAGTACAATTGGCCCTCCAAATCCATGGACTTAACCAATGGCTGACTGAATATCAAAAATCGAAAAAAAAAGCAATATAAAATTTAAAAATACAATATAACAACTATTTACATAGCATTTACATTGTTAAGTATTATAAGTAACATGGAGATGATTTAAATTATACAAGAGGATGTCTGTAAGTTATATGCAAATACTATGCCATTTTATACCAGGGCTTGAGCATCTGTAGATTTTGGTATCCGTGGAGGTTGCACTTGTGGGAGGGTCCTGGAACCAATCCCCTGTGGATAGAGAGGGAAGACTGTACTAGTCTCCATTTTACAGAGGAGACTGAGGCCCAGAGAGGTTAAGCAAATTGCCCAAAGCTACACAGCACAGACCTGTAAGCCTCCATAACCTATTTTTCCCTGCCATTGCTCCACATTGTGCCATTTCTGTTTTTCTTCTGGCTTCAGTCCTTTTAGGCCTTATAAAGCAGAGGGAATTTTTTTTTTTTAGTTGTTTAATCTCAAACACCTATATAAATAATGGCAGTTCAGAAGGAGAGGGAGAGGAGGGAGAAAAGGAAGCCACAAGGTTTCCTGGTTTAAACTGGGGGCCATTAACCAGTAATGGGGGATCCAGCTGAGCTCAAAGCACCCAGCTCAGACCTGATGACAGGGGTAGAGGGCAGGGGGCTGCCTGGGGGAGGGTGGGAACAGATGGCTCCTAAAGACCACGTTTAGGAAAGGGAAGAAGGATGGGCCTGAGAGCAGCAAGAGATGTTTATTCTCAAGGTGCGCAGGCTGTGTGGGGGCAGCTTTAAAATCCTACAGAGTATTGGAAAAAGCCACAGAGCTGTGTACCCAAGGGATGTGATTTCAAGTTATTACAGTGAGAACAAACATTAAATAACACCGAGTCACATGCAGAATAGCTTCCATTTCTTTCAACCCTTTGGATGATGTCAAAGAGGAAGTCTAAGTTTGGAAATAGTGTGTTTTTACCACCTATTAGTTGCCAATGTCCTTGTTTAATGCAGAGAGGCAAATCTCTCCTCAGTGTCCTTGAGCAGACATTCTCTCGCCAGAATGGGATAACCTGCTTTCATAGTATTTATTTTTACAGTTACCTTCTATTTATGGCAAGTCATACACTTGCCATATGGCAAATGGAATGCAGCAGTAATATACAATTTCCTTTTGAAATAAAAAAATTCACTTAAGGAGAAAAAGTTTGGAAAAGGGAGCAATTTAAAGGAACATAAATAACCATGTAGGTGGGCACACCACTGAGGCACAGACTAAGACAGTGACACAGAAATGAATATGGTTTGGGAAATGCTGGTTTCATCCAGTTCTCTCACTGCTCAGACTAGAAGGCCGAAGAACCAATGGATGAGCCTTTTGCAAGGTGATACAGCAGGCTAGAGGCAGAGCTGGGATCAAAGCAGATCTGCTCCCAGGCCTGTGCCTCTCTGTAAGCAGGTTTTCATGATGAGGTTTCTCCAGGTGAAGTTTGTAACTGGGAAATTGAGCTCACATGATAGCAGCGGGCCTCACATGATGGCAGTGAGCCTCACATGTTGGACTGACCATCCATGAACAAAGCCCAAACTAGTTCCAAGCCTTGTGGCCAAGGGGCAGCTCTGTGCTAAGCTGCTTCTCCCTGAGCCTGTTTCTCACGTGGACACAGTGTTCACCCTCCTTCACATTTCTCCAACCTCACAGGAATTTTCTGTGGATTCAGTGAGAGGACAGAGGAGAACGAGCTTTGGGAATGAGAGGGTACACAAATGTGAGTTCTACTAATCTCCCACACTCTCCTTGGCCTCCTTCCAGGTGCCTCTTCAGTGGTCTGGGCCCTGAAGTGTCAGGAGATGGTTTAAAATGTGGTGTGGTGTCCACAAGGAATCCATGGAGCAGACCATGACCATTTCCACAGGGACACAAACCAGGCTTACTTTCCAGATGGAAAAAGCCTGGACACGCAGCTAATATGCCTTCCTCGGGGGGTGGTCTAGGAATTCCTAGGTCCAATCAAGCCATACATGAAAAATGTTATTTTTGTACCTTTTAATGCAGTGGTATTCGGGAAAATTAGTGGAAAAGGAACTGCAAAGAGTCTACAATGAGTGACTAATTAGAGGGTCCTGGTTCTCCCAGGATGCTCAGTTACATTAATTCAAAATGTGACCTGTTTATTTTGCAAGGTCAGGATGAAGTCTTACCTCCTAGAAAGCCAATGTGGCAATTAAATTAAAGTCATCAGAGTTTCCCCGAGGTAATGTATGAAAAAGGGCTTTGTCAACAGTATAAAAACGGAAGTGACTCCTGTGAGGTTGTCACCACTGCCCTCAATTGGGGGGCATAATGGTCTGCCCCAGGTGGGAGGCCATAGGTGAGAGCTTGTCTAGTTAAGGGAGGCACCTGGTAGAATGGAACGAACACTGGAGTCTGGGGCCAGGCTTTGCATCTTGACTTTGTACTTAGGCAAATCGCTTCATCTCTGTGACTCTCCACAGCTGCATCATGTATGTGCCTCAGTGCCCCGTTCCTAGGATTATTGCTGTGCATGTGTGTAGACAGGGTGCTGGTGGAAAGAAGGAAGAAAGGAAATCAGTGCTTTTTTTTTCAATGTTGAGTTTAGCACATACACATACACAGGGCACTGTGCTCACTGCTGGAGATAGTGTATACAAGGCCCACCTCTAGGAACTGGGAGTTACATGAGGGAACCAGACATGGGAATAACTAGGTCCCAGACTGTTAGAGAGGAATCAGTACAGAAGACAGTGGGGCATCAAAGAAAGGGGGCCAGACAGCAGAGGGCCTATCAGGAAATGCTCCTTATCAACTCAGAGTTGCCGAGTTCTAGGCTTCTGACCACTTGGCTTCTTTCCTACTGAATTTCCAGGCCTAGAGCCACCCAGCCTGCTGGTGCTGGCCTCCTGAACTCTCATTTCTAAAGCAGAGGGGCTAGGCCTTTCTAAGCAGTGATTATGGATAAACAATAAGCACATCTATGGAGCTTTCTGGTCAGCAACTTGTACCTGTATCATGCATTCTAGTTTTCAAGTTATCTAGTTAGCTCTACAACCATGAGCAAGTTGCTAAATCTTTCTGAGGTCCAGTTCCCTCATTTTTAAGAAGACACAATTCAGGATGACCATCTATTAGCCATCATTCTGAAACCCCAAAACTCTGAGACTAGATGTTTAACTAAAACTCATTTAGTGGCAAAACCTGACCTGAACTGACCTGAGGCTTGGAGTCATTTTAAAATCCCATGAGTATAATAACTATTCATGTTTCATGGCAGAAATAGTGATGTGTTTGATTACTGTAGGAATTTTAGGAGAAATACAGAATACGTACTCCATTTTCATTCTTAAATCTGAACATTTCCAAATTCTAAAGTGCTTCTGATTCCAAGGGTTTCGTTTAAGGAATTTTAACTCAATAAATTAAATACCAATTTTAAAGGGTCTCTCTGTTTAGAATACCCTTCATCCCTCATCTCTCTGGAAAACATCCACAAACATTTAAAATGTCATCATGAATGAATGAATAAAGGAAGAAATCAATTTGTCTTGCCAATGGAAGTTAGGTACTTAACTTTGCTACATAGCTGGTGTAATAAGAATTTATTTACCAGCGAGGGTCTTTTGATGCAAAAGAGTTGAGAGAAGTGGTGAACAAAAGTGCTGAAAACTTTACATACCCCAATGTTCTATACCCCCAGAACTAGGTAAATAAGCAGATCCAAGTAATTGCAGTTGGCATGAAACAACAACAACAACAAAAAACCCAGGCTCCACAAAATTCATAGTGAAAGAAGACAAAAATCTCACTGGACCTTCCTTTCAACTGTTAGAAACAGGCACAATTTTGCTTTCTGATTTCATAATCTGACTTAAAAGGACCTTGGTTGACTCCCCCAGGGACTCTGAATAGGTTCTAAATTAAGTTGAATTTTTTGTTTTAAGAAAACACTTTTAGAAGGAGCTTACAAACATAGCAGTGTTTCCCTTTTAGAAAGAAAAATAAACACTCCTCCACTGGATTGGTAGTCAAAACAAAATAATCCCAGCTGCTTAAGACCTGAGAAAGTCAATGAAACTGCCAAACAGCAGTGATGCTGACCAGTGAGAAATCTGTAAGGCAAGGCACTAAGGACCCAGTGCCGAAGAAAGAAAAGAGCCATGGACGGCCCAGCATCCAAAGTTTGGCTCTGAGGAAGCTGCACCAAAGTAATGCCCAGTCATCTGGTCTGATTCATCTCATATAATAGGGGATTCATAAAGGTTTGTGAGGTAACAGGAATCCAACAACTTGGAATTCTCTTAAAACCAGGTTTGCTTTGGTGGAATTCCTCTTATCTTCTTCAAACTCCTACTAAGGAGAAGACAGAAATAACAGGATCTGATATTTGAAACAAAATATAAAAGCAACAGAAGGAAAAAAATTGGGGCTCTAGAGTCAAACAGGCTTAGGTCTGAATCTTTTCCATGCCCTTATGATCAATGGTCAATGGGCAAGTCACTGCCCCTTATTGGGCCTCAGTTTCCTAAACAGTGAAAGGGACGTAAATGGAGACACAAATACGATAATGCATGTTTTATAGAAAGATTTTGAGCACATAGAAAGTTCTTATTAAATGTAAATTATCCCACCCACCCCACTACCTTACCTAGGCTTTGAGAAACTGACACTTTTCTCAGAGCTATTTATTCCCTGACCCTCTTAAATATTAACCACCAAGTTTTTAAAGCCCCTTTGCTTTAGAATTTAGATAACAATTCATGAAACATTTAATATTTATTCTGAAAAGTTTCTTTGGGGTAGGGACGAATACCTACTTAATCCTAACCACCTCCTTTGCTTTTTCAACTGTGACTAGTTGATATTTTAGTGAAATCTTTCTTTATATATATCAATGATTTCTGGATGATTACTCTTGGGAAAGGATTAGGATTTTGATAAGAGAAAAAGCTACTTCCCCTGTTTTCTTCTCCGCAGGGACAATGAGCTGTTCTGTGATACCCCACGATCCTCTTTGTACTTTACATGGGGATTTCAGCAGGGCAGCTCTGAGGCCTACCAGACCAGGATAGCAGCTCAGGCTGGAGTTGACACAGCTGTGGGCAGAGGGCCTCTGGGGGTGATGCTGGAGAGTCCAGCGCAAGCTCCTGGGAAGGCTAGCTCCAAGAGCCTCAGCTCTCACCATAGGAAACTGTCTCATTTTCACCCTTTAGGAGCCAGAGAGGCATTCTTTGTCATTTAAAATATAATCTGAATGCAGTCTCAGCTGGCCCTAAAGCAATTGCTCTGTTGAGGTGGTCTCTAAGGTCTCAAACTGGTGGAAGGAGATGGGGGTGTGGAGATAGGGAGGACAGATAGAAAAGTTTTATCAGCTTTAACTTCTTTAAACACCATCACAACCTTGGAAGGTTTTCTCCCATTTCACAGATGGAGCAATTGATGCTCTCAGAGGTTGGAAACACTGCCTCGAGTTGCACATCTGGGATCCAATTTCAGGCTTGTCTCTAGAGCAATGGCTATAGCTCTCTGCTACACTGTGGTCCTTAAGCATTGCTTGCTCATTGGTTCATTCACTCACTTATTAAATGAACACTAAATTAAAAGTCTCTGAAAGACCATGCACCAAACTGTTAAATGTAGTTATCTCTGGGAGGAAGGATTATAAAAGAACTTAACATTTTACCTTTTCATATTATTTGGATGTTAATGAGCATTGCTACTTTTATAATTGGCAGAAACAATACAGATAATTCCATTAAAATAATTTCACATTTTTTCCATGAAAAAAAATCAAATTAAAAACCCTAAAAGCATTTATTAGGCCCCATACGTCTATGTTCCAGGGCACTCTCATCTTCACTCACTAGTGCTGAGTCCACACCAGTACCAGCAGGTCCTTTGGCTCATAGAGGATCCCTGGTTTGGGGTTTCAGGGGAGAGGAAGGCAGTAGGCAGGGTCCAGCCATGGTAGAGACTCACTGGGCTCTCTTGTGATCCCAACCCCAGAGCAACAGACCAGTAAGGACTCAGACTCTTCCTTCCCGCATGAGACATCCTTATTACCAACTTTTAGAGTGACACTCAGAGCAAGGGCCTGGGGAAGGGATCCAAAGTGACAAGGTCCCCTGGGGTGCAGAAGTATGCAGGAGCAGCCCTGAGCAGACAGCTGCAGGCTAAAGTCCCCCATCTCCTTCCCTGCACATCAATAATGCAATAATGTCATCAATTTGCCTTAGAACTTGCAACAAAGCAATTGCTCTTGTTCAGTTAATTTGCAAAGGAAGAGATTAAGGACTTTAATCTCTTGCCTTCTCTTCTACTTGTAAGGCTTACTCAGAAATGAACAAAGAACATCATCACACATATATATACATATATATATATATATTTCCCCCCTACTCCAAAAGCTTAAGAAGGCTACTGAGGGGAATAACTCATGACACTCCTAAAATCAGGGTACCTTAGAGATTGTTCCACCACTGGCAAAATGGGGAAATGGAGGCTTAGAAAGACAGTGATTTGCCAAAGATAAATAGCCAGTGAGCCACAGAGCTGGCTCTGGAACCAGGTCTCCTCGCTCCCATCCCAGGGTTCCTGTTTCTGTGTATCATTTGAAACACAGGCAGTTAAAAGGCATAGAGGAGTAGGGACACTGAACCACCAAGAAAACAACCCCACCCCAGGAAGCATTGAGAAAAAAGGAGGAGGTTTGGGTCTTGGTCATGGAGAATGCAGGGTGTAAAATCCTGTCAGAAGAGAATCATCAAGGACAAAGATCTCTCTGATTGTCAAAGACAGCGGAAGCGTGGAAGCGGGGAGGTCCTCACTAGAAAAGGTGGGTGGGTAATGACCGCCCTTCATTGTCATTTGGTGGGGGCACTCAAGCCAGTTCCCAGAAGAGCTCAGGTGACTTTTACCACATGGCCTTCCAGACCCTTCCAAGGTTCACACCTATTTACAGCCCAGGCTCCCAGGTTTAAAAGGGCTGGGGCAGGCTTCCCAAGTCCCCACCTCGACTGCTTTGTCCGTGTGTTCCCTCTGCCCATAGCACCCTTGCTAATCTCTGTCTGGCGCACCTCACTAATTCCTTCAAGTCCTGTGAGCGCCTCCTCTAGGAGGCACTTCCTCATTCTCTCAGGCAGAGTAGAGGCTCCCTCCTCGCTCACAGAACATACTAGGTTCCTACGGCCTTTGCCGCCTTGGGCTGTAATGATGTGCTCCCAAGAGAAAAGATGGCATCTGACATTTCTTGGATCATCCCCAAGTGCCAGGCAGTGTGCTGGGAGATTTCACAGACAGGCTGTCTGTAAATCCCCTAGAGGCAGGTGGAGGGGACTAGGCAATGACTAACGTTTACCACACTCCTTCTGTGTTCCAGGCACTGTGATGGGTGCTCATCATGAGGTGGGCACTACAATGCCCACTTTACCCTTGAAGAAATAAGCTTGGAGAGGCAATGTGACTTATCTAATGTCCCACAGCAATAAAGTTTGTATGTAATTCAAAGCTGTTTGATTCCAGAACCCATAGACTGTCTTATCCCTTTCTGAACCTCTGCCTCCTTTTTCAGAATCTGGCCTGGAATTTAGTACCACACGAACACTTACATAAATAAATGTTTGCCAAATTGACACACAACCTACAGTGTTATTTGTGGGGAAACAGTTTCATTTCCTCTCTTCTTGTCCTAGCATCAGGAAATCCTGGGGCTATTAAGGTGATCCTAGGTTACCTCATGTACATCCTGCCCCACCTCTTAGAGGTTTGAATTCCTTCCGGGGCTTCCTTGCAAAGAAGTGGACTGGCCTCTGCTGGACAGAGAGGGCAAGCACCTTGGCTCAAGTCTAACAGCACCTGATCAGGGGATACAAGCTGGTCACCCTGGAGCTCTTCCACCATACCCCACCTCCCACCTTAAGAACGCCAGGGCAGAGCTCAGAATAAGAGAGCTTGCAGATCCATGCTTAAACCCAGTGGTTCTCTCTGCAGCCAGCATTTAGCCCTGCAGCTGCCTGGGGCTTCAGGGCTGCCTGTCTCCAGGCTCTGTGAAAGTGGAGAACTTTTAAAGCCAGCGCTGTTCTATGGGTAATGGGGTCATCCTTCTCAGTTTTTTCAGTGAAAATGGGGACACTAAAATACTGAATCTCTTGGGCATGGTTGTGACAGTGCCTGGCACAGTCCCTGGCACACAGTAGGTAGTTGGTCAGTGTTGCCGATGTCTTAACCTTTTTTTTTCTGTCTGTGTCAATCTTTGTCTCTACCTTTACCTGTCTGGCCTTCACCTGATGTTTCCTTCTTGTGGTGTCTGTCTGTGCATCTTTGTCCGTACATCTGCCTGTCCGATGTCTGTCATGGGGGCTGGGGACAGAAACAGCCCCCCAACTCCTGCACACTCCAGCGGCGCCGCGGGGCAAGAGCGGGGCTGCCTGAGCCCGCGGAGCCACGCCAGGCCCCCAACTCCCCCGGAGCCCACCATGCACCAGGCCCCTCCGCCCCGGCAAGCGGCCCAAGCAGGCATCGGCAACGAAAGGACATTTTTAAAAACAAACCCGCAAAAGTAGGAAGAGAGAGGGACTTACCGTTCGCCGCGACCCCCAGGCTGGCGGAGCCACTTTTAACTAAGAATGAATTAGGGACAAACTCTTCCTCAGAGTCTGAGTCCGGGGTTGGCTGGGCCACACCGTTGCCTAGCAACCGCCTCTGGCTCTCATTGGCCGGAGGGGAGGGGGGCGGGGAGGGGGACTGCTCAATAGGGGTTGATGAAGCGGATGAACAATGCAAGGGAGCACCTGCGAACCACAAAGACAAACACAGACAGAAAAAATAATGAAAATTGATTTTGAGGCACACGGGGAGGGGGAGGGAGCAAAATAAAACACGCATCAACGGGAAGGAGGGGCTCCCAACACGGGGATCTACTGCACACGTGGGCCGGGGGCGGGGCTGATGCCTCCGCAGGGCAAGTTGCTGCAAACTCCTTCTGAAGAGCTGGGGCCTCAGCGCAGGCTGGCAAATGGCAATCTCGGAAACACATGGAAAGCCTTTTCTGTTCTGCCTATTCTTCAAGACACACCTGAAAACCCAGGGTCTAGTCCTGACAGGGCCATGTGATCTATCAAACCGCTGCCCCTCTCTGAGCCTCAGTGGCCTCGCTGATAAAAGCAGCAGTGGTGACTGGGTGATCCCTGACCCCCTATAAGCTGGCCATTCTATGATGTCACCGAATTGAAATGATGTTCTTATTACTGAGATTTTACTCCGACCTGCCTGCAACAGGCCCTAGGCCTCGTAAAAAGGTAGAGAGAGCTGGAGAGAATGATCCAAGGCTTCACTCTACCTTTGGCAGTCTAGGATTTCAACACAGCAATGTTTTGTTTTTCTAAGAATCTCACACTTTATGATTCTTAAATTCTGACATTCTCCGGAACCTCCCTGAAAGCAAGACCCTTAGGAAATTTTGTTCATGTCTTTATATCCAGAATCTAACCTACTGCCTGGTACATTGTAGGCTTGTAGAAGTATTTGTTGACTAGCTTAATTCTAGGGGGTCTCACATACTAGGATTCTTAAGTTCTAATGTTCAAAGATGAGAACATTCTATAATTTTAGGACACTCACATTTCGTGTGTGAGTTCCAAGATGTTGTAAAACAGTTTGACCCCAAGTTTCTATCATGCCATGGTTCTAAAACCACAGCTTTCTATAGTTATATAAGCAAACTCCCAACTCTTCAGAAGGAGGAGGCGATGGCTTGGGACAAGAACTTTGAGCTCAGACAATTTGCAGTCTTATCTGTGGCCAACCTTTCAACATGTGCAGTACATCGTCTACAAGAGAGGGAACATAAGCACAGACATATAAAAGTATACAGTACAAGACAATGCAACCACTTACAGCAAGGGCTGCTCATTTTCTCCCGCCTTGAGTGACAGAAGGTTTATAACATAGTCATATCTATCCAGCTTTTCAAACAGACTGAATCTTAGGAAAAATAACGCAGCCCCAGTGGGCCATCTTAACGTTCAGCGGGGCTCTAAGGGGGAGGTGGCACAGAGAGCGGCTGATTATTTGCAGGGTAGGGTGGGAAGCTTTTTGTGGTCTGTCCACACAAGAGTGGCCCGTAGGATTTTGCAGGTTCCATGACTCTTATTTTCTGAGACAGAGTCTTACTCTGTCACCCAGGCTGGAGTGCAGTGGCACAATCTCGGTTCACTGCAACCTCCACCTCCCAGGTTCAAGTGATTCTCCTGCCTCAGCCTCACAAGCAGCTGGGACTACAGGCACCTGCCACCTGCCCGGCTAATTTTTTTTTTTTTTTTTTTTTTGTATTTTTAGTAGAGATGGGGTTTCGCTATTTTGGCCAAGCCGGTCTTGAATGCCTGACCTTGTGATCCGCCCGCCTCAGTCTCCCAAAGTGCTGGGGTTACAGGTGTGACCCACCACGCCCAGCCTTTTTTTTTTTTTTTCCTAGACGTGCACCACCACACCCAGCTAATTTTTGTATTTTTAGTAAAGGTGGGGTTTCACCATGTTGGCCAGGATGGTCTCAATCTCTTGACCTCTTGATACGCCCGCCTTGACCTCCCAAAGTGCTGGGATTACATGTGTGAGCCACTGTGCCCAGCCCCAGGTTCCATGACTCTTAAGGTTAACCCCTGAGCTTAACTTTGTGACATTTTACCGAATTGCTGTGTGTGCCATTTGGCTGGTTGATATTAGAAATTCAGCAAGAAGAATTGAAGCAGCAGAAATCAATGCCCAAGGTACAACCTCTGGGTGGCTTCTTCCTCTGTGTTTTGGTCTCTTTACCTAAAAATTCAGGCTATGATTCACCGTACAATCTTTAAAGCCAGCATTCCCGATTTACCTTGAGAGCCTGCCTTCCCTGACACCACTGACCACCTGGTGCTAGAGGGTTGAACATTCCGCATTCCTTTCTCTGAATTAACCTTGTCTTCAGGTCTAATATATCTGCTCTGTTGTGTTTCTATTTATCTGTATCTGTCTCCTACATGAAAGTATACAGTATATTCTTGGGGTACAGTGCATTTCTGGAGTGAGCTTTGGAGTTGAACAGAATTGGGGTTTGTATCACAGCCTCACCTCCTATTAGTTTTATGATATTAGGAAAAATACTTCCAGTTCCTCATTTGTAATTTTTTATTTATTTTTGACAGGGTCTCTGTCACCCAGGCTGGAGTGCAGTAGCGTGATCTCGGCTCACTGTAACCTCCACCTCCTGGGTTCAGGCGATTCTCCTGCCTCAGCCTCCCCAGTAGCTGGGATTTCAGGTGTGCATTACCACACCCAGCTAATTTTTGTATTTTTAGTAGAGATGGGGTTTCACCATTTTGGCCAGGCTGGTCCCCGAACTCCTGACCTCAAATGATCTGCCTGCTTCAACCTCCCAAAGTGCTGGGATTACAGGCGTGAGTCACCACGCCTGGCCCCTCATTTGTAATTTGTCCACCTGACACCCCTACCTTTTATGTAGCTGCTATGAGGACTAAAGACCATGTATGTGAGTACACAATATGCATGAGCAAGTGGTTAGTGCTCACCAAATGTCTATTATAGGTAACAAAAGCACCCCACCAAGAACCCCATTCATGACTCCCACTACAGTTCCAGTTTTGGAAAGATTCTGTCTACCAGGCCACATTTATTAAGCCAATATACATTCATTTCCTCATCTTTTATTAACCAAAGACACAATATAATCTTCAATCAGAGCTTCTGATGAGCTTGAGATAACCAGTCCCATACCACACTGAGTTGTTAGAATTTCAGACAAAAATTAAGAAACACGATATGTTGTTTCAGGGTGTTTGTTACAGCCTCTTCCTGAGTAAATCTGTCAAGCTTTATGAAATAAATAGTTCCAGAACTAAGTAAATTGTTCCATCATAAACTTCAGGGGCCCTGGGATGAGAATGGCAGAACGGCACTGTGCCCTCCCAGGCCTCATCCCTGTCTCTTCTTTCTCCCATGCATTCCCTGGTCTCTCCTCAGGCCTCTGGGTTGCTCTGAATATTCATAACTAACATACGGGAGCTGGTGCCAGGCAGAGTTTCTGTGAGGTACAGTTATTATTGGACACATGTTAATTTCCTTCCTCTTATTCATTGGCAACTTTGAATTTAAGTGATTTCCGAGGTAGGGTACACAGAACTATTTCCTAGGATGTAAGAAAATATTTTAACTCATGTATTTCAAAGTTCTATTTAGTATGTTTTTTAACGCATGTAATACAGGAGTGCTTGGAATATGTGTATGAAAATGTACTGCTGTACCAATTCAGCATGTACAGGAGCAAGGGAGGGTCACATTGAGAGTACGGGCTCTGGAGCCAGACTGCCTACATCTGAAATCCAGTTCCACTACTTGCCAGTTCAGTGACCTTGGGTAAATTACTTCACCCTTTGCACCTCGGTTTCTACGCCTTTATAAAGGAAAATTAAAAAAAAAAAAAAAGAGTGCCTACTAATTTCTGGGTTGCTCTGAGGACGAAAGAAATTAAAATAAGTAACATGTTGAGAACTGTGTGCGGCAGCCAGTAAATACCTATAATAAATGTTCGATGTTGCTATGCATAAATACGTACATGTAAAGTGAGGACTAGCTGTCTTCATCTTTTCTTTTTTATAAAACAGTGTATGATCACGAAAGTATGGCAAATCCTGTTTCATTCCACAAACATTTCCTAAACACTCAGTGATTGGGCTAGAAGGTGAGGGAGATACAATTAGGAAGCACAGCTGCAAGGGAGCTGGAAGGAGGGGAGGGATAAGTGCACAAGGAGGTCTCAGCAGGGCAGATGTAGGACCTGTCAGAACAGAACCACAGCCCAGTTCAAGGAGCTGGGGGGCTCATTTCAACTGGAGGAACTGAGAAACGCTTTACTGAGCCTTGGAGGATTTCAATGAGAAGAGATAGGAGCATTAGTATCTGTGGTAGAGGGAGGAATACTCTGGCCTAAAGCCTTCATCCTTCACCAGGTCTTTAGCAATCTGTCTCCCCACCTGACCCCTTACCTCCCAAGTCTCATTGTTACGATTAACTTTTCCTTACCAAGTCCAGTGAGACTTGCTAAGACATGCTGGCCTGCTCTCATTTCCATGGACTCAGTGCTCTCTCTTTTGCCAAGTTTGCAGAGCTCTAGGGCACTTTCTGCATTAAATCTATCTGAACGGCAATCTATGGAGCATAACCACAAAAGTTTTGCCTCTTAGCTTTTGCGCAAGCTTCTTCCTTCTCCCTGGGGCATTTCCTTTCCTCTTCCGTCCTCCTCACAACTACCACCCTATATGTCTCTTAGCTTCCACTCATCCTTAGGGTTTGACTTCATGACCTTCTCCCTCAAGAAGCTTTCTTGATGCTTCAAGCCTGCATTTGGCAACCCCACTAGGTGCTCCCACAACTCCCTGGACTCTCCCTGTTGCAACATTTCTCACCCTGAAGTATTTACTTGTCTGTGTCCACCCACTAGCTTGCCTTGCCATTGCCATATGTGCCTAGTGCAGTGTCATGCATGTAGAAAGCAGTAGTAAATATTTGTTAGATGAATAAAGGTAGACGGAAGGTAGGAAGGAAGGAGAGTACCTTGATTACGGCACAAAAGTCTATGTCAAGAGAGCAGTGATAAATGAGACAGAAGTGAGAACACTAGAAAAAGGAAATCAGACCTTAATTGGGGAGTCATGGAAATTTTTAAAGCAGGAAAGTGACCAGACCAGGACTGTACTGTAGAAGGATCTGCTCTCTAAACATAAGGCACCTGCTCAGTCACCTAGATCTCCTTTCTAACTGGCTCAGCTCGGGCAGGATGTTGAAAATCCAGATGATCTTCTGAGCTTGCTTTTTGGGTGGGGCTCAGACGTACGTTTGTGTGGGCAAATAAGAATGCCTGATTCCATGGGACTGGGGTGTAGGTGTGACTTCCCATGTGTCCCGGTTATCAGCTGAAGGGAACCTGGCATTGCGGATTCTTCTACTGTGCCTGTGGTAAAAAAGAGTGGGATGCCTGAAATGAACCTCCTCACACCTGACTCCAACAACCAAGAGGACCAGTGAAGGGTGCAGGGGAACCATCCAGGTTTCTAGAGAGGCGGTCTCCATGAGCCCAGCTCTAGCTTATAGGAGATGAAGATGGAGAAAGAAGGAAACAAAGTGAGTGATACAGTTTGGATATCTGTTCTCATGTCGAAATGTGATCTGCAGTGTTGGAGGTGGTGCCTGGGGGGAAGTGTTGGATCACAGGGGTGGATCTTATGAATTACGTGGTGCCCTCCCCATGGAAATGAATCAGTTCTTGCTCTGTTAGTTCACTTGAGATCTGGTTGTTAAAGAGTCTGGGACCTTCCCCCTCAGTCTGGTTCCCTATACTCATGCTCCCTCTCTTTCCAGGTGACACACATGCTCTCCCTTTGCCTTCTGCGATGAGTAAAAGTTTCCTGAGGCCTCACCAGAGGCCAAGCAGATGCTGGTGCTGTGCTTGTATAGCCTGTAGCACCATGACCCAAATAAACCTATTTTCTTTCGTTTGAGATGGGGTCTCACTCTGTCACCCAGGTTGGAGTGTCGTGGAACAATCTTGGCTCACTGCAACCTCTGTCTCCTAGGCTCAAGCGATCCTCCCACCTTGGCCTCCTGAGTAGCTGGGAGCACAGGTATGTGCCACCATGCCTAGCTAATTTTTTGTATTTGAGGACAGATGAAGTTTTGGGGACAGACTGCTATTTTCTTTATAAAGAAATTCCAGCCTAAGGAGTTCTTTTATAGCAATGCAAAACAGACTAACACAGTTAGGGAGTGCAGACACCTGTATGGTTGAGATTGGCAGAGGGGTGGGGCATTTACAGAGCTTCTCCTGGAGGCCAGGAACTGGCCCAGATTCTCCACAAGATCTTTTCCTTAAAACACTCTCAGTAGGAAAATTCATCTCCATTTTTCAGGTGAAGAAACAGAGGCTTAGAGAAGTGAAGTCAATTGTCTGTGGTCATAAGGCCCAGATGAGAACCCATAACTTCAATGCTGTTTCCAAGTGGTGGTGAGAGTGAAATTCATCAGCTCTGGTTTGGATTTTCCACCAGGCATAGGGAAAGGGAAAGGCCTGTCTATCAGGGAAACACAGCTAAAGCAGAAAGACCATGAACTTCCTATTGGGCAAACCAAGGATCAAAGCCTAATGTGGCTGCTGGCTATGTGACCTTTGATAAGTCACTTTACTTCTGTTAGTGTTCATTTTCTCCTCAGAAAAAAAAAAAAGTGACGATACCCACTGCAAACAGTTGCTGAAGGACTGGTGATCTTACGCTCACCAAGAGCCCAGCAGTCTGCTTGCTGATGGTAAAGGCTCAGCCAATATTGGTTTCCTCTGCCATCTCTCCAGCTGTAGATCTGTCATAGAGAGAACATGGTGGTTTTGGGAAGGAAGCAATAACAGATTTGCAAGCCTGCCAATTACACTTTTATCAATGTGTTACTTGATGATATCAGAAAAAGGGGAAACGTGTTAGGGAAACTGTCCTAATACATAAAGAGAACATAGGACAAGGGAATCCTAAGATCTGCAGAAACAATTTCCGTTACACCCTTGTGTGAATCGGTGATGATAACTTTCTCTTGCATTTGAAATCTAACCTATAAATAGAGCAAGCTAGTTGTCCAAGAAGAACATTTAACCATTCTGGATTCTTAGTGTATCTTTGGAATATTCATGAGACTAAAATTATGAGGGCTAGCTGATGAACAAGTTTATTTCTCTGTCAAAAAGAAAGACCATTAACAAAATGTACTTTTTAACACTTTGCTCAGCAGTCCTGAGAAATCCATCTAAATGCCCAAACGGAATCTTATTGGTCTATGATAAAATCCCATCTAGTCTATGGTAGGCAAATTCACGTGAGCTTACACAATGGAAAAGTGTGAGTCCTCAACTGTAACATGAGCACTAGCTGTGGGCTGCAGGGAAGGCACTTTCCTCCCTGGATTATCGGAAGAGCGTCCTAATAACCTTTTAACTGGCAGCCCTGTAATTTAGAATCTTGTGTGTAAAACACTTAGCCCAACACACAGCCATTAGTCAATAAATGACACCTAGAAAGAAAACAAAATAAAATCCTTAGACCTAAGTAGGTACCTCATCTCAGTGGCACACTGCCCTGATGGATTCATCCTTTCCAGAAACATTTTAGTTTGTTCACCTAAAACCAAATGCATTCTTTTTCTTCTCATATGCTGGCCACAGGGCATTCAGTTGCTTCATTGAAAAAGTGAAATTACACTCAGTTCTGAGCAGAGGATGGGGCACTGAAGAAAACTAAAGTCTCTTTCTGATAGAAAGGTCTGCGGCTCATGGAGGGTCAGGAATTCTAATGCACTGATATCATGCCCTGCTTTTTATTCCAGTGAGTTATGTTCTTCTCTACTGCTTGAATAGACTATCCTGCCAAAGACGGACCAAGTATTGCTCACCTACGTGTTCTGGTCTTACTCAGAGTCTCAGCTCAGCAAAGAAAGACAGCTGGTTTCCCTAGTTATTTAAAATGGGTTGGAATCCACTTTTGCAAAGCATTTCAAAGAACTGGAAATCTGAAAATCTAGACTGACTATTCATTCGGGTTTGTCAGTGACAGCCCCAATTTACATCTGTTATCCTACATTAATTAATAATAGTTCCCGCTTTACTGTAAAAATGTCTTGATTTGGTCAATTAATTACATGGCTACCCTGTTTGAGGGCAGTGAAGTACAGATTCAGTTCCACATCACAGGCTGCAGTCTGTAGCAATGGAATAGTGGTCAAGATAGCTGGGTGCAGGTCAACAAAGGAGTCCAAGATCGTGGGCAAAGCAGCCCAAGATCCTTTCCTCTGTTAGATGGTTATTCTCTAAGGTTCCTTTATGGTCCAACAAAAGATAGCAGTAACTGCAGTCTATACCTCAAGAGGTTGCTCTGAGAGTTAAAGGAGACTATGGAAAAAATGCAGGATATAAATGACTTAATTTACAATGGAGAGTCAGATTCCTCTAACATAGCAGATACTTAAAAATATTTATGGAACAAATAAATTTGTATAAATGCATAGGAAAAAAGATTGGTTAAAAATAAAAAAACCACATTAACAATGGTTATCACTGTTACAGGCAATTTAAAATTTTTAATATGCTTTTATAGCTTCAAAATTTTCTACATTTAGCATATATAGTTATTTTTATTTTTATTTATTTATTTAAAAAATTTATTTTAGAGATGAGGTCTCGCTGTGTTGCCCAGGCTAGAATGCAGTGGCTATTCACAGGCACAATCATAGGGTACTGTGGCCTTGAACTCCTGGACTCAAGTGATCCTTCTGACTCAGCCTCCTGAGTAGTTGTGATCATAGGTGTAAGCCAAGTTCTTTTTATACTTTTAAAGATTATTTTTAAAAACCTCATGAGCAAATGAAATAATAAATGTGAAAATATCTGGCATCTAGTAGGTATTTATAGATGTTGATTTTTAAGCTTTTTTTTTTTTTTTTTTTTTTTAAGACAGAGTCTTGCTCTGTCACCACAACAGAGTGCAGTGGCACAATCTCGGCTCATTGCAACCTCTGTCTCCCAGGTTCAAGTGATTCTCCTGCCTCAGCCTCCAGCTGGACTATAGGCAAGCACCACCATGCCCAACTAATTTTTGTATTTTTAGTAGAGACGGGGTTTCACCATGTTGGCCAGGATGGTCTCAATCTCTTGACCTTATGATCTGCCCGCCTCGGCCTTCTAAAGTGCTGGATTACAGGCATGAGCCACCGTGTCTGGCCCCTTAAATAAGATTTTTATACATTAATATTAGTAGTATAATTTAGTATAAACTGATTTTTAAAATGTGAAAGCTTTTCAACTGAGCAATTCCACTTTTAGGAATTTATCCCTAAAATTAGGACATCTCAGAAGATTTACACTAAGGATATTTATCACAACATCATTTGTAATAGTAAAAAGTAAAACATTTTAAAAATGTTAAAAAGGAAAAACATCCTTAATGTTAAAAAGTAAATGCTTACTTGTGTAATGAAGGGATAATGCTGATATTACACAGATATTATAAGATATGTTTGTAAAGAATATTAAGCGATGTGGGAAACAGGATATAAAAAGAGTTTTATGCAAAACTGTGTAAAAAGTAATTCTGACTTTTGTTCAATTGTGTATGGGTGCAATCTGTACAAAAATGTTAAGACCAGTTACCTTAGGGCAGTATATTAGAAATAATTGTTTTCCTGATTTTAAAAATATATTTTAATTTTTTTCAAGTAACACATGTGACTATGAGATTTTTTAAAAAAGCAATAAATGCTATTTTTAACAGAATTAGACACACATACAGAAAAGTCAGCCATGATGACAGTTTCTCCCTTGGGTCCCTAACGGGAGGAGCTCAGCAGACCCACAGCCTCCCAGGGCTTTTCCAGCCTATTCAATCTTGTGGGTCTTACTCCCCTGGCCTGGCAGCTCACAGTAAGTCAACTCTCCTTGACAATGGTTATTTTCAGGAGCGGGTCCCGGGCCATTTGTCTCTGTGAGTTATGTTGGAAAAATGGTCTTTAAAAAACAGGACGCAGTAAATTTCTCAGGCTCGTCATTTGATCTCCAGCTTTCCTCCTCACAGGTTTCTTGGGGACTTAAAAATCTTTTTTTTAAAAAGTGTTTGCCAGGAACAGACCTGTTTCACCCGCCTGCCTGGGCAGCTGGTCTCCTGAACACTGAGAAGAGAGCCCCTTAGGTTTCTCTGGTCTTCACAGGGATGGCCTGCCAGCTAGTCTGCTTGTTTGACACAGGTATATTCGATGAGGACTTTCATTGAGTTTTTAAACATATCAGGCTTATTGACACATAATTCACATACCATACAGGCCACTCATCTAAAGTGTTCAATCCAATGGGTTCTAGTATATTCGCAGAGTATTGCAACCATCACCATAATCCATTTTAGAACATTTCATCACCCTAAAGAGAAACTCCACACTCATTAGCAGTCACTCCCTATTGTCCTCCAATTCCCTGCAGCCTAGGCAATCACTCATCTACTTTCTGTTGCTACAGATTTGCCTATCCTGAGCATTCATAAAAATGGGATCATATAATATGTGTTCTTTTGTGGCTTCTTGCACTTAGCAAAATGTTTTCTCAAGGGTTCATCCAAGTTGAAGCAATGATTAGGATTTCATTTCATTTCACTGACACATAACATTGCATTGTATGGATATACCACATTCTGTTTATCCATTTATGAAACTTGGGTTGATTCAAACTTTGGTTATTTTCACTTTTTGGCTATTACCCATAATACTGCTGCAAATCTTTGTGCCTACATTTTTGTGTGAGAGTATGTTTTTACCTCTTTTGGGTATATACCTAGGAGTGGAATTGCTGAATTGTATGCTTAACCTTTTAAGGAACTGCCAAATTGTCTTCCAAAGTGGCTGTATCATTTTAAATGCCCACTGGCAGTGTATGAGGGTGCCAATTTCTCCACATCCTCACAAACACTTGTTATTATCTGACTTTTTTATTCCAGCCACTACAGTGAGTATGAAGCAGTATCTCACTGTGGTTTGATCTGCATCTCCCCTGATGGCATATGATGCTGGGCATATTTTCATGTCCTTATTTGCCATTTGTACATCTTCTTTGGAGAAATGTCTATTCAGATCCATTGCCCAATTTTTAATTCGATTTATCTTTTTATTACTAAAGTGTAAGTACTATTTTTTTTCCCCAAGAATTTGTTTTGTGCTTACTCTGTCAGGCAGTGTTCTAAGCATCACTGATAGACAAGGAAGACAAAGCCCTTGCTCTCAAAAGCTTACATTCTAGTGAAAGAAAACATTAATGAACAAGTAAGCAAATAACTATATAGAACAAGATCAAGTGTGATAAATATTAGACTGGTGCAAAATTAACTGCGGTTTTGCCATTAAATATAATAGCAAAAACTGTAATTACTTTTGCACCAACTTAATACAAAGTTGTCAGGTGGGTACGAGGTTAGGAGTGATGGCATGGGCGTGTTGTTTTAAACAGCATGGTCAGGGAAGCCCTCACTGAGGAGGTGACATGTAAGCAGAAATCTGAAGTAAGAGAAGGAGTGAGCCAAGCAGACACCGGGGCAAGAGCTTTTAGGCAGAGGGCCCCACAACTGCAAAGCCCCTGCAGCAGGACCAAGTTCATCTGAGGGACAGTGAGGAAGCTAACAGGACTAGAAAAGCATAACAATGAGGTAAATGCTAGGAAATCAGCCTTGAGACATCGTCAGGGGCCAGGTTAAAGATGTGCAAACACTGCAAACTAAAGGTCACCATGCCTATGCCTGGGTGTTCTTATTAACAAGTTCCCTGAGGGCGGGGACTGGTTTATTCATATGGCCACAGGCCACATGGTAATTCCACATGTAGTGGGTGCTTCACTACATATCACAACCAATTTTGACCTAATGAACTCCTAATAAAAACATTTACATGTGAGTAGTATTTATTCTACATTTTACACAGGATTTTCACAGCCATGATCTCATGTGATCCTTACCACATCTAGGAAGGGTAATGGCCATCATCCCCATTTTACAGATAAAGAAACTGAGGTTAGGAGCGGTGATATGACTTGTGCAGGGACACACAACTTGTAAGGGGCCAAGTGGGGCTCCAACCCAGGAGAGAGGCAGCAAGAAAGATCTGGATTTAAAACTGATTATTGTGATTTTAGGCAGGTTGGTTGATCTTTTAGAGTTGGGGAGCCTCAGGGTGTGGTCCTACCTTACAGGAGTCCCATGCAGAGTAAATGCATAAAAGCATGCATGTCTGGGGCCCACCATGGGCCTGGCATACAGCAGGTACTCAAAAGTGGAAGTGGTAGCTCTCCCACACCTCCCTTTCTTTTTCTTTTTTTTGTTTTTTGAGACAGAGTCCCAGGCTGGAGTGCAGTGATGCAAGCACCTGGGCTCAAGTGATTCCTGTGCCTCAGCCACCCAAATAGCTGGGATTATAGGCATGCCACCACGCCTGGCTAATTTTTATATTTTTAGTAGAGACTGGGTTTTGCCATTTTGGCCAGGCTAGTCTCGAACTCCTGACCTTCTGTAATCTGCCTGCCTTGGCTTCCCAAAGTGCTGGAATTACAGGGGTGAGCAACCACGCCTGGCCTGCACCTCCCTTTCATCACCAGCCCCAGCTACACATCCAGGCAACCTCTCTGTGTGAAACCCTGAGTGCGCACTGGAGACATAGAACTAAGTCTACCCCTTCCCCTGGAGGGGCATGCAGCCTCATGGGTGAAAGAGACAAGCAGGAATGGCTCAAGAGGGAGAAAAGCTGTGAGGGAGGTATTGGGGTATGGGGGTGGGGTGGGTGGGGCGACAACTGGAAGACTCACTGAGCTCCATGTGTCAGCTGCAGCTCCTAGTGTCTCACAGATTGTTCTAACCTTGCCCACGCGCTGCCTCCAAAGGGGTGTAAGATGGTTCATTCACACCTCTGGAGGCTGAAATTGGGTTGATGGAAAGGCTAATTTCCATGGGACATGGGAGAGAGGGAACGCACAAAGCAAGCTGGATTATCTCTGACTGTCAAAATCTGCTGGCCAACATGTCCAAAGAGCCACTGAAATTTATGGCAGACCTTGAACCATCTGTGGTCACAGAGTGCTCTCTTCAACAGGGAGGCTTGGGCTCTGCACTTTTGTACTGAGATTTGATTAAGAAAGTGCTTCCAAATAGCTGTTTTCAAGTCATTTATTACTTCCTCTTCCTCTGGATACACACACACACACACACACACACACACACACACACACACACATACATATATAAAATATGTTTTCCTCCCTCCACTCAATTTACACAGTGGCAAAATTCCAGGCCTCAAGACGAAGTAAGAGCACAACCTAATAGTCCAGCCTCTTACTCAGATACTTGAGGAATGATGGGAGTATTAGGTACAAAGGAAAGGGGCAAGAGATAGGATTCAGAAGGAAACCAGCCAGGTGTGGGAGGGTGGGAGGGCAGGGATATTAACTGGGTACCTACTATGTGTCCAGCACTGTGGAAGGCCCTTGATATAAATTATCTTAATCAACCCTCATGCCCCTTGAAAGTGTGAAGATTTCTCCAGCTGACAGATACAGACTTGGAGACTCAAACAGAGGCAGCTTAAGGTCACCCAGCCAGTGGGTACCAGTCTGGGTGCTGAATCTTGGTCTACTGAACCCTATGCCCACATGCTTCTGACTAAAATAACCTTAATAAATAACAGTAATAAACCTAAGAATGTACATTTGTAAATTCATAAGTTTTACTTCCTTGATCTTTCATCAGCCCTGGGAAGAGGACAATAATGTTCAAAGTGAAGCCATTTGCTCAAAGCTACGGACCTAGTGAGGTGTGGATCTGGGCTTCCAGCCCAGGCCACCTGAGCCTACAGCCCTTTCAGGGCCTCAGTCTGTCTTTCATAGCATCTTAGAGTGACAGTCAGGGATTAGTGTAACCAATGAACCAGGCAAAAAACCAACCAGTGGGGAAGAAAACCCAAAGCATATAAAATAAAATCCAAGCTGTGTATTTATCATTTGTGGAGTTTCTGAATATCTGTTATAGTTCAATAAAAAGTTTTTAAAAAAACCCAGAAAGCCATGTGGTGTGGATGTAAGCATATACTAAGAGATATTTTTCTAAAACAGCTTTTCCCCAGTAAATGCCCTGATTCGAAACAGCTTTCCATGAACTTGATCACTGTGCCAAGGTCTCTTGCTTGCATTAGATTTCTATAAAGATTTGTGAAACTTTTTTGGGGAAAGCACAAACATAATGAGGACCAAGAGTTCTAGAAATTCCTCTACTGTCACTCCAAGAAATCTTGAAAATCGAGGAAGGCAGTGAGGGAGAGTGGACAAGTAGAAAAATGGCTTCCCAATCTTGCTCCTGAGTGACCAAGTCTGGTTTTTAAAGCAGGAACCCTTCAGGCAGCTTCAGGTCCAAATCAGAAGAAAAACAAACTTTTTTTTTTTTTTTTTTAAATCCTCAATTGCACTCTGTACAGAAAGGAGCCTTTGAGATAAGAGAAGAGAAAGGAATAAGCATTTGCCAAAGAGCTTTTGTGTCTGGCACTGCACTAATCACTTGCCACGTGCTTTCTAACATAGCTCCACAACAGGAATCATTCTTGCACTCAGCAATATTACTTGACATTTAATATGCAACAGAAATTCATTGTCTCATGGTTCTGGAGGGCGGAAGTCTGAAATAATGATATGGACAGGGCCATGCTCTCTCTGAACCCTGTAGGGGAATGCTTCTTTGCCTCTTCCTAGTGCTAGTGGGTTGCTGCCATCTCTGGCATTCCCTGGCTTGCAGCTGCATCACTCCAGTCTCTGCCTTTATCATCACATGTGTGCTCCCTGCATGGTGCTGCCTTCTAAGAACACCAGTCATAGTGGAGTAGGTTCCCACCCTCCTCTACTATGACCTCACCTCAATTAACTACATCTGCAACATCCTGTTTTCACATATGGTCACAGTCTGAGGTACTGGTGATTAGAATTTCAATATACCTTTCTGCAGGGCTGGGTGGTGGGTCAACAGTGCTCAACACATAACACTGTCCTTGTGGAACTCACAGTATAAAAGCCCCCTTTTACAGATGAATACATTGAGGCACAGAGAGGCCAAGTGATTTGCTCAGGATCAACAGGCAGTAAACTGCAAATCCAGGTCTGACTCCAGAGCCCATTTTCGGTCTACTAGACTACCTTGTCTAGCCTACGCAAGTTCTCCTCAGCTGGTGGCCATTTATAGAAAAGGAGCTTTATTCATCATCACTGGTCATCAGAGAAATGCAAATCAAAACCACAAGGAGATACCATCTCATGCCAGTTAGAATGGCGATCATTAAAAAGTCAGGAAACAACAGATCCTAGAGAGGATGTGGAGAAATAGGAAAGCTTCTACACTGTTGGTGGAAGCGTAAATTAGTTCAACCATTGTGGAAGACAGTATGGTGATTCCTCAAGGCTCTAGAATCAGAAATACCATTTGACCCAGCAATTCCATTACTGGATACATACCCAAAGGATTATAAATCATTCTACTATAAAGACACATGCATACATATGTTTATTGCAGCATGGTTCACAATAGCAAAGACTTGGAACCAACCCAAATGCCCATCAATTATAGACTGGATAAAGATAATGTGGCACATATACACCATGGAATATTATGTAGCCATAAAAAAGGATGAGTTCATGTCCTTAGCAGGGACATGGATGAAACTGGAAACCATCATTCTCAGCAAACTAACACAGGAACAGAAAACCAAATACCTCATGTTCTCACTCATAAGTGAGAGTTGAACAATGAGAATACATGGATACAGGGAAGGGAACAATATACACTGTGGCCTGTTGGGGGGTTGGGTGGGTAGTGGAGGGACAGCATTAGAAGAAATACTTTATGTAGATGACGGGTTGATGAGTGCAGCAAACTACCATGGCACATGCATACCTCTGTAACAAACCTGCATATTCTGCACATGTACCCCAGAACTTAAAGTATAATAACAAAAAAAAAAAAAAAAGAAAAGAAAAGAAAAGAAAAGGAGCTTTAGTGTAAATGATCCATTTAGTCCTTGGAACACTTTTACAAGGTAGGTATTATTGTTTCCATTTTACTGATGGAATGAGCTCGAGACAGACTAAGGTTAGTTGGTTCATAAGAGGAGAAGCAGGAATGAACCAAAGTGGGCAGGTTCTCTACCCGTCCTTTTTGTCTGTAACCATACCAAAAGGACGAATGCCATTGTCATGGGGGAAGTGGACATCAGAAATCAACTAATGAAAAGGCTGGTCACCCTTACCAAGGGCACTAGATTGGGGAAAAAACATTAGAGTTTTGAATGTTTTTGTTTCTTGTAACCAAAAAAGCTTATCTGGAAAGAAAAGCATTCATACTTTGGAGGTTAAGGGTATTCGCCATCCAAAGCTCAGAAGTTCAGATCTTGCCCTGCTCTGGAGAACAGAGTCTGACTGCTGCTAACAAAACAGGGTTTTTTGCTTTCTGGAGTGGAGGGCACTGAGTGAAGCTTGTGTACAAAGCTTCTCGGTGTTTCTTGGGCAGATCATGACAAGCAGCATTCCTGTGACTTTAGTGCTGGCACACATGGGCTCCATGTGCCTTGGATTTCATGGGATTTGGGAAATGAGGGAAGAGAAAGGTGCCTGTTGGGTGGGAAATGCATTCAGAATGTTTCTGCAAGCCAAATTCTCAGTGTCCAGTGGTCTGTGAGGTTGGGAAGGGTGGCTGGTTCTGTGTGATTTGTCACAGGTCCCTGGGCTAGTCGGAGGAGGGCAGTGCCAGCCACTTGAGGAAGAAGGCCAAGCATCCCTCTGCGATGTCCTGCCACCGAAATCCTGCCTGTTTAGTTCTCAGCCCTCCCAAGAGAGGGACTCCAACCAGCACCCCAATTTAGTCATAGAGGGGAACTTGATTAGGTCCCTCACCTGCCTTTGAGAAGTTCCCAGTTTAGTGGCTGAGCAAACCCAGAATATGCAATTCCCCTACAATGTTGTGAGAGGGAAACACAAAGATCAAGGCCTTAATTGATGGAGCGTTGGGGCTCAGTGGCCCCTTGCTAGAGAAAGGGAAGTTTAAGCAGGAGTCTAAAGGTGAACCAGGAGTTGGCCAGGTTAAGAAAGCATTGTGGGTATGCATGTGTGCTGTGCATGCACATATGTGTTGTACATGCCTGTGTGTCTACAGCAGTGGGCTGGTTAGAGTGTTCCAGGCAGAAAGAACAGCTTGTGCCAAGGCTTACAGGGAGGAAAGAGCACAATACAGCTAAGGAACTCCAACTACTAAGAGTTGAGTATGTTGGGAGCAGAGGTAGGGATGGTGGTAAACAGACAACTGGGGAGAGAGGCCATGTTCAAATCCTATAAAGGCTTCTAGTAGAATCCAGGGTCTGTCCCGACTCCCTGGGCTCTAGATCCATCATCAGTTACCAACTTGTCTTCACCACCTGAATTGAGTCACCAAATTTCTCTGGGCCTGAAATTTAGCTGAAAATTACCATGGTTACATGAGTTCCCTTCTAAGCTCCCTTAGAGTTCCAATAATAAAACTAGCAAGACTGATTTGTGCTACTCCACTTAATCCTCATATTAACCCTCTGAGTTACTATCACCTATCACCCCCATTTAGTAGAGGAGAGAAGATAAATTCAAAGAAGGTTAAGTGATTACATTCTGTAAGTCTATGATTTTCTGAAAGAAACTGGCGTCAAGATTTCTGACTGAATAACTGAGTCCTTGGCTCTCAGAAGAACTTTATGCACAGAAGAGAAAGATGACTTGCTAATAACAACAATGATAATAATTGTTGTTACTATCGATCAGGCACTTTCTCTTTGCCAGACATTGCATTCATGCTGTGTATAGACATACATCCATTTTTAATTGTCACAGCAATCTTAAGAGGTAGGAACTTTCATTATCCCCATTTCAGAGATAAGGAAAATAGTAGTCAATCAACATGACCAAGGTCACATAGCCATGGTAAGGGGAGAGCCAGGAGGTGGCCCCAGGTGGATGACTCCACTCTGAGCTCCTAATCACTTCTCTGTGAGGCTTAAAAGGAGCAAGGCTCTATAAACTCAAGCTGTGGAATTGCACATGAGGAAGTTGAGGCCTGAAAGGCGACAGAATGAGCCCAAGGTCCTATAGGAAGGCAGCAGTGGAACTGGGTTTGTGCCATTAATATCAACAATAGCAACAGTAGAGAGGGCTGGCTTAGTATGGTGGTCAGAACGTGAACTCATGTCTGAGTCTGAATCCTAGCTCCACCATTTACTAGCTGTACAACCGTGGGCAGTTTTTAGTTTTCTGAGCCTCAGTTTCTTCATTTATAGAAAAAGGATAATAGTACCTACTTCACACAGTTGTACGGGGGGTTAAAGAGTTCAGGTATGAGAGCTCTACTGAAGTATTTGCTATCATTGATTTGCTACCTGCTCTGTGCCAGGTATGGTGTTGATATACTTTAATTCTCACAGAAACCTTTGGAGAGAGATTATTATTCCTGTTTTCTAGATGGAGAAATACGCTTAGAGAAATTAAATAATGTATCTAAAGTTACACAGCATGAAAGGTGTAGAAGCTGGATTGGAACCTGTGACTGATTTCCAAAACTATGTTATATCCCAC
Source organism: Macaca nemestrina (assembly GCF_043159975.1). Lineage (NCBI taxonomy): Eukaryota > Metazoa > Chordata > Mammalia > Primates > Cercopithecidae > Macaca > Macaca nemestrina. Next base: position 78,207,184 of record NC_092136.1, read on the forward strand.
AATAATCTCTCTGCTATGTATACGGCTTTGCAGAGAGCACTGACATCCATAACCTCATTACTATGAAGTATCTGGCCTATTTTTAAATGCTGATGATTCTTATATCTCTATGACAGGTGTGTGCATGCAGGGAGGGGATGATGAACAAGAAAGCACACCACAAGCAGGATGGATGATTGCATTCACGTGTCATCTATTATTCTATAATAGAAATATAATTATTCTATAAGGATAGTAACAACCCATCCCACGTGCAGAACCCTTTTACACCCATTATTTCCTTGCATCCCCATGACAGCCCTGTGGGGAGGGGAGTAGAGCTAATTATATTATTTTCCATTTGTAGCAGCCACTCTTGGTTGCATAGCAATACCCACTGCCCTCCTAACAGAATCCTGACTTTGCTCAGCTAGCCACACTATGGTTACGTGTCTCAGTTGGCAGATCCTGACTGGCAAGTTACAAAAGTCTCCTTCCCCATGAGGGAATGTGGACCACCGGCCAATCTGATATGAGGAGAGGTCTGGGGGTTCCCTGGATGGGGAATCATCTGGATACAGTGCCCGGGACTGTAGCGGGGGAACACAAGAAGCTGAATCTGAGCCTTGATGAACATGGATTGCCCTATCTCCGGACTTCTTGCTAAATGAGATAGTAAATGTTGAAGCTACCGATAATCATTGAAGCCGGTTTGAGTTACGGTTTTGCATAAGGCATCCTAAGATCTCCTACCTCACTGTAGACAGTCTTCATAAAAATCCACTCCCACTGTTTTCATTTCTACCCTTATTGTTGAGCCATGCCCTTTGCTAAGTAAGACCGTGCTGCTCTCATTGAGTTGCCAGCAAGCCTCAGCTCAGTTCTTTGGTTCCCTCTCCACCAGCATGCACATCTCCTGCAAGCCCAGTGTCTGGCCCCAGGTCAGGACTTGCCACAGGGTAGGCATAAAGGAATCACACCTGCAAGAAGCCTGATTAGTCTGGTTGCATAATGATTCTGAGGCTGCTTCCTCAACTGATAAGTAGGATAATAACATCTGCTTTGCAGACTGCTTGTGGCGCAGAAAGTGGGTGGCGTCCTCAGTCTCCCTCCAAGGAAATGCCACTTGCCTTAATCAGTAATAATTCCTACATCTTCTGGTTGGCAAGTACCATGTGCCAGGCACTGGAACCCAGTGGTGAGCAAGCAGAGCCACCCCTGTTCTCGTGACAGTCCTCATCTAACAAGGCAGACACACATGCTTGGAGGCCTTGTCCCACTTTAGCTCCAGGTCCACTTGTGGCTGTGGCCTCCTCTGAAAACCAGTAGGCAGGAGTTGTCCTCTTCCTTAGGGATGAGGCCAGAGTCCATGGACTCATCCTGGGCTCCTGTTTCCTGTCTGCTTAAGTGATTGACAAGTGGCTGACACCTTGGGTGCAAGTCTCAGAGGGTCCCCTGCATTGAGTCCGGGTATCACAGTATCTCAAGTGGTCAACTGGGCCCTGCCCCTCTGGTCCTCCTCACACCCCCAGTAGGCCCTGTGGCCTAGGGATGCATTCACACTCACTGGAAAGTTGTTCCTCTTCTTGCTGCCAATTTTCCACCCAGCTGCAACATCCAACATCCAAAAATCCAGCCAGGCCTGTGCTTATGCACGTCCCTCAGAAGGGCTTATACAAAGCGCAACAGATGGCTCTCCATGTCAAAAATTATTTCCTGATGCCCAGCTGAGACGTCCCAGACCCTGCAGTGCCCATTAGTGCTAAATCCCTGCTTCTCCTGCCCTTTGGCAACTTGTTATTTTCTGAGATGCTCTGGCAAAGTCTCTGAGCTCAGCCTTTTAAAAGCAGCCCCGAGCACTGTCCTTGCTGGTCCCCTGCAAGGGTCTCTGGGCAGCTCTCGCAGTTACTGACCACACAGTGGCTTGGATCAGAGGAGTCAGCTCCCTCTGACCTTTCCTGAGGCACTCGGCACTTTCCTGGCCTCTGGCCTTTGCTTGACTATGTCTTTGACCTTCAATACCCTTGCCAGTATCTTTTCTTGAAGGTTCAGTTCAAATGCCACATTCGTAGGAGGAGGAAAAATAATTCACACTTTTTGAGCACCTAGTGTATAAAATGTTCTCAAAATCTCACAGCCTATTCACATTTGTTTGTTAAGTCATTCATGCATTCACTCACTCATTCAACAAGTATTTATAGAAAGCTATGCTTGGGTCAGGAACCGGTGAGAGGCCAGTGATGCTGCCCTCAGGAAACTTACCGACGAGTGGGTCGCCCACCCTGTGTCTAACACTCTTAGTGCCTTACTTTACAACAAAGCTGTTAGATATTTTAATATCTGTTTGCAGACGATGAAAACTGCTGCTAGTGCCACAAGCCAGCTAAACTGTGCCCTAGTCTGTGCTTTTGCTTTGTCACCCATTCGATGACACATTCCTGATGCTAACGGTGTCCTGCCTTGGGCTCTAGGGACACAGACGCATGTGTCATGGATCTATGGGGGTTCTGATGAAAAACTGACTGGTTTTTGCACAGTGTGGTACATGCTGGAGACTAGGGGCTTCCTGAAGGCTGGGAGAGGCCTTGCCTGGCAAGTGCCAAGCCTGGCAGTGGGGACATGCTGCCCCCGTGGCACACCTATCAACTGTGGAGAGGAATCAGAAGACACAGCAGGGCCTGTCACCCTCCTCTAGAGACCTTTGAGGCCAAGCCTCTCTCCTGAGTAGTGTCCTATCTTGTGGGGGTGGAGCTGGGTGGGCTCAGTGGGGTGGCAGCTCATGAGAGGGAGGCAGGAGCCCTGGCTTTTGGCCTCCGTGTCTCACTTTCTTTGTGACTTTGAGCAAAAATCACCAGCCTAAACAGGACTTCATTTTCTCAGCTATAAAATGGAGGCCTCAGGGAATGTTCTAGAGAAAATGGATGGTCATCTGTCTGTCAAGGGTCATGTGGAGAGGATTCCAGGAATGAGGAGGAGTAGGAGGCGGGCAGGAAAAGGCCCTGGGCCCTCCGGACTCTGGCTTTCTCTGGGCCTCCAGTTTCTTCTCTGAAAAATGAGGGAAGCAGGCTAGAGACTCAGGAAGGTTTAAGTTCAAACCCCATCTCTGCGTCTTTGGCTCAGAGAGATTAAGTCACCTATTGCAGATAATCTGTAATAGGTGACTCCAAAAGCAAAATGGGGATTTACAACATCTGCCTTGTTACACTCATATAAGGCTTAGAATATCATAAATGAAGCCTGGTCAAGTATTTGGCACAGAGCAAATATCCAGCAAATGTTAATTCCCCCTTCTCTGAGGGGCTAGATACCCTTGAGAGTTCTTGAAAGGAAAAATTTTGGTGATACAGTTTCCCACCCGAAGTGTCAGTGAGATGAGGAGTGTGGATTACATTTGCCATTTGGGATCAGAGTCCCACTGATGAACTAAACCTTGAAAATCAATAATTCTCCAACCTCTTACTGTTATCTGCCCTCTTATTCCTCCCAAATCCACTGCCTGAATCTCATCTACAATGTGATTGCTGCTGACATGACAAGGGACTCACTACTCACTCCAGAGGCAACCTATTCCAGTTGCATTGAGCTCCGATTGCCATAATGTTCTTCCTTCTAATGCACCGAAGTACTGTCATTACTGCTGCTGCGCTGCTACTACTACTAGTGACCATAGCCAATACGGTGGAGTGATTAAGCACAGATTCTAGAGCTGTGCTGTCCAATACGGTAGACATTTTAACTTTAAATGTTAATATTTAATATTATTTAATTATTTAAATATTTAGTATTATAAGAACAAGTCTCAGCTCCTCAGGCACAACGGCCACATTTCAAGTGCACAGTGGTTCCATGCAGCTAGTGGCTACCGTATTGGACAGTACAAGTTATACACCATTTCTGTTACAGCAATAACTTCTACTGGAGAGCGCTGCTGTAGCGCTAGAATGTCAAGGGCGGGATCCTGGCCCTACCACTTAATGTGTGATCTTATTCAAGTTACTTAACTTCTCTGTACTTCAGTTTCCTCATCTGTAAAATGGGGATAAAAATGGTATCTGCCTCAGAAGGCTGTTTGTGAAAATTAAATGAGTTAATACATGCAACATGCTTAGGACTGTGGTGGCTTTACAATGCTCACTTACTCATAAAAACCATCATCAGTTTGGTACCTACTCTGTGCCATGCCCTATGTAGTATTTGATGTACACATGCCATACAGGTTTTTTTTTTTTTTTTTTTTTTTTTTTTTTTTTTTGGTCATACTGGAATATCTTTGCAAGCTAAAAGATAAATTGCTGGGCAAAATAATATTAATATTTAAAAAATTTAAAAGATAATACCAAATGACTTTCCAAAAGAGAATGTACAGATTTTATACTCTCATTAATAACACGTGTTTCTCCACGACCTGAGCAACCCTGGGTAGTCTTAACTTTTTAAACCCTCACTGACCTGATAGGCGTAAAATAGTTTAAAGCCATTTTGATATTCATTATTTTAACTATTACTGGGTTTGAGTATTTTTCTATGTTTACTAGATATTACTATACATATCTTTGTACGTTGTGTTATTTTATTTATTGATTGGTAGGGCTTTCTGTATGTTAAAGAAGTTATCATATCTTATAAAATGCAAATATTTTCCTTGTTTCCTTTGACATTGCTTGTGTTCTTTGTTCTTTTTTTATTGTTATGCAGAAATGCTTATCATGTCTGTCTCGGTCATTTTCTTTATGGCTTCTGGGTTCAGTGAAGGTCAGCCAAGCTCCTAAGCTACTTCCTGCCATCAGTATTGCCCAGGCTCCCTTTGGGTCGACAGGCAGCAAAGAAGCACAGAGACAAAATAGAGGCGCCACCCCCGTGCCCTCCGGTGTGCATTCAGGAGGCCCTCTGCATCTAATGGAGCCTTTTCTTCCTTTCAAATCCCTGGTATCCCTCCAAGGTGTATTAGGAGATGAAGCACAACGTCTTTAGAACATTGATTTTCATTTAGGATATACTAGGAGCAATTCCCTTTTTTTTTCTACTGGGCTCGTCTTTCTCCTAGAATTGAGAAGCCGGGATGCTGGGGCAGATAAAATGTGATACGAATTTGCAGTTTCCAAGGAAATTCTAACTTGGGCGTTGGCTGAAGGAGTGAAGTGAGATTTCTGAAAGTTCTATAACTCAAAGAAATATCCCTGAAATTAAGTATTTTTAATTGCGCAGGAGGAAGAAAACTGATATTAATCAAACACATACTGTATTCCAGACACTGAGCTAAGTGATTTTACATCTTACTCTCATAAAAGCTTTCCCTTTCTATGGTTTCCAGTACAATCATCCCCGCTTTCAGATGAGGAAACTGCAGCTTGGGGAGATTACATGGGAACCTGTCAGACTTTAAGTAGATGAGATGACTTTTGCCCAGGTTCTCTGACCCTTGGCATAGTGGTTAAAGGCTGTCGAAGTCAAATGGGCAAATTTTATCTTGGTTCTTTGGGTGATTGCCAATTTGGTTTTTGTTGTTGTTTGTTTTTTGAGACAGAGTCTCACTCTGTTGTCTGGCTAGAGTACAGTGGCACGATCTCGGCTCACTGCAACCTCCACCTCCCTCCACCTCCCGAGTTCAAGCTATTCTCCTGCCTCAGCCTCCTGAGTAGCTGGGAATATAGGCACCTGCCACGATGCCTGGCTAAGTTTTGTATTTTTAGTAGAGATGGGGTTTCGCCATGTTGGCCAGGCTGGTCTTGAACTCCTGACCTCAGGTGATCCATTCACCTTGGCCTCCCAAAGTGCTGGGATTGCAGGTGTGAGCTACCCCACTCGGCTGGTGATTGTCATTTTGATCGTAAGCAAATCACTTAACCTCTCTGAGTCCAGTTCCCTCAACTGTCGAATGAAGATAATTATGTTCCCTTATACAGATTCCATGAGGGTTAAATAGGAAAAAGAATATATAAACACAAAGTCTAACGTCTGGCCCACAGAAAAAGCTTAATATATTTTAGGTATAATAATAAGAACAGCAACAGCAACAACTATTTTATTGCTTCCTCCCCATCATATTATTTCTCTATCAATCATAGTTTTCCAGCTGGGTACTTTCACATTCTTAGTCTACTCGGTGGTGCTGATGATATAATAACAGTGATGTTTATAGCAGCTTTATTCATAATAGTCTGGAAATAATCCAAATGCCCATCAACAGGTGAACTGATACATAAATTGTAGTATATTCATACAATGGGAAGCTTCACAGCAATTAAGAAAAAAACTATTGATACATGCAACAGCATGGATGCATCTCACAGATTTTTTCACAGATTCATTCATGTTGATTGAATGAAAGAAACCAGATGCAAGAGTCCACACTGCAGGATTGTGTTTCCATACAACTCAAGAGCAATTTGAGAACTAAGCAATATTTAGAGCGAGAATAGTACTTGTCTCAGCATAGGTGAGTGCATGAGGTAATCTTACAGGTTTGCTAAAAATGTTTTATATCTTGATTTGGGCTATGGCTGCAGGGAAGGATACATTGCAAAATATCATTGTACATGTACTTTATACACTGTAATGCATGCATGTTATTCCTTAAAATTCTTAAGGGAGGGCAAATAAAATGTAAATCTAAAAAATGATAAATGTGACGGTGCTACATTCAAATAATAAAAATAGTAGTTACTATTATAGCCACTTTCTGTCTTGTAGGCACTGTGGAGGACCTCATTTATTCTATCTCATCTAATCTTCATTATAACTCAGAGAAGTAGGTACTACTATTATTTCTATCTGATAGATGAAGAAACTGATGGTAAGGCCAGTTACGTTGTTTCCCCCAGGCCATTCACCTACACAGGGCCAGGACACAGGGCTGGCTCTGTCTAGGCTGGTGCTATTACCTCTTGACAACACAAGGGACTCTCATCATATAAGGTGTAGCCAGGTCCAAGATGGCTGCTGCTGAGCTTCACTTTCTGATATTTGCGCCCTTGTATAATTCAGCCAGTAGAGCAGACCTGTGATACCAATAAGATATTGTGGAAATAGAGAGTTTGACTTCCAAGGCTAGCTCATAGAAGATATTGTGGTTTACTCCTTAGGTTTGCTCAGATAACTTGCCCTGGAGGAAACCAGCTGCCATGTTGTGAGGATACTCAAATAGCTACAGAGGAGTCCATGTGTAAGAAACTGAGGCCTCCTGCCAATAGACAGTATCAGTTTGTCAACTGTGTGAGTGAGCTACCTTAGTGACCAATGGTCCAGCTCTGGTCAGGTGTTCAGATGGCTGCGACCCTGGCTGAAACAACTGCCTGAGGATTCCTGACTCTCAGAAACTGTGTAAAATAATAAATGTTGTTGTTCTAAGAAGCTACATTTTGGGGTAATTTATTATGTAACAATTGAAAATCAATGCATAAGGGCTATTTGAATTTAATGGTAAGGAGCTCTCACTGATGAGCTTATACCTTAAAGAAATCACACATACACACAAAAAGAAATCACAAAACCAATAATCCATGCCCCACCTCAGAGCTCAGATATAGGTAGCTGTTTCTCAGTGTGTGGCCTGGGTTTTAAATTGTTCCTTGGTTTTCACAATCCCCCACTCCCTTTTTGTAAAGACAGGATCTTACTCTGTCCTGTCACCTAGGCTAGAGTGCAGTGGCATGATCACAGCTCACTGCAGCCTCCACCTTGCAGGCTCAAGCCATCCTCCCACCTCAGCCCCCTGAATAGCTGGGACTACAGGCACGTGCCACCATGCCCGGCTAATTTGTTTTACTTTTTGTAGAGACAGGGTCCCACTATGTTGCCTAGGCTGGTCTCAAACTCCTGAGCTCAAGTGATCCTCCTGCCTTGGCTTTTCAAATTGCTGGTGTGAGCCACTGCATGAGGCCACAATTCCCTTTATATTTTTATTTTTGTGCTCTATCCACACAGTTAAGGTCCAGACCTTTAGCTGTGTCCTCTCAACCCTAATTCTATAGGCCTGAATAATGTCAAATCTTACAGAGAAGAAATAAAAATTTGCAACTTGTTTATTAATAAGTTAGTCCTATTGAAGGCCCAAAATATATCAACAGTTCAGCTGTGTTTGTTATCAACTCTCCTCCTTACACATTACTATTATTATGTTCTATTAACATTAACCAGAGGTTACGTTTTGGTCAGAACTTAGAAATTAAAAACTGTGAAAGAGTCACAGTATATGGGAAAGCATCTAGAAATATTTTTGGTCCAGTCCTGTCTGAGGCAGATGTTTCAACTATGTCCAAATACAATCCAGAGTTAGAGAGCCACATAATATTTTTTGGTGGCAACTTCTGTTGTTTACTTTTTGTTTAATCCCAGTAATCAAATAAATGTCTTCTCCATTTCACACGAATTTCTACTGCTTTCATTTTAGTTCCTTTTCTTCTGCTTCATCTTCTGAGAACATGAAGAACAAGTGTTAAGAACTCTCTTTAGAGAAACCCTTCCTAGATTCACAGAGATTAATTAAATCACAGTTCAGCCTTCTCATCTTCAAGTTAAACAGCTCTAGATCCTCTGCACTAACTCACGAGGGTTTTTCCATTCCTTTCCTTCCAGGTAGAGCCATCCCTGGACGCTCTCTCTCTCTGAAGCAGCAGTGCTTAATGAATGCAGCAATGGCCTAGCGTGGAGGATAAAAATGATGGTTTAGGCTGGGCACTATGGCTCACACCTGTAATCCCAGCACTTTGGGAGGCCAAGGCAGGCAGATCACTTGAGCCCAGGAGTTTGAGACACGCCCGGGCAACATAGCGAAACTCCATCTCTACTAAAAGGAAAAAAAAAAGTACAAAAAATTAGCTGAGTGTGGTGGCACATAATTGTAGTTCCACTTACTCAGGAGGCTAAGGTGGGAGAGTCACCTGAGCCCGAGGAAGTCGAGGCAGATGTGAGCATGATTGCACCACAACACTCCAGCCTGGGTGACAGGAGTGATGCCTTGTTTAAAAAAAGAAAAAAATGATTTGGCATTTCGGCCTCCTTTATTAGGTCCCGGGGTCACTTTAGAACTTATTTTCAGTTTTAGACTCCCAGGTATGTTAGAGGTACAGGAGTCATTTTGTCCTAACCCATAATTTTGTAGCTGAGGAAGCATGGCCCAAAGAAGACAGCTCAAGGTTACTCAGACAGAGCAGCTGAACTGTATTTGGAACCCAGGTGTTCTGACTTTCCATCATAAGTCTCCAGTCTCTCCTGCTCAGCTTGGGGTCGCCTGGGTGTGGCCTCCCACCTGCACTGAATGTCTGTCCTCAAATTCCCACTGAGAACAATAGAACCGGAGCACCCTGCCGCTGGCACAGAGGACAGTCTCCATGGCAGCGCTGTTTGAATCAGGGAAGACACAGAAAACGCCAGGGCCCCCTATGCCATGGACTATTCTGAAGCTGTTAAAAAGAATGAGGACGATCTAAATATACTGCGAGGGAGTAATCCACAAGATACACTGTTCAGTGGAAAAAAACAACTTGCAGAACAGCAAATAAAGTATAAGATTCCATGTGTGTTTGAAAAGTGTACACAAACACACAGATAGGAGTCTGTATAGAAATTCCTAGAAAGATACATAATAAAACCGCGAACGACAGGATGGGTGTTGATGCTAAAGACCTTTACTTTTCATTTTACACCCTTTAGCAGTGCTTGAATTTTTAACCATGTGATTTCATTACTTTTATAATAAAAATCGTATAAATATTTAAAATGTTAATGCCAGGGATTTTCAGTTTGTTTTACCTGTCATGCTTCTCTGTTGTTTGACTTTTTCAACTACCATGTGTTAACCTGCATAATTAGAAAAAGTGTATTAAAAAGAAATACACATGAGCAATAATGTTCTGCGTCTGAATACTTGTTTTATAGCAGTGCTGTTAGGACACAGGACCCAGAGAGATGATAAATGCTGCATCGGTGAGCTCAGACTGTAACCTGCAGTGATTTCTCAGATGGGGCATGGGGTGTCTCTGTGTGTATGTTTGTGTATGTAGAGCTGTGTGCAGCTTGTTTTTGGTAGTCACAATGACTAAGAAGGCTGCTACCGGCACTGAATGAATACACTGAAGCTGGGAATGTTAAGACTGTCCTGCCCAAAATCCCAGGGAGCCCTGCTGAGAAACACTGGTAGGATATTTAAAATAAGAGTTTAAAAATACATCTATCTAGTCCCTTATTTGAATTTCACATCCCCTTTGAGCTTAAAAAAAAAAAAAAAAAAAAGGATTCATCATTGCCCCTTGTTGATAGGAAGGAAACATCTGAGAGGTAGCTTACCCGAAGGTCTCAGAAAGGGAGCTTTCTCTGAGAAAGAAAGGCAGATGGTAGCAAGGTTGTACCAAGCAACCAAGAGGCAACAGCACTTGTTGAATGCTTGTGCATGTAAGCACTGTACCACAACTGTGACATCCCTTACCACAATTAATAGGGTGGTATTCTCCCTGTTTTACAGGTGAGTAAACAGAAGCCTTGAATTAGACCACCAGCCCTAGGGTACTTGGCTAGTAAGTGGCTCAGTTCAAACCTGTGTCTGTAGGAGGTTTCTAGCCCTTGCTCATCACACTTCCCCATGTGGCCTCTCTCACAGCCATGCAGGGAGACCAGGTGGCACCTGGAAGCAATTTCGCCCTTGGTTTTCCCCACGGACCCATGCTACTTTGGTAGGGAATTCACAGTAGGAAATTAACCTCTGTCTGCAAAGGCCAATTATACAGTCTAGGATTAAAAGTGCAGTGTGGGCCTGGACCCAGGCAAAACACTGGCTTCCCCACCCCGTGCCGCTGCTGGTGGTGGCGGCTGGGATGGGAACAGGAGGGGTTGCAGGAAACCCCATTCTATTTTGAGAAAAGAGTTGTGTTTGATTGTCCAATAATAGCAAGCTATAAAGCTGGGACAACTATGGATTTTCCCTAAATTTGAAAAATAGTGACTCGTTAACTTCCCACTCTGAAGGTAGAGCTATTCAAAAAAAAATTTAATTCCCTGTAACATGCACTAAGGAGGAGTCAGAGTTACTGCAGAGGCAGACTTCTGTTAGGAAAAGGAGTTTAGACCTGAGAGCACCTGCTGGTGTGGAGCAAAGGAGAATGAGCAGCTTCTAAGACGACTTCTTCCCGCCATCCCACTGACCCTGGCTTCTCTCACTGTGTCCTCTAAAGCAGGCATATGGACTTTTTGTTGCATCTGTATTTTATACTTTGGCCAGTTCTCATATCCTTAAGACTTATGTCAGGCATGACCTCTTCTGGGAAGTCCTCACTGACCAATCTAGCTGGTTCAGGGCCCCCCAAGGCCCTAGTATTGCCTTCTCTCTTGTAATTGTCTCATTTGACCCAGGACTCTTACTCTGACTACACTGTGCATTAGGTTAGAAAACATATCTCATTCATCTCAGGATTTCATGGCTTAAAACAGCATAGGCGCTCAGACCTACTTCTGGATTTGTGGTGGTATGTGAACTCATTTTTCCTGCCGAAGATAGTTTTGATGCGGATCTTGAGCAAGAACTGGACTTCACCAGGTGAGTGAGAGAAAGGCAGAAGAAATAACGTGAACAAAAGAAAGCATAGAGGTATGGAAATATATGATTAAGAAATGGGTTGTGTGTAGGAAGTAGAGAAGGTGTTTTGCCCAGTTTTTGAAATCAATCTTGTGGGGATAACCTACAATCTCACTTACTATCTGTGTGACCAGAGGCAATTTACTTAGTTGTTTGCCCTTTGCTTTTCTCATTATAAGACTTTAATTAGGTGTATATAAATGGCTTACTACAGCACCAGGCATTCAGTGGGCACTCAATAAATTGTGGTTTTAAATATTATTATTCTGAAAGGGGAGGCATACTTCTCTTGTGGGATGACCTGGGTTCTACCGCTTCTTGGCGTTGTTTGCTTAGAAGTCCAGGATTTCATAACCAACCTGTTATTATCTTTATTCATTTGGGTACTTAATTCACCCATTTAATTGATTATTGAACAACTACTATTGGCAAGATGTTGTAATATGCTGTGATAGCCTCGATGCAAGATGAATTCCCAGCCACCAAAAAGTTCAAAATCTTTTAAGGGGCATGAGGCATAGACCCAAAGCTGTGATGAAGACAGAGTCAAAGGACAGTTGAAGAAAAGGTGCTAAGGGAGCCTGGAGGAAGAGGTAGCACTACTAGAAAGAGAAATTCATTTATGAAAAGGGGGAACTTATGTCTTTTCTGGTTGTTTTTTAAGATTTTCTCTTTATAATTGATTTTCAGTAATTTTATTATGGTTTTGTGTTTATTCCTGGGATTTGTTGAGTTTTCTGGATCTGTGGGTTTAGTTTACATCAAATTTGAAAAAATTTCAGCTATTATTTTTACTGTTTTCATCTCTCTCTTCTCCTTGTGAGACTCTAATTACATGTTAGACCACTTGACATTGTCCCGCAGGTCACTGAAGTTCTGTTCATTTTGTTCAGCTTTTATTCTTCTCTCTTTCTGCTTCAGTTTGGATAGTTTTTATTGCCCTGTATTCAAGTTCATGAACCTTTTTATTCCACAATGTACAATCTGCTGTTAAACCCATCAGTAAACTTTTTATTTCAGATACTACATTTTTCAATTCAAGAATTTCAATTTGGTTCCATTTCTCTATGAAGATGTTCTATTTGCTCACTCATTATATTCATATTTTTGTCTAATTCTTTGAACAGATTCATAGTAGCCATTTTCAAAGTCCTTATTTGCTAATTCCATAATTCCTGTAATCTATGTTGTTATTGAGTAATTTTTCTCTTGGTTATGGGTTCCCTATCCTTCTTCTATGCACACATAATTTTTTATTGTATACTGCACATTATGGATATTAAGATGTTTGGGGTCTGGATTTTGTTCTCTTCCTTAAAAAAATGTTGAGTTTTTGCTTAGGTAGGCAGTTAATTTACTTGCAGATTAGTATGATCATTTCAAGGTTTATTTTAATCTCCATTAGATTAGGCCTAAAGTAGCCTTGAGTCTATAAGTAGATTAACCCTATTCCTAAAGCATGGCTTTTCTCCAGTGTGTAGTGGAAGCCTAGTATGTTCAACAAGGTCCTTCCTTTCTGGGCAGTTGGAACGGAAACATCTCTCAGCCTTGTGTGAATGTCAGCATGCAGCTGCTTGGTCGTTGTTTTATTTCGTGGCAGTTGTTCTTTCCCCAGTAGATGTTCTTTGACCAGCCACATGAAGTTTTTCCTTGCATACGTGAAGCTTGGCATTTAAGCAAAGGCTCATGAGGACCTCAATGCAGATTTCTGGAGCCTTTTCTCTCTACTACCCTATCCCAGAAATTCCAGATTTGTCAATGGCCCTAAACTAGTAGGATGGCTGTGTTCTATTTGAACTCTCCTACTTTGGAGTTTTATAAAGTTCCTCTAAGCTGAAAGCTGGAACGACCACGTAACTTGTGTAGTTTTCTACCTCTTGGAAGGCATAGCTTTGTGCTGCCTTTTATCTAAAATCAGAAGACACTTAATTTCAAATATTGTGTTCATTTTTACAATCGCTTATGTTAGGATGTCTAGTCCAATTCCAGTTATTCTATTATGGCCAGAGTGGAAGGGTGGCAAAAGGAGAATCGGAAGAGTTATTTGAAGACTAGGCAAGATACAGACATAAGGCAATAAATGAAGAGACACCTCTCAGCAACAGTATCAATCTCCGTTTTGTGTTAGGCACAGGGGATTTTGTGGTGAATAAGACAAACAGAGACTTGTCCTAATGGAGTTTATAGCTTGTTCTGATCTGTGTTCATTTCAACCATTCCCCAGATGCCTACTCTGTGCAAAACACTGTGCTGTGCAGAAAGTTGGTACCACAAAGAAGAAAAAAATGCAATTCTGGTCTTCAGGAAGTTCATGTCTTTTGGGAGATATGAACTAAGAGATAAATAAAGAGCTTCAACATAAAGTAGTAAGTGAGGTGACAAAGTTATGCCAAGAGTGCTTTGGGGAAGGGAGATGGACTTGTAAGTCTAGCCTCCTCTATGATATGTGCACTGTCTTTCCTAGAATGAGTGAGAGTTAACCAGGAGTGGAAGGAATAGAGTGAGGTCCTCTAGACGATAGCAACAAGATAATCAAAAGCACAGAGACACACCATACTGACTGAAAACTGTAAGCATCTCAGTGTGATAGTACGAGATAAGACTGGAGAGGCAGATCAGATCTTGAAGGGGCTTGCATGCCATGTCAAGAGTTTAGATTTTGTACTGAGGGCAATGGGGGAGCCATGGAAAGCTTTTAAGCAGAGGAGTGACATCCTGAAAACTCCTGTCCTTGACATCTCCCAGCTGGTAGGAAAAGTACCGAGTACTCAAAAGGGGATTTATGGGACTGGGGAGGGCTTGGAAGTCAACTATCTTCTACCAGGAATTTGGAGGACCTTTTCATAAGAGCCATTTGGATTTCTAAAAAATAGTATAAGACACTTACAAACAAATCCTATGGGTCAAAATCTTGTCAACAGAGATACAGAAAAGTAGCAAATGCAGCAGAAGATAGAAGATGTGCTTCTTCAGGAAAGTGGTGGGTGGAAAAGAATTATAACATTTTAAAGTTAGAATGGCCTTGAAAATCATTCTTTTTTTTTTTTTTTTTTTTTTTTTTTGCTCAATATATGACATCGGAGGCAACTAAGATTCAGAGAGAGGAGATGCAGAGTGAGGGTGGCAAGAAGGACTTTTGGCTTTGGAGTTAGGCTGACCTGAGTTTGAATCCTGGATTGACCATTTTACTAGCTGTAACCTTGTGTCAATCACTTAAGCTCTCTGAATTTCAGTTTCTTCACCTACACAATGGTGGATAAGAAAACCTACCTTACTGACTTGCAGTTAAGACTCATAAGAGATCAGTGGAGTGGTTTCCATTGAGCCTAAACTGAGATTGCTTATGTAAGGTCATCAGTTCCTTAGCTGCTCCTTTGCTCAGCTGATTTACATGGAGAGAAGAAAACCACAAGGAGGACTGTTTCCTTGGGAACAGTCTCAAAAACTAGGGGGAATGGCAGTGGATTTTAAAGATGGCTGCAAATTCTTTGTCACTAACCTCATCATGAGCTAGGGCTTATTTTCTCTCCCCTTGAATCATGGCTGGCCTGTGACTACTTTAACTAATTGAATGCAGTAGATGCTAGCTCTGGGCCTATACCCTAAGAGAACCAGTAACCTATGCTTCCTCCCTATTGGAATACTCTTGAGATCCAACTATGATGAAGAGAAGTCTAAGTTAGCTAAGTGGAAAAACCACATGGAGAGACAGTGGTGCTACCCTTCCAACTGACCCTGTGAAGACACAAAACACATGAGTAAAGCCATTTTGGATGTTTTAGCCCCAGCCATGAGCTCCAGCCACCATGCGACTACAGCCTCATAAGAAACTCTGAGCAGAACTTACAGAGCTGCCCAGTCAACCCACAGAATTATGAAAAATAACACATGGTTGTTATTTTAAGCCTTTGAGTTTTAGGATAGTTTGTTACACAACAAAGGATACCCAGAAGAGATAGGAAGGTTTGCTCTCCTGCCTGGGCCCAGGGTCAGCTCTGAGCCTTATTGGGAAGCTGAAGAGGCTATTGAATAGTGGACCCACGCAGTGCTGCTTTGGGGCCTAGGAATCAAGGTTAGCATAGAGTCAAGGTGAGGCTACTTCTCTCCCCTTCTCTAGGAAATAGCATGTTTACAATACACTGTAGACAGTGCAGTGATTAAGAGTTTGCAGCTTTGGGATGGCTCAGGGATAACCCTGGGGCAGAAGAATAGTGGTCTTGTGGAGGGCTCCAGCTGTAAGTGTAGGGGCATGGTGCCACCTTCCCAGTGGCTTGTAGTCAGAGAGAATATTAACAAGGGGTGTGATGTGAAGGTACCAAAGCAGAGTTCTTCTCAAACACATGGGAGGCCTCTGGAGGCTTCCAGAAAGCCCCAAGGGGGACTTTGAGTAAGCTGTAGGTCCCGTGCAAATTGTTGGGGGTGGGGGGTAGGGTAGGTGTAGGAATACAGGAAATTTGGATTATTTCCATCAAAGTGACCACAGGCTGCTGAGGCCCAGGAACATTCATGTTTTGTGTATAAAGCTCCTAACATAGTGTTTGGTACATGGTAAATGCTCAATAAGTGACAGACTTCGTCATTAGGAAAGTGGCCCTAAAATTCAGAGCAGTCCAGTATGTTCTCTCCATGGGACTGTGACCTCTGCCAAGAGCTCACACTATTCTCTGGAGACTCAGGCAAATCCCATCAGTCTCCAAAGTTTGCATATGTCCTTGTTTTGGCACAGAAGATAATACTCTGATTTGAGGGATTATGACTCTGAATCTTAAAGCAAATGTTACCTTTCTTTGCTAAACCATTTAACAAAGAAAGTGGGAAAAAAATAAAATGACTTACAACTTTAAGACTGGTTAAAATATGTGCCATAGTTATAATTCAGGAGCTACCCACATACAAAGCACAGTGCCTCTCAGTAGGATGGCTGCAGGAGAAAGGACGTCCCACCATCACCTCTTAGCTTGATGGTGAGAAGAAGAAAGGCCCTGAGCTTCAGCATCCACAGCTGGAATTTATCCACTGTTTCTTTCCCCCTGAAGTTTGGCTTTGATGAATATGAAGATCCAGTGAAACTCCACAGGCCTCAAGTCAGCAAGAGAAAGCTAAGTTCTGGGCTGACTTCTGTTATGGGTTGAATGTATGTGTCCCTTTCAAATTCATATGTTGAAGCCTTACCTTTGATGCGATGGCATTGGAAGGTAGAGCCTTTTTAGGAGGGAATTAGGTTTAGATGAGGTCATGAAGGTGGGACCCTCATGACAGGATCAGTGCCCTTATAAATGGAGGAAAAGAGAGAGGTCTTCTCTCTCTCTTCTGTCTTTCCTTGGTGTATACACACCAAGGAAAGGCCATGTGACTACATAGTGAAAAGGCTGCTGTCTATTAGCCAGGACGTATGCCCTCACCAAAAATCAAATCTGCTGGCCCCTTGATCTTGGACTTCCCAGCTTCAAGAAATGTGAGACATAAATGTCTGTTGTTCAAGCCACTAGTCTATGGTATTTTGTTATAGCACCCCAAGCTGGCTAAGATAGCTTCTTTGCTCAGCGCTCAATGGAACCACACCCATGCTTCATGGAACAGTAGAAAAGCACTGAAAGACAGAAATCCAGGCTGAAAACCTGGCTCAGTCAGTTTCAAGCTGGAGGACACTGGGCAAGTCACTTAACCTCTCTGAGCTTCACTTTATCTTTGAAATGGCACTAACAACATTGCTCTATCAGTCTCATCTAGACATTGTTAGAATCAAAAGAGATTTAAGAAGACTTTAGAAATTATAGGGGGGATTTTGGCCTATGGCCAAATGAGGAGGTTGGCAAATCATCTCCTCTCAAAAGGAAATATAAAGTTCAACAAAACTGACAAAAAGAGTTTAATTATTTTAATTTTCTGGAAATTGACCAAAGGCATACAATGATCTCAGAAGTGATTATGCTTGAAAAACTGCCATATTTTAGGTAAGAACAGTGGGACTCAGTGGTGTTATCATCTTGGGCTTGTTTTGTCCACCACGCCTTGGTCAACCTCTGCCAGGGTGAGGTTGCTATGAGGACTGGCAACTTGGCTTACAAGGTCAGTGGGAGCAGTAGCTGATGCCCACGGCCGGTGGCACTGTCAGTAAAAGTAATGACTCTTGGCAGCAGGTAAGTGGGGAGGGCCAATGGCTCTGGTAGCATGAGGTCATAGTTGGGCAAGCATATTCTTGGCTGAGATGTGAATGAATAGTGGAGACCAGAGAGGTCTCAGACTATTCTCATACTTCTGGCTAACCCTGAGGATGCATAAATGAATGAATGCATACATATAGGAGATGTAAAAGGACCCAGTGGAAATCAAAAGCCAGACAGATTTTAAAACGACCTAAACTTTGAATGTATTTCCCTTCATCTCACATCTCCATTGGCAGAACACCTGTATCAAACACATGGAAGTGTTTTGAGCACAGTCTCTGTCCATTCATTGGTTGACCACTAAGCTATGTAGTCAGAAGTTGAAAAGTGACAAGAAAAAAATCAAGTGATTAGAGACACCAGTGGTCACACCATGGGAGAGAAACATTTCACAGGTTTAGCCCAGACACGTTCTAAACAAAGGTAAACAATAAATAAAAAGAGAGCAGTAACAACAATCTTCATAAGGGAAAATTAGAATCCAGAGTTGCTATAATACAGTAACTGAAGTGTCCAGTTTTCAACAACAAAATCAAAATTACAAGACATGAACACAAAGAAACACGAAAGTGTGACCCATACTTAGGAAGGAAAGCAGGCAATAGAAACTGACTGAGAGTGGGACAACATTAAGCCTAACAACAAACATATAATAAAGGCTCCAGGAGAGAAGAAAGAGAGAAACCAGAGAAAGAGAAGAGAGAGGGGCAGAGGAAATATTTGAAGAAATAATTACTAAAACTTCCCCTCATCTGATGAAAAACATTAATCTATAGATCCAAGAAGCAAAATGAACCCCTAGTAAGATAAATGCGAAGCGATCCATACAGAGACACATCACAAACTGTGGAAAACCAAAGACAGAGAGAAATTTTTGAAAATGATAAGAGAAAAATGACTCATTGTTTACCGGAAAGCATCCATACAATTAATGGCTGACTCCTCATCTTAAATAATGGAGGGCATATCAGAGTTGTTAGAGAAATAGCTGTCAATGAACAATTTTATATCCAGCAACACTATCCTTAAAAAGTGAAGGTAAAACAAAGACATTCTTAGATAAACAAAGACTGAGAGAATTTACTGCTAGGAGACCTGCCTTACATGTCTAAATCAAGTCTTTTAAGCTGAAAGGGAATAATACTGAGATACACTCAAATCCACAGGAAGAAATGAAAAGCATCAGAAATGGAAAATATACACATTAATAAAAATAAACCTATCAATATAAATTTTCTCATTTCTTCTCTTAATATCTTTCAAAAATATAAGACTGAGAAAAACAATAATTATAACACTGTATAGTTAGGTTTATAACATATATATATATATACACACACACACATATATATATATGACAAAAATAGCAAAAGAAAGAAGAAAGGAATAGAGCCATATTGGAGCACAGTTTTCAGGTTTTAGTGAAATTGGTAGTATTAATCCGAAATAGCTTGTGACAAATTAAAATGCATTTTGTATCCCTAGAGCAACCACTAAAAAAAATCCTCAAAATATAGTTAAAAAAAATCAACAAAGGTATTACAATGCTACCTTAAAACTTCATTTAACATACGAAAGGTAGTAGAGTAGAAACAGAGAAAGAAAAAAGACAGGGAAGTTATCAAAAGCAAATAGGAAGGGCCGGGTGCAGTGGCTCACACCTGTAATCCCAGCACTTTTGGAGGCTGAGGCAGGTGGATCACCTGAGGTCAGGAGTTCTAGACCAGCCTGGCCAACATGGTAAAACCCTGTCTCTACTAAAAACACAATAATTAGCCAGGCATGGTGTCATATGCCTGTAGTCCCAGCTACTTGGGAGGCTGAGGCAGGAGAATCACTTGAACCCGGGAGGTGGAGGCTGCAGTGAGCTGAGATTGCAGCACTGCACTCCAGCCTGGGTGACAAAGTGAGACTCCATCTCAAAAAAAGGAAAGTAGCAAATGTAAATCCAATCATATAAATAATGTCAGTAAATATGGCCTAAATGACCCAATCAAAAGACTGATATTGTGACAGAAGATAAAAAAGCAAGATCCAATGATATCTTGTCTACAGGAAACATACTTTAAATTTGAAGACACAAACAGCTTCAAAGTAAAGGAATGGAGCCAGGAGAAATGTCTGCCACTGAGAGGCTGGGACATCAGGAAGACTGATACATTCTAAGTAGATCTTCAGAGGGAAGGCATTGATAGTGGATGAAGGGAGGATGCAGATGCTGGGCTGAAGGTGGAGGAAGCTGGGAACCCTGCATGGGGCTACTGAGCACCAGCCTGGCCCTCAGCAACTCCTGGGGAAGGGGTGAGTTGAACTGGCAAGGAATGGCATGCTCTTGCCATGAACTTCCAGAATCCTGGCAGCAGGAGACCCCCCAAATCCCATGGACACTTGAGCTGGCAAGGAGAGATGCTTATAGAGGTTGTAGGAGCAGGACGCCAGCCTGTGCACAGCACAAAGGCTTTGGTGCAGGAATATCTGCAGTAGAGCATGGCCAGGGATGGCCATTCTCCATGGCTTACTATTCTCCTTTAGGAGATTTTAGACTTGAGGGGGACTGGTGAAGCTGGACAGAGCAGGGTGGTCTTACTTGTGAGACAGAGCCAATCTGAACTAACTGTCCCCCTGTATGCTGGCCTCTCCTGGGACCCGAGTTTGGCCATGCCTACTTGCAATGCAGCCTTGGATGCCCAACCAGGGTGCATCCTGGGGGCTCTCATCATAGCTCCTTTGTCTGCAAACCATGCCTGACCATTGGTGAGCTCCAGCAGAACATCCCCTGCCAATGTGCACCAACTCACCTGCACCCTTCCCCCAATGCCTGCAGCCTCCGTTCACTGTCTTGCTCTCATGCATTCGCCCATACCTCCCCGTCTCCCCTGCTTTTCTGGTGCATCCAGGGTGCACCTGGCTTCCCCGCCCCCACCAGCATATGTGTGCAAGCACACCCCACTGCACTAGCTGGCACGAGCACACCTTGCCATCCCACCCCCCACTGATACATGGGTACCTGGTTGTGCTGCCATTGCTGGCATGAAAACACATATGAACACTAATGGTCCTGCACCTCTCCTTCCGTAAACATGTGCATAGAAGCCAGCAGCTTTGTACCTGCCAGCACCCCACTCCCGCCAGTGCAAATGCACACAGGAATGTTGAGGTTTCACTCCTGCAAGTACTCTGCCCCAGCTAACACATGGGTACCCTGCCATGCTGCTGCAGCTGCTGACACGTGCAAGTGAACATGGATCCTGCTACCACTTCCCTGATGAGGTGATTTGGCTGGCACCACTCATTGAAGTGTTGTGGCCAGTGGACTGGGAACACCTCAGCCCCTCCAATGCAGCACGTTCCTAACCTCGAGAACAAAGGCAGGGGCCCAGTACTAGTTTCCAAGAGTTACAGCACACAGCCCAAAAGTGCCAAGCCGAGTCTTGGCCCCCTAAAATCTTCCAGAAACAAGGCTAGTTGACTGAATCCACCTTATACCAAAATCAAACCCCCAAGGGCATCAAACAAGATAAAAGCAAAAAAACCCATCAGAAGGATAGCAACTTCAAAGACTGAAGGAACATCAGCCCACACAGATAAGAAAGAACTAGTGCAATAACTCTGACATTTCAAAAAGCCAAAGGGTCTTCTCATCTCCAATTGACTGCACTAGCTCCGCAGCAATGATTCTTAACCAGACTGAAATGTCCAAAATTAAAGAAAGAGAATTCACAATGTGAATAGGAGCAAAGATCATCAGGATTTAGAAGAAACCCAATCCAAGGATTCTAAGGAATACAATAGAACAATACAGGAGATGAAAGATAAAATGGCCATTTTAAGAATGAACGAAACTGATCTGATAGAGCTGATCTGGTACAGCTGAAAAACTCACTTCAAGAATTTCATAATACAATTGCAAATATTAACAGTAGAATTAACCAAGCTGAGGAAACAATGACAGAGCTTGAAGACCAGTTCCCAAAAATAACTCAGTCAGACAAAAATAAAGAAAAAAGATGAAAGAATGAACAAAGCCTTTAAGAAATATGTAATTGTGTAAAGAGGCCAAATCTGTAAGTCATTGCCATCCCTGAAAGAGAGGAAGAGAAAGCAAGCAACTTCGAAAACATATTTGAGGATACTACCCAGAAAAATTTCCCCAACCTTGCTAGAGAGGCCAACATTTAAACTCAGAAAATGTAGATAACCCCTGTGAGATACTGTACAAGATGGCCATCCCCAAGACATGTAGTCTTCATGTTCTCCAAGGTCAAAATGAAAAAAAAAAAAAAAAAAAAAAAAAGCTAAAGGCAGCTAAAGGGAAGAGAAATGTCACCTACAAAAAGAACTCCATCAGGCTACCAGCAGACCTTTCAGCAGAAATCCCACAAGCCTGAAATTGGGGGCCTATATTCAGTATTCTTTAAGAAAAGAAATTTCAACCAAGAATTTCATATCCAGCCAAACTAAGCCTCATGAAGAAATAAAATACTTTTCAGACAAGCAAATGGTAAGGGAATTTGCTATGAGACCTGCCTTACAAAATGTCTGCAAGGGAGTGCTAAATATGAAAAGAGAAGATGGTTACTAGTCTTCAGTAACTGCTAGATACTATATAAGATGACCATCCCCAAAGGTTTATGTACACACAGAAGTACATAGACCATTGACACTATAAATCAACAACACAATAAAGTCTGCATAATAACCAGCTAACAACACAATGATAGGGTCAAATCTGCACATGTCAACTTGGATAAAGAAGCAAGACCCAACTGTATGTTGTGTTCAAGAGACCCATCTCACATGCTGTGGCACCCACACGCTTAAAGTAAAGGAATGGAGAAAAATCTAGCAAGCAAACAGCAAACAGAAAAACACAGGGGTTGGCCGGGCGCGGTGGCTCAAGCCTGTAATCCCAGCACTTTGGGAAGCCGAGACGGGCGGACCACGAGGTCAGGAGATCGAGACCATCCTGGCTAACACCGTGAAACCCCGTCTCTACTAAAAATACAAAAAACTAGCCAGGCGAGGTGGCAGGCGCCTGTAGTCCCAGCTACTCCGGAGGCTGAGGCAGGAGAATGGCCTAAACCCGGGAGGCGGAGCTTGCAGTGAGCTGAGATCCGGCCACTGCACTCCAGCCCGGGCTACAGAGCAAGACTCCGTCTCAAAAAAAAAACAAAAAACAAAACAAAAAAAACCCACAGGGGTTGCTATTCTAATTTCAGAAAACAAAACAAAACAAAACAGACTTTAAACCAACAATGATCAAAAAAGACAAAGAAGGGCATTACATAATGGTAAAGGGTTTAACCCAACAAGATCTACTTATCCTAAATATGTATTCATCCAACACAGGAGAACTCAGATTCATAAAGCAAGTTCTTAGAGATCTAGAAAGAGAGTTGGGTAACCAGATAATAATATTGGGAGCTGTCAATGTCCCACTGACTGTATGAGATAGATCACCAAGGCAGAAAACTAACAAAGAGATTCAGGATCTGAATTCAGTGCTTGACCACATGGACCTAACAGATATCTACAGAACACTCCACCCCAAACCAATAGAATACAAATTCTTGTCATCTGCACAAGGCACACACTTTAAATCAACTACACAATCATCAGCAAGTTAAAAGATACCAACCATGCTCTTGGACCACGGCAAAATAAAAATAGAAATCAATACTAAGAAAATTGCACAAAACCATACAATTACATGGAATTAAATGGAAATTAAATGACCTTTTATGTAAACAGTGAAACTAAGGCAGAAATCAAGAAATTCTTTGAAACTAATGAGAACAAAGATACAACATATCAAGATCTCTAAAAAGCATTGTTAAGACTCTAGTGCTAAAC
Source organism: Macaca nemestrina (assembly GCF_043159975.1). NCBI lineage: Eukaryota > Metazoa > Chordata > Mammalia > Primates > Cercopithecidae > Macaca > Macaca nemestrina. The sequence goes on from NC_092136.1 coordinate 78,230,749, forward strand.
ACCCATATCAGAAAGTTCGAAAGATCTCAAATTAACAACCTAACATCACACCTACAGTAACTAGAGAAACAAGAGCAAACCAACTCCAAAGCTAGCAGAAGACAAGAAATAACCAACATTAGAGCTGAATGAAAGGAAATTGAGATGCAAAAAACCATATGAAAAATTAATGAATCCAGGAGTTGGTTTTTTGATAAAAGTAAGTAAGACTGATAGACTGCTAGCTAGACTAATAAAGAAAAAAAGAGAGAAGATCCAAATAAACACAGTCAGAAATGACAAAGGTGGCATTACTACTGATCCCATACAAATACCACAAAAAAAAAAAACAAAAAACCTGACTACTGTGAATACCTCTATGCACACAAACTAGAAAACTAAAGAGGAATTGATAAATTTCTCAAAAGATACTATCTCCCCATATTGAACCAGGAAGAAATTGAATCCCTGAAAGTACCAATAATGAATCCTGAAATTGAATCAGTAATAAAAATCCTACCCACCAAAGAAAAATCAGGCCCAGATGGATTCACAGCTGAATTCTACCAGATGTATAAAGAAGAATTGGTACCATTCCTGCTGAAACTATTCCAAAAAATTCAGGAGGAGGTGTTCCTCCCTAACTTATTCTATGAGGCCAGCATTATCCTGATACCAAAGCCTGGCAGAGAAAAAGAGAAAACTTCAGGCAATATCCTTGATCAATATAGTTGCAAAAATCCTCAACAACGTATTAGCAAGCCAAATCCAGGAGCACATCAAAAAGGTAATCCACCACAATCAATTAGGCTTATTCCTGGAATGCAAGGTTTGTTCAACATATGCAAGTCAATAAATGTGATTCATCACATAAACAAAACTAAAAACAAAAACAACATGATCATCTCAAAGAGGTAGAAAAGGCTTTCAATAAAATTCAACATCACTTCATGTTAAAAACCCTTAACAAACTAGGCATTGAAGGAATATATACCTCAAAATAATAACAGCCATCTATGACAAACCCATTATATTGAATGGGCAAAAACTTGAAGCATTTCCCCTGAGAACTAGAAAAAGAAAAGGATGCCCACTCTCACCATTCCTATCCAACAGAGTCCTTGAAGTCCTAGTCAAAGCAATCAAGCAAGATAAATAAGTAAAAGGCATACAAATAGGAAGAGAGGAAGTCAAACTATTCATTTTCAGATGTTAAGATTCTATACCTAGAACACTCCATAGTTTCTGCCCAAAAGCTCCTAGATCTGATAAATAACTTCAGCAAAGTTTCAGGATACAAAATCAGTGTACAAAAATCAGTAGCATTTCTATACACTAACAATGTCTAAGCTGAGAGCCAAGTCAAGAAGAAGTCTGAAATCACACAGAAAATTTTTTTTCACCACAACAGAATTATATTAGAAATCACCAACAAAAAAAAATATGGGAATTCTTTACCCCTCGGGTTCAGCAAAACATGGCCTACAGTAGCCAGGTGATGGCACACTATCCCTCTCCTGGGAGGGGAACAATTGCTTTTTGAGGCTGTCATAATGTTGTCCTCACCACTTCTCTTTTCCCCTCCCTAATCAGTACTTCCCTCTCTAACTTCAATTAGAAGTTGCAACCCCAAGAAAATTGGTGGCACCTTACCTTCTGGGATACCTTTAAGTTGGTTGATGGTCAGTGTCAGAAACTATAAAGATGGAGTATTCATTTACATGACCCCAAACACTTAATAGGACAGCTACGATATACACAGATCTAAATGTGATGCTCTAGCCACACTCAGAAGGCAGGAAAGTACAGGACAGACTCATTTACTGAGTTCAGAACCTTGATCAGGTATCACACAAGGCATTTTGATATCTGATTCCTGTGAATCTTCACCAAAACTCTATGAAGTGTAGGCATGATTCTCTTATTTAACACACTAGATAACTGAGGCTCAGATAGGTTAAGTCAATCACCACTCAAAGCCACATAGGGTACATCAGGCCTGGGATATATATCCACCAAATTTAGATATACGGGCACAGGCCTTAAGGCCTACATTAGAAACTTTGCTATCTTTTGTTACAAAGAATAGAGTTGCAGAGAACTCTGAATGCGAAAAAGCACATGGAACATTGAATTTTCTTAGAAGCTTAAAAGATGAGTTCTTGTAATGGTTAATTTTTATGTGTCAACTTGGCTGGGCCACAGAGTGCAGATATTTGGTCAAACATTATTTTGGATGTTTCTGTGAAGGTGTTTTTGAGCAAGAATAACATTTAAATTAGTGGACTTTGGGCAGAGCAGATTGCCCTTCTTCATGTGGGTGGCCTTCATTCAGTTGAAGGCCTGAATACAACAACAGACTGAACCTCCCGCAAAGAAGAGGAAACCCTGCAGCAGATGGCCTTTGGACTTGAAGGGCAACATTGGCTCTTCCCAGGTTGCAAGCCTGCCGGCCTACCCTACAGATTTTGGGCTTTTCCATAATCATGTGAGCCAATTCTTTAAAATAAGCCTCTTTCTATATATACAGACATCCTATTGGCAGTATTTCTCCAGAGAACCCTAATACAGTGCCTAAATGCTATTTGAATGGTTTTACGTGACTGGAATATGGAAATATTCTGTGATAATATTTTAATACAGTGGGTAGAAAGAGTGTGGGGCTGGAGTGGGGAGCAGTAGCGGGGGGAAGATGGGAGTTTATTATCCTCACTCTCCGAATAAGAAAACCAGAGCTGAGAGAGAGACCATGTGAGTGATTTCCCTGGTATGACAAAGCTGACTGGGGGCTAAGCAGGGTGTAGAACACAGGCCTCTTGGAGCCCATTTAGTGTGGAAAGCAGCGGCTGTGTCAGGCACCCACTAGGGCGCTGCAGGCAGTATGCAGGCAATGGACTCCTGACCCATCCTTAGGTATGGTCGCTGCTAAGAGGTTGCAGAGACCTCCTCCTGAGACAAGGAGTAAAGGAGGCTCCTTCCAGAGGGCTAGAGGTATCCACTAGCCTGGGCCTCCTCCTTGCCTGTCTAGAGGCAGACAGGAAAAGAGCACTCCAGGCAAAGTGGCTCCTCCTCCAACACCCTTCACAACCCCTTTTTCTTCTTGAAGGACAGCCATCTTTCCTAAATCCTCTCCCTTGCTTGGCCAAATCCATGTGCCTTCCTGAAAGAGCAGTGGAAAGGTGGCTCTTTATTGTGACTGTGCACTGCACACTCGGCACAGGCCCATTGCTTCCTTTTTTTTCACTAGTTCTGCCCTGGATCCCTGTCCTGACTTGACGCATGGAGTTCTACCAGGCGTCACTTAGCAATGCGCCAAGCCACTGGGTTTAAAACAGCAGGGGACTCAAGAGTTTTAGACCTGCAGCTCTTGGTCGGTGAATGGGATTTTTATGAGGCCGCCGGAATCAGTCTTGCATACAGGGTGCTAAAAATTTTTATGGCTGGCTGGGATTCGTTGGAAGCGCCAAGCTGGAACGTGATGGAGTTACCCATTAGAGAACGTCCCCAGGAAAGCGGGCTTGCATGGTTCCCTGGTACTCAGAGGTGTCAGAGAGCTGGTTTTATGGAAAGCAATTTCCTCAGTAAAGAAAAAATATGCTCCAGAGACAGAGCGATTTCAGCACGGGGGCTCTGCCACCCCGGGTTTAACGGGCTTCCTTAGCAGGCGGTCCCTGGTGATTGCAAAGACGAATGGGTCCTACTCGTTCTGGCTGCCAGCAAACTTTTCTTCCCTTCTTTAGAAATGTGTATTTTAAACACAGAATAATAAAAATTTAGAAAAAAAAAAGAAAATGAACTGTAATGACATCATTCACACAACACTATGAACATTTTGTTATATATACACATATTTTTGACATAGTTTTGACATAGCTATGATACAGTTTTATAACTTTTGCTTAACATTTTATGATAAACACTTTGATGCCATGAAAGCCTCTTTGTAGAACTCATTTTAAGTAATTTTAAATATTCCATTAGGTTGGTGTGTCATAAAGTGGTAGTACTATTTTCCATGTTGTGGGATATGGAGTTGGTTTCTAATTTTTTTTTTTGCGATTATAAATAATGACATCATGAACATCTGGTAACATAAAGCTTTGATCCTATTTTGAATGAGATCCTTGGAATAGATTTCTAGAAACAATAACTGGGCCAAGGGATGGGCATATTTTAAAGTGCCCTGATACATATTGCCGACTTACTTTCCATAAAGGTGATCAGTTTACACTTCCACCCACCCTCCATGAGAGTGTCTATATCACCACGCCATTGCCAACACTGAGATCTTTAATATAAACATATCTTCTATGTAATTTGCTAAGAAAAAAATGCCATCTCATTGTGTTTTAGTTTGCATTTTTGGATTAATAGCAAAGGTGAACATTTTGCTCATTTGTGTATCATCTGTCTGCATTTCTTTTGTTCTACTGGAGTCTTAGTGCTTTCCTGTTTACTATACAAAGGACTGTCTGCCATATTTGTTACAAAAATATTTTTGCCAATTTGTTATTCCTGGAAAACTTTTCAAGCCCAACCCAAACACAAATCCTTACCCTAACCAAGCTGGACACACATGGGTTTTTAGTTACTCATGTTTAGTTGTACAATGCTTACCCCAAAGTTGTCCCAGGCCCCAGCTTTTGGAGGTTTGGTGTTTAAGCTTTGGTTAGGTATGTGGGGTACATAGACTGGGCCCAAATTCAGCTTCAGACACTCAAGCAAGTATTTTATTGTTCTTATGAGCCTGACCGTATGTGCCCAGAACCTGGGGATGTGGAGATGAGTAAGACACAGCCCCTTTATGAGCTTGCAGCCTACTTGGAAATAAAACAAGTACACCTGTGACTAGAGTCCAAGGAAGGGGTTAATAAATGCCATTTGTGAGGGGTTTGGCCTGACACTTGAGATTCAGGTTCTTTAGTTCTACAGAGCATTATGGTTGGTTTTTGGACCCTGGGACCCTGATTTTTAGGCCATAGGATCACACAGTGTTGTTGAGAGGATCCTAGCAATCATTTGTTGAACATCTCTGTTTTATGGATGAGGAAACTGAGGCTTAGAGAGGGCAGGGACTTGACCAAGGTCTTGGGAAAAGTTAGTGGCAGGGCTAGTTTGGCATTCAAGTCTCCTGCTTCCCAGTGGAAGCTTTTCCCTGAACACTTCGATTTCTTTGTATTACAGTGATATGGTTTGGCTCTGTGTCCCCACCCAAATCTTACCTTGAATTGTAATAATCCCCACGTCATGGAAGGGACCCTGTGGGAGGTAATTCAGTCATGGCAGTGGGTTTTTCTCATGCTGTTCTTGTGATAGTGATAAGTCTCATGAGATCTGACAATTTTATATAGGAGAGTTCCCCTGCACATGCCCTCTTGCCTGCTGCCATGTAAGACCCGACTTTGTTCCTCATTCGCTTTCCTCCATGATTGTGAGGACTCCCCAGCCATATGGAACTGTGAGTCACTTAAACCTCTTTCATTTCTAAATTACCCAGTTTTGGGTATGTCTTTATTAGCAGTGTGAGAACAGACTAATAGACTCAGTCTTTCCTGTCCCTCTCCTTACCTACCTGGCTACCTTTACATGATACTTTTCATGTGCCAAGCACTAGGACATGGAATTAAAAATATAGTTTCTGCTGCAAAGGAACTCACAGTTTGTGGGGAGAAGGGCTGTGAAGAGGGCAGTGTAAGTACTCTGAGGAATACAGAGTAAGTACTTTGAGCCAATGGGGCTCAGAGGAGACTTGGGGAGGCCAGGGAGGTCAGAAGCCTTCACTGGGCTTTCATTTTGCTACGGGGGAGTTTTCCTTAGGGTATTAGTCTGTTATCATGCTGCTAATAAAGACACACCTAAGACTGGGTAATTTATAAAGAAAAAGAGGTTTGATGGACTCACAGTACCATATGGCTGGGGAGGCCTCACAATTATGGTGGAAGGCAAGGAGAATCAAGTCACATCTTACACTGACGGCAGCATGCAAAGAAGAGCTGTTCAGGGAAACTCCCCCTTATAAAACCATCAGATCTTGTGAGACTTACTATCATGGGTACAGCAGGAGAAAGACCTACCCCCATGATTCAATCACCTCCCACCAGGTCCCTTGCACAACACGTGGAAATTCAAGATGAGATTTGGGTGGGGACACAGCCAAACCATATTAGGGTTCTAGGGGACAGGAAAGCAAGGGAAGGCCAGAGCAAATGTCCCAGCAGAAAGCCCCTCTTTAGCACCTGTCCATAATGGTTTAGGAGAAAGAAGACAGGTTTTAGAGTCAGACTCTGCCCCTTACTAGCTGTGGGTCCTGGAGCAAGTTACTTTATTCTCTGGGCCTTAGTTTTCTGATCTTTAGAATGGGCCACTGGGTTACACGTGAGAAATAAACAAAACACATGGTAGAATGTTTGATGTGTAGTAGGTGAGTTCCCTTCTCTAGTCATCCTTATGAAGCCCTGTTAGAATATTTTCTTTTTGAAACCTACCCTGAATCTATGCTTTAGAAAAGGAAAAACAAAAAACCTTCCCTGAATCCAGAACAGATGGGCCCACCCATGGGCTCTGCCCCACCCTGCTCCCCAGAGGGTGCTCGCTCAGCTTTCTGCTTGCTCCCTTATTTGTTGGGCACTGTTCTGACTCTAGCTCCCTGTTGACATCTGGGCCTCTGAGTTATTCCCTGAGTCAGAACCACAGCAGGGACTGTGTCCTTTCAGGTATCTTCATTTTTCCAAAGCTCTTACATGGGAATTTCAGAGTCCCAGTTCCCAGACCTGTCTTGGCCTCTGTCCTGTTTCCGGGTGCCTGTTTTGGTTGCCTGTCCAAGACTCTCCTAAGCGAGTACTGCCTTGTTTCTGTGAGACCCTCTTCCAAGACTGACCTCCCTGAGGTACTCGGTTTAGGTGCCCCAGGTTCCTGAGTGTGGGATGTGGGGCCAGATCCTCTGCCTACACTCCTCCTCCTCTCCAGGAACTGGCTGCTGGTTGGAACCCCAGCTGGGGTCTGCACCCCCCTTGCTTGGCAGCCCCTATCCAGCTTCATGGAGCTGGCTTATGCCTGCTGCCATCTTTTCCTCACTGCCCCACCTGCTGGGAGAAACTTATGGCCTGAAATAATGTAATTTAGAGGAATATTACAATTGGAATCACTAGCACAGTCATCACACATAAAGAAGAGTGTGCAATTTCCTCATAAGGGGATCTTGCCCATCTCTTCTTACTGCCTTTTCAAAAATCCAATGACTGTCATTCTGATTCAGACTAAATCCTGATACAGTTCCTTCCTCAGTTCCTTTCTTTAGATGAAACCCCCTTTTTCCTGGATGGACCCCCCCAGCCTATTTCACACCTCCATGCATCTTTGTGTAAAAGTTGGCGGGCAGCAGCCGAGTGGCCGGCTAGAGCCCTTGTGACAAACTGCAATCCACGCTGCCAGCCCTGGGAGGATGGAGGAGGAACAAAGGCCCATAGCACATGCCTCCAGAAAAATGAGACTGGCTCCTGTGTCCTGGGGAATGCAAACTGAATTTGATCAGCACATTTTCCAGATATTTGGGTTAGAAAGACTCAGAAAAGTCAGCATGAGAGTGGCCTCTATTTTTAAGCCCTGTGCATTCCGCTCTCCCCCGACGGCCTCATCTCTGCAATTAGATTTTTTGCCTTGTGGCAGGGCAAGGTTTTCCAAGTCAAGGTCCTGAAGAAAACAGAAGGCTGCCAGACCATCCTATCTACTCTTAGGATCTCGCCTGGAAAAACTTGAAAGATGGGAAGATGGGTGTTGGTGCTTACTGAGCCCCTACCATGTGCTAGGCAGTTCCCTCATTTGATCCTTATAATAACTCTGAGCCCAGGAGAGTACCCTTGTTTCCAGAGGAGAAAATTGAGGCAGTTTTCTCACTGTCTGACACAAAGTGGGTGCTTAATAAATGCTCAACCTGAACTTATCTCCAAGTTCTTGAGAAATGATAAAGTTTTCTGAAAACATGAAGGATTATAATTCTTATTACCAAGGTAGTTTGCTGTGCTGAACGAGATATAGGAGGAGGTACAGGATGATGTTTACTGAGTTTACAGCATATTCACCAGGGAGAGGTGCTCACTGTCCACCATAGGTACGCTGTTCCCTCCAGACACTGACCTGGGGCTGAAATTGGCTGCTCAGCGAGGACGACCTTTCCCAGCTCCCCTGGCAGCTCCATGGCACCAATGTACTCCATCTCACAGAACTACCAGAAGGGGTGTGATTGTTCTCATCCCAGATGGCTAAAAAGTAGCCTTCACCCTTGAACCCTCTTTTGCAGATGACACTGAAGCTCCAGGGGATGGAAGACCAAAGAGAGAAGGAGTCCGGGTTTCTCAGTGATCCCCAACATAAAGAAATGTCTGCTATCAGGAACACTACACCAGACTGATGCACGAACAAGATTTATGTAGTCCTCAGAAATGGCTTTCCTACTAATAATTGGTATTATCCTAATACACTCAGCGTGGCTGATATTCTGGTGCCCCTTTCAGACATTCGGGGAATGGCAAATATTCAGGGGGCTCAAGAGCTCTGGTAAAATGCTTCCTGGTATTTCCTGACTTAGATCCTTCACCAACGCCAACCACCAGACTATCCTCAACCCATTTCCGCCTCCCGCATTCCTTGCAATGTCTTCTCAGGCTCTTCCTTGTTAACATCCTACCTATCCTTTCAGATACCCTCCAATTTGCCCCCTCTGGGAAGCTCTGTGTGTCCCTCTCCCTGGCAGAATTAATCCCCTTATGTCTTTCTATGGTGCTTATCAGACTTGTCCTGTTGTTATATTTTGAAGCTCCTTCCCCTAACCCCCTTCACTGTGTTCTCTGGGCAGGCACCAGGCCCACTGCCTTTCCATCTGCCCCATGGGTGCAGGCCTGGCACAGACCAGCAGCCCAGTCGTGGGGTGGGGAAGTGACTGGAATGTCACGCTTCCTCTGGAGCACCAACAGGGAGAGACTGGTGGAGCTCCTGGAAGGCTGGATGAGCAAGATTCCAAGGCCAAATCAGGCTCATGGGAAAGACAGTTATGATCACCCAAGGGTGCAGGAGAAGGGAGCTGCTCCTTGCCTGCCATGAGCCAGCCATTCCAGATCCAACACATTCTGTAATTACAGATGAGGAAGCCCTAGAGGAAGTACAACAACTCCTCTGCTGGGCACCCTCCAAAGGCTCTTCAACTGCATCCCAGCCAGAGCCCAGGCCCTCAGAGTGGCCCTCAAGGCCCTCAGAGATCCAGCTGAGTCACTTTTCTAGCCACTCTTTAAAATTGCACCCTCCCTCCCTGCTCACTCCCCTATCTTATATTCCCAATTTGCCCCTCTTCTTACTTAATTTTTTCTCTATAGTCATTTTTTGACTACCTAACAAAGTCTATGACATTCTTATTGATTTGATTTCTCCAGGCAGGAACTCTTGTTATCTGTATCCTCAGAGCCTGGCAGAGTCTGTGGCATACAGTAGGCAGTCCACAAATACTCGTTAAAAGAATAGACAGCAAAGAAGTGAGTGAGCCTGGGACTCATGTCCTGTGCCATTTTGACTATAACGAAAAACTGCCCTTTTCCTCGGCATCTAACTTAGATGTTATCTTCATGATGCTTGAGCCAAGAGAACCTTAGGAACCATGGCCCGGGGCAACCAGTTCCCTCTTCCTCCCCACACCTCCCTGGTGACAAAGAGGAAGCCTCTATCTTAATGCTAATGCTGGCACAGGGGTAGGACAGGGCACTGGAACTTTGGAATCCATTTATCTATTAATTTATTATCTCATTAAGCCCCACAATGACAGTGCTATTTGTTCCAAAATGCCCTCAGACGAAACCAATACAGCACATGCACATTCTAATCAATTAAAATGGTTCTCCTTAATGTCTGCCTTCAGCAGCCAGTAACTGTTGCACTCCTGGGTCCAGGGCACAAAATGCCTTTGCACTTCATTAGGCCCCAAATGGTCTTCATGCACAGAGGCCACCAGGGTTCTTCTGCTTAGAGAGGAGGCAGCCGTTCCAGGATCCTGGGTGATGCATGAACAGGATTCTTTTCAGGGAGAACTGCCTTTCACTTGCCATTTGCAGATCAAGTTATAACCACAGAGAAAGCCAGCTCTGGGAGACAAGACGACGGGCAAAAGTGGGCAAGAGTGCCTTAATCTACCATGTCTGTAGCCTTGGCCAGGGATGGTGAATTTTATAACCAGGAAGGCTAAGCACAGTGGATTTGCAGATAGGTCTCCATGGGATTAATGCTCCCCTGCCTGGACGTGACTGCCCCTACACCAACTTCATCGTTTCACTCTACATAGTTTTACAGTGTTCCTAAGAAGTTGGAAGCCCCTTTAGGATCCACTCATCCCTGTATCTCCAGGCCCTGGCAGAGGGGCACAGGAAGTGTTAGTTGAACTAAGAAATACAAATATCTAATTAGGCCATTGAGGAAAAAAATAGTCTCTGTAAGAAGCTCAGCACAGTAATGATGCTAGTGATCACTAAGGACATACTGCCTGCCAGGCCCTGTGTATTAACACATAGAATCCTCACAACAACCACAGAGGGTGGGCATTGCTTTTTATCAGCTCATTGTAGGGATGAAGAATTGGATCATTGCTGGGATTTGAACCCAGGCAGTCTGGCTCCAAGTTCATGGTCTAAGCCACTCTAATCTCAAACACCTTTGCTGCACTGAGTGACGCCAGGAATCATTCTCAAATGATGCTCTACTGCCTCCCTAGGTACAAGGAATGCTAGAGGCCACCTCTTTCCATTTTATACTGTGTATTACTAACCTATAGAGAAAAACTACGTGGCTGATTTCATGAGAAAAAAGTCATTTAGTGTGTGTGTGTATGTATTCTAAGAAACGTTTTTATTGTTCAACTCTCCCCCAGTGCAAAACCTATTCAATTAAAACAACAGGTAATAAAAATTATACTGCAGCTTTCTAGTAAAGCCTATTATGTGGAAGAAGCAGAGAAAGGTGAAAAAAGAATTCCACAGTGCTTGAGAGTTTGCTGCACTCTATGTCTGGCACTAAGCTTACTGCCGGAAGTACTGCAGGGCATGAAAAAGACATGGTTTCTGCTCTGATGGAGCTTCTAGTCTGGTGAAGAGACGGACAACAAACACAAACACAAACAAAACAACCAAAAATGAATGGTCCTAAGTGCTCTGTCAGGTGTAAATAAGTAGGACGCTTTAAGAGAGGACACCAAGGCATGAATTCAGATAAGGTGGTCAGAAAAGGCCCCTCAGGAGAGTGAGTTAGATTGGACCTAAAGAATGCCAAAAGTGGATGGAAGAGCATTCCAGGAAGGGGAAGAGCATATGTGTAAAGGCCGAAGGCAAGGACGAGCTTGATGAGACCAAGGTAGTGAGCGTGTGGCTAGGGCATGGTGAGTAGAAGGATAGGAAGTGAGCTAGAGTGGATCTCAAACATGGGAGTCTTGTAGGCATGGTCAAAGCTCTGGATTTTATTTTAGGAATAAAGAGAAGGTTTTAAGTGGAACACAATGATGCTCTCAAAGATCTATTGTATAGGGGGCAAGAGTGGAAACAAGGAGAAACGTAAACTGGATATCCCAGCAGCTCAGATGGGAGACGCTGGGGACTTGACTTAAGGTTATGAGTAGAGAGAAAAGTGAACCTGGGAGACATTCTTGGAGGTGGAACCAACAGGACTTGTTGGTGATTTGGACATAGAAGCTGAAGAAAAGGCGAGAATCAAAGATGACACGAGTTTCTAACTTGGATGAGTGGTTAGATCATTCCATTTACTGAGATGGGGAAGATTTCGGAAAGATACTGGATTTGGGGTCATGATTATGAGTTTTGTTTTAGTTACGTTACATTCGAGAGGTTACACTTTCAAGCAGAGATGTCAACAAATGGTTGGAAATAGAAGTTTATAATTTGGAGAAGTCTGGGCTAAAGATACATATTTGGTTGATATTTAAAGCATGGAAATGAGATTACCTTGAAAGTCAAGGTAGAGACTCTGAAATAACATGACAGGTAATAAAAGAAACAATATTAGTCATGCCCAGGAAAAACTACCCAAATGAAAGTTCATAGTTAATAGCATGTGTGTGAGGGAGTTTTTGGGGGAAGCACTCAGCTTTCAGTCCCATTATTTGGTTCGCCAAAGACCCCAAAGAGATTGAGAGGGGAGGTGAGACTGTGGACTTGTCAAGAGCATGGTTTGGAGTTAGACAAACCTTGGTTTGAATCCTTTCAACATTTACTTGCTGGGTGACCTTTTGTACGTTACTTTACCTCTCTGATCTTGAGATGCTTCATCTGTAAAGGAGGCACGATAAGACCTATCTCCCAGAGTTGTCACGAGGATCAATGTGATGTTTATAGATACATAGCATGGTTCCTGGGACAGAGCCAATTTCCAGTGGAACTACAATTATCATTAAGTGGGATGCACTGAGGTCAGGTGATGAGAATGATGGAGGAGATCAATTTTTTTCTGCTCTGAGTAGAGCAGCCCACCTTTAGTGGTTCATCTGGCCAGCTCTGGGCCTCACACATTCAGAAAGTTGCAAATAGGAACAGTTCAGACATCATACTCTTTGAGGAATGGCTGAAGGAATAGTCTAGATAAAAGAGGAAGAGGCTGGAGGAACTGGAGTAGGTGGGAGTTCAGTCTCTGTTTTTATATCTCTGCAGGGCTTTTCCAGGGAAGAAGTGGCCTTGTTCCAAAGGTGGTGAGTAGAGTAGGTGGCTACTGTCCTGGATACCAAGAAGCATGTTCTGATGTGGGCACAGAAGACCTGTTTAGTATGCAATCTCTGAATTTTCAAAAAGGGGAAAAGGCAAAAATATAGACTTCTCTTTGCAGAAAGAAACCCTGGGAGGATACACAAAAAAACACAAAGTGGTAATCTATGGGAAGGGGATAAGGGGTGTTGGGAATGGTCGTGGGGAGAAGTAGAACTAACATTTTTTAACTATATAGCACTTCATGTTGTTTAACTTTTGAACCAAGTGAGCATATCACACATTCAAGATATTAAATTCAAAATATGATTGAGGCAAACATGCAAGCAAGCAGGCAGAAGGCAGGTAGGAAGGAAAGTACATTTTGAGTCTGTGCTCTTCAAACGCGGCACAGGCTGCCGAGGGAGCAGGTCCAGCTTCATGGGCACAGGCCCCGTGTACAGGGCTCAGGCTCAGAAGGGTCTCACCCTTGATTCTAATGCTCTACTGTCACTGTCTTGAAATTCTTAATAGTCTTTGAATGTGGAGTCCTGTATTTTCATTTTACACTAGGTTCCACAGCTGGACAGGAAAGGTGGTCCTCACCCTCGGGGATGTAAGCTGGGGCTGGAAAACCGTTTGGCTGCCTGCTGTGGGATAGTCTCAAGCAGGGAAGGCTAGAGGATGAAGCCACTTCTCTACCTGAAATAAAATCTTGTTGCCCAAATGAATGCCAGGACCTCTTAATCCTAAGTGTTTGTTACCCTGGAACCCTGCAGCTAGGGTGACCATGTGTTCTACTTGGCCCAGGATGATCCTGGTTTGTGCCTGTTCTTCCAGTGTAATTATTAGCAGTGATCCCATTCATTCCGAGCCATGTCCTGGTTTGAACAACATATTATCTGGCTACCCTAACCTGAGGTTCTCTTGCCAGCAGCTGGCTCCTTGGTCTGATAGGCCAGGGGTAATCTCATTTCTCTGGGCTGCTAAAGGATCAAAGTTGCTTCCTGGCTCCTGTCCACTATCTCCAGAACCTTCACTCACACACAGGCACACACATACACACACGCACACACCCCTCTACCTCACATGCCTGGCCTAGCTCACCAGTAAGCTGATTATTTATAATGTGGCAGAAGATAGTTTTAAGATAAAGAAATGGAACTTGGGCCTGATTGAAACAATGTGCTTATCTCTGTCTGGGGAGGAAAGAGTGGTCAGAGAGAGATTACTCAGAAGAGGTTTACTTTACTTCCCGGAGACTGACTTCCCCCATGCTTATTTTCAGAATGGGTTTAATATGTGAAATGTGATTTGAGCCAGGCAGGGAGGGAGAAATGGAAGTGATTCACTCTGGCCAGGCTGATCCACATGTTATTCACTGACATTTTTTTAGCCAGACTTTTAAATGAGCAGTCTTAGAATGATAGGGCTGGCAAAGATTATTAAGATTATTTTAGAGATGAGCTAGTACAACGTATTCATTTCACAGAGGGGAAAGCTGAGGACCAAACAGGAGAGGAGGCTTGCCTCACAGTCTTACAGCTTGGGGCCTTGGCTCCAGACCCTCCACTCACCCTCCATCTCTTGGGTTGCTTCTGGGGGACTCCCTATTCCATCGTAGTGGTTTGGATGTTCACTCATGGGGAAGCAAAGCAAAGACTACAGAAAATATGCAGAGGCATTTCTGGATAACTCACTTTTCCTCCACATTTCCATGCCTCTGTGAAAGCCACTCCTTCACATGAAATGACATTGCCTGTTTGTACTGAAGACAGTGAATTCCTCCAGGGGCTGGACCCATTACTAGTTTCCTGGAGCCTGGACCAGATCTAGGTAGAGCATGGCAGCAAGGCAGAAGCAAGGATGGAAGTTAATGCAGGAGCATGGTCACTAACCTCAGCATCCCACTGGACCTTCATTCTCTTACTTCTTTGGGAATGGGGGAAGAAAAAATGGCTACAGTGGAGGTTACAGAGTAGAACAGCCCATCCTCTCCAAAGTCTAACTATTCTACCTCTACCACCACCCAGGGTGCCATTTCTCCTCAACTAGCCATAATAGCTAACTCTGCTGAAAAGGCAGAATCATTGTCCCTATCTTTCAAGTTTCTATTTGAATATCATATCTTCCAGAAAGCCCTCTAAAAGGAAGTTCTTCATTTACTTTGCTCTCTAAGTACTTTTCCCACATTCTCATTTCTTTATTATTTCAGTGAATATTTATCCATCACCTGCCATGCACTGTGCTCTATATTATGTACAGGTTCTGTGCTAGAAGTTGCGACTACAAAGGCAAATAGGATACCATCACTATCTTCAAGTTTGCAGTCCTGTGAGAGGGGGTTGAGAGGAAGTGAAGACACAGACATTATGACATTAGACAGTGAAATTAGAAGGCAGCATTGGGAGTTAAGGGAACATCCCCTCCAACCAAGATTCCTAGGAGAAACAAGACTTGAGTAGCATCTTGAAAGGTAAGCCTGGAGCCTGGGGGTGGGGAATAAAGGTGAAAGTGAAAGACAGGTGCCAAGGCCTTCAAGCACCTGAGTACCTCGTATTCTATAGCTATTACTTTTCTCAATATCCCATCACCCTGCTAGCCTGTTAGCTTTGTGGAGACTGCCATGACTCATTCATTTTCTTACCCCCACAATCCCTTGCCCTTTCCCAAAACTCATCACTTCTTTGGTATATAGAACAGATCAACAATGGCCCTCACTGAGGGTAAAACAAAGCTTCTTGTCTTCTGGCACAGACAATGTTAGTGTGTGTTACTGATCCAGAGAAATCAAGAGAACCCCCTTGCTGGAGAGCAGGGCAGCTGGAACCAGCCTTAGCCATCAATTAACACTACTGCAAGATCAACACAGAACACTAATTTTGCAGACATAAAAAGCACTATTAGAAATTTATTTCCAAATGTTGAGCTCATGTCGCTAATTCTGTTTTAATATTAACTATCTCATTTGGCAATTATATTTCAATAATGAAAAGGTTACCTCTACTGTAAGATAAATAATAAGGAAGACTCACTGGCTTCGACTTGATCGTTCAAATTTATGTGTCATTGGAGCTGTATTCTCAATTACGACCCAACAAACTGATTAAATATCAGCCAAGCATGAACAATAGCTTGCAGCTCGAATTCCTCCTTCCCATCCTACCTCTGAAAGCCTTTAAACCCTGGAATGTAATGTGATTTTTTTTTTCCTGGCATTAAAAAAACCAAGAAAAAATTGTATTTTTGACTCTGTTGTCTACCGTTGCTGACAATGTACAAACCACTTGGGCCTTATTTCTCGTCTGAGATCAGTGATCTATGGGGAAAGGTGTTTCTTAGTTGGGCAAAGGAATCATGGGGTCAGAGGCTTCTTTCTCCTCCCCTGAACTGCTCAGTTCTGTTCAACCAACATCACTGAACACCTACTCTATGCCAAGCCCTAACCTAGACCTAAGGCCCTAAAGAGAATTCCATAGGGAAAGAAGAACGACTTGCCGAACACATGCCTTACTCTTTGGAGTCCCCATGGTACCCTCTGCAGCTGCAAACGTTATAGAATGCACAGTGTTGAAACGCCCTTTCCTGAGTGCTTCAGGGATAGAGGATGTGCCCTATTCATCTTTGCATACCTGCTGGGCCAGCTCAGAGCCTAGCATACAATAGACACTCAACAAATGTTTGGTGGATTTTAACGAATTGCCTGAAATTTTATATATTTTATTGAGTCCTCACAGCCAACCAGAAAGTGGCTCTATTCTACACAGCCCTGATCACAACTAAACTTGAGGGTTTCTAAGTCTCTTCCCAAGAATATAAGCATCTGAAAGCAGGAGCCATTCACCATTCATTCATTCAAAAGCCCTCAGGAAACTTTTGTTGGAAGAATGGCCGTCTTTTTCAGTGGTTCCTCTTGTATCTAGCACTAGTGTTCTACTGTTTGGGTTCCCTCAGGAACTAACCCTAAAAAAAGGATTGAAATGCAAGTAGCATCTGAGAGTAAACTACTTACAGGCAAAGGAGTGGGGATGTGAGATAGGGAAGGGAAGGCCCCCAAGAATGGGTGTGTTGCAGAATTGTGCCACCTGGTGGTGGGCAGGGGAGCTGGGGTATCTATACACCTGTCCATCAATTATTGGTTGGGGGCTGCTTCCAGGGGGTGTTCATTCCTTTTCAATTCTGATCTGCTCCATGTATGGGCAAAGCTGCCTTTAGAGGTCAGAAAAAGCCTCAGGAGAAGAAAGTAGACTTGGAAGTTGGGCTGGCTGCACTGAAGTGGTCAGAGGTATAAATGGGGCACCCACTGCAGCAGCTGCAAGTGAGGAATTGTGATCACATGATGATGTGGGATGCCTCCAGAACATTCAAAGGGAAAGTGTGAGACACTCATAAGTCTGGAGGTTTGGTAAGAGGACATCAGAGATTCCTTACAGTACTAACATTCTAGAATGCCATGACTTCATGAAGCATACTGGCTTTTAAAGTACAAATCATCTTCAGAAGAAAATCCCTTTGTCTTTGGGTTGAGCAAGTAAAAGACCCAGGGAGAGGTATGTGTGTGGCATGAGGGTGGCAGGGAATATGCAGACAGTTTGGTTCAATCATGCTGTCTCTAGAGAAACTGAGGGGCATTGATGGTGAGATAACCCATAGTCATGGAGAGATGGATGGCTCAAATCCTGACATAAGCGTTAGGGAGGTCCAATCACCTTGCTGGCCTCCACCAAATAATCTGATGTTTTACCAACCACCTATTTCACATCAGGCACTGTGTTTCACTCTTCACATATATTAATTTGTATTATTTAATCTTCACAGCAACCTTGGAAGATGTTATAAGGAAACCATTTTGCAGATGATGAAACTGAGGTTCAGAGAGGCCCAGCAGTCCACACAAAACCAAGTTGGGAATGTGAATCTGTTTTTCATTCCGTGACCCTGTGGTGCCCTTCTCTATAGCTGTTCATCCACAGACCTTCAAAGGATGTGCCACCGGGCTGAGCTATGCAGTAAACAGTCCCGGCAAAGGATCTTTGTGCAGATTTGTGATTAAAGGCAAACAAGATAATCAGTCCCAGGACCAGGGGAGAGCAGTCCTCGCTCTCACGCATTCCTCCATTCACACGGCCCTGGAAACCTTTCAGTGTAGCAGTGGCTGCGGCAATCACTCTGCCGACTGCAGAATAAAGGGTCCTGTCTGGAAATGCAATTATTTCCAAATAAAAGGTTTTTAAAAGACACACACACGATAGCATTTTTGGTTTTCAGAAACTGATGTTCCCAATGAGGACAAAAATTAACTTTGTAAAAAATGAAGATGATGAAGACAATGAAGAGATGGTGATGATGATGATGGATGAAGACTGTGGTGATAAGCATGATGAATATATTGAGAAGGTGAAGATGCTGAAGACGAACATGGTGATGATGATGGTAGCAGCAACCACCATTTTCTGAGCACATAAATGTGCCACTCACTATGTTGGTTACTTTATAGACATCATCTCTAATTATTACAATAACCCTGTAAGATAAAGTTTCTCATTTAACACATGAGAAACTGAAGCTCAGAGAAGTGAAGTAAACTACCTGAGGTCACAACCTTAGGCATGAAAAAGGACTGATAGAGATTACTGCTTGAATTATTACTCCCAATCCTGTGCCTATTTATTTCATTTATTTACTCCTTCATTTATTTAAAAAACTTATTCATCTATTGAATGAATGTTTACTTGGTCTCAGATATACCTATGGTACCTGCTAGACCTTCCTAATCCCCATTTGTGAAGAAAATGTCACCGTCCTCACATTAGGGATAAATGAAAATGAGGGTGAATTATATTCAAATCAAGATTTATCGGCCTGGCACAGTGGCTCATGCCTGTAATCCCAGAACTTTGGGAGGCTGAGGTGGGAGGATCAGCTGAGGTTAGGAGTTCAAGACCAGCCTGGCCAACATGGCGAAACCCCACCTCTACTTAAAAAGTACAAAAATTACCCAAGCGCAGTGGTGTGCACCTGTAATCCCAGCTACTCAGGAGGCAGGCAGGAGAATTGCTTGAATCTGGGAGGCGGAGGTTGTGGTGAGCCGAGATTGTGCCACTGCACTCCAGCCTGAGTGACAGAGAAAGACCCCATCTCAAAAAAAAAAAAAAAAAAAAAAAAAAATCATGATGACTGTTTCTACAACTAGTGTGAAAAGAGCTATCAATTATTTTTCAGCTCCTATAAGCTAATGCCAATTATCTGCTTCACTGTTAATTAATGTGGCAGTAAAAAGCTGCTTAGTAATTGGTTGATAAGGAGAAGAGTTGCCTTGTGCAACTCTGAAGCCCGTACTGTAGGCAGGGGGCCCAGTGGACCAGGGTGGGTGGATACCAGGAAGAGCTCTTGAAGGCTCTTAGTGCTGGGCCAACACTGGGGAACAGACATGGCTGGACAGTTGGGCAGTACTCACTACCTGGCTATTCCCTGGTATGGCTTGATAGGCAGGGGTGGGCCTCATTCTCTGGCATTTACTAAGTCCCACTACCAGATACGATGGCACCCACCACGAAAGAAACATTAAGCACTGCTAGAACTATTTCACAGTTCAGAGAACTTAAATGACTTCTTTAAGGTCATTCAGTTAGAAAGTGGGGGAATTAAGATTTAACCTGATCTATGAGGTTTGTAAGTTTCCCTTAGAGTTGCCATAAATAGAGATATCCCTCCCATCCCATGTGTAGTGGGAAGGACAAAGATAATGAAGGACTTGGAGAAAGTTTGGAACAGGTCTGGTGGCCAAGGCACCTGGCCCAGTTCTACCACCGACTTAGAATGTCCACCTGCCTGTAACACCTCTGTTGGCTGTGCCTCAGGATCTTTACCTAGAATGGAAAGTGGTTGGCCTGTGGCCTGTCTCAGTTCCATTCCAGCCTCCCTAGACTTCCAAGACCCTGGTTTACATATTGCTCAACTATTCTTTAATCTGATAACAAGAACTACTCTGGGAGGGAGGGGGGCAGCATGGGTGGTTTATGTAGTTTACATGGAAGGGCTTACGATATTCTAAAGCTATTCACATCCAAGAAAACACATCTCTGGAGTAAGCATGTAACTCAATGGAAAAGTCAGATTTAAAATACAGAAAACTGGTTCATACCATAAAATCGGATATATGGCCTTGTCCTCTCTCATTCCCTGCCTAGATCATCTGTGTACATTTTTTCTCCTCAATAAGAAGGTGAGCGGATTGAGAGTAGGGATTACATCCTCTGCTTCTTTTGCATCCTCCACAGACTCTAGCACAGCCCTGGGTATGGAAAGGGACTGACACACATTGTTGCTTGAATTATTACAAAGAGTAATGTTTCAGCTCTTGTGTATGGCGCCTTTATTACTGCAGAGGTCACCTTGAGCGATACTGAGAATACTATCCTCATTTTCTGCAGAAGGAAATAGGGCTCAGAGAAGCCAAACCGCTTGGGCCACACGCCAGGAAGCAATGGGTCTAGGCCTCTTAATTCTTACCCAGGGCTCTTGTCACCAGCCTCTTAGAGAGAGACCAATTCCTCCCTGAGAAGAAGGGGGAAGATGTTAGGAAATGCCTCTCTTGAAGACAGCAACACCCCTTGAAAAACCTGCCAGAGGCAGCATTTTGAGAATTGGCAAGCTCCTTTGGGAAACCCTGGAGGATGCCAGGGAAGAAAGGAAAGTAATGGGGAGACTCTTCCAGTTCAAAGAACCCCCGCTTCTTGCCATAAGATTTGGCTAAATGCCCCTCTGTCTCTCACACTAGCCTGAGAATTCTCTGAGACAGGGTAAAGGTCATATTCATGTCTATTTCCCCTACCCCTATCACATCCAGGAAGACTTGGCATAACACTGGAATGAATGAATGAATGAGTGAGTGATTCAGTCTGCCAGAAGGGGACATCTAGAGGCTTTCAAATAGGTGTGGCCTAAGAGGCCCTAAGAATAGTTCTGTGCTTTTTAATAATAATTAATAATAATAGACATCCCCCTAGCTCCATGAAGTTTTGTAAACACTTCTGTAGGACGAGGATTATTATCTTAGTTTGGGAGATTTGCCCAAGGCCATGGAGACAGCATAAGTAGCTGTCATTTAATGAGCTTGCTGGTAATAGCTCATTTAGCCTTTGGCAAGGATAGATACTCTGTGGTAGGTATTATTATTATCTCTATTCTCTGGATGAGGAAACTGAGGTTGCAGAAAGTAGCCTGTGTAAGGTCACATGGGCAGTAATTTTATGTAAAGCCAAAAGGATCTGGCTCCCCAGTGTGGGCATTTGCTACTTACGGCTAATCTGCCTGGATCAACATTCCTGAAGCTTGGAGTGGGACGCCCTAATGAGGTGCTGTCAGGCTGACAACTCTTTCTGCTGAATGGAGGCTAATTGGGAATTTTACAGGAACAACAGAAACAAACCCGGTCTCTCGATTACAATGAATGTGAGTCTGCGTGTGTGCTATGTGGCTGGCTCTGGGTCACATGCACACTGCTCGTGAGTGTATGTCGGGGAGTGTGTGTGTATGTGTGTCTACTTGCCTTCCCTGAGGCAAAAATACAACAGACCCATCCAGGTCTCTTTTCTTAAATATTCCTAGATGCTGTAAGCCTTCAATTCTCTGTGCTCCAACGAGGGCAATGATGTCAGTGATCACAGCATGTGTGAGCAGGATTCAGGGCAGTGCCTGGCCAGGTGTGAGCACGAGGGCAAGTGTCCCAATTCTGAAAGGAATTACAGGTGGTATATTTGCTTTTGTTTTGTACAACATTCATTAAGCGTATTCTACCAGCCCTACATGACCCTGGGTGTGAGGCCGGAAATAGTTAAAAACGTAACAGTGATTACAGTAAAACCAACTTGGCACTGTTATCTCAGGGAGAAACAAAAGCAAACGTGTGCAGATGGAATTCAAGGCAGAGCTCTTTCTGACAGTGATCAGGTAGCAGGGAACTAAGAATCGCCCAAGGAAGTGAGTGGAAGGAAGGCTCATCAAGAGCCCCATGGACACAGTGCATAGGACTATTTTCTACCAAAGGCATCTGGTAGGAAAAGGAATTGAGCAGGGAAGACATCTTCCAGCCCTTCAAAGTCACATTTTGGAGAGATCAGATGTTCTAGAGCCTAATCAGTGGTGTCAGAAGTAGTACTTTTAGTACTTTTTTGAATATCTACTTTGGGTCAGGCACTGCTGGGTCCTTTCTATGAATTATTTCAGCTACTCCTCACAACAAGCAAAAAAGGGGATTATTAGTCCAGCTTCACAGAGAAGGGATTCAATGACTCCTTGTTAGGTTGAATGAAGTACTGGGTGGTCTGATCCCCAAACCCTACAGAGTGGCTTCCTTCACAAAATGAATTAATCCAGATGATCATGCAGCAGAAAAGCCAGCTTCTTAGACTCTGGTAAAAGGGCAAAACAAATAAATTCCCTGGGATCCTTCCATCCAAAGAACCCTGTGCAAAGCTGGCCACTCTATATAGATTCTAGTAGAGAGAGAGAGAGTTCACGTGAGTGAGTGGGCTAGGGAGGCAGTGAGATCTGTGAATCAGTATTCTGGGTGTTCCAGTACTTCCTACTGAGGTCCTACACACTCCCATGTGTAATTTAAGGGGTTAAGTCCTGAGTGTGAAGGCAGAGAAGGAGTAAATGTGGGCTGAACAAGAGACTTAAACTCAGAATTATCCAGACTTAAAAGTTCTAAAAAGGAATGCTGTAAAATTTAGGGGAAGAGAATAGGGCAGAAAATGCTTCTAACAGTAGGTCTGTGGTTTGTGGCTTTCCTTCTGAAACCACAGGGGGATAGCACTTCAACCCAAATTAAAGTAGAGCCCAAAGATTCATGCAGTCACCAAGTTTCTGACCTGGTAGAGTCCTGGAGATCCTAAGTCCTGATTCCCATCTCCATTTCTAAATGAGGCTGAAATTGGGGAATGTGGACTTTCCCTGGATCACACAACTCTTCTGTGGCAGAGCCAGGACAAGACACTCTTTAAGTCAGTCTAGTAGTTTTTGGCTGAGAGCGACATAGGTTAGGTGGCCACAGGGCCTACACCCTAGCAGCCCATCTTTTATATTCCATGTCACTGTGCCAGAAACTGGCATTCTCAGCTGCATCTTTAGTTTCCTGCCTTCCCAAAAGCTCTGAGAAGCTGCGATTTGTGCATTGGTGCACATGATGTTTTCCTTCGCTCAGTCTTGTTCCACACAGTCACCTCCTCTCAAATTCGTATCTCTCATTTCCTTGGACATTTCTTCTCTGGCCTTTGAACATCAGCCAGCCTACGGCTTTCCACAGGAGACATATTTCATTCAGGCATTCCCTGAAAAGTGTTTACTGGAGATCTGTCAAGACTCCACAATAGCTAGATCTATCTGTTCACCTGGTGCCTGCTGGGCTACAGGCATGTGTTAGATTCTTGACACCAACTGAGCCTCAATTCAGCCCCCTAACACTCTTGCAATGTAGATACTACAAAACCCATTTTACAGGTTAGGAAACTGAGGCTCAGTTGGGTTCACTCACAGGAAGGTCACAAAGCTAGCACACAGAAGAACCTCAAATAAACCCTGAGAAGTCATAGATTGTAGTGGTTAAAGGTCTGTTAGGCCAGACACTATGGATTTGAAACCCAGCTCTGCCACTGTGTGACTGTGTGACCCTTGGCAAGTTGCTTAAGTTTCCTGTACCTCAGTTTCCTCACTTGTGAAGTGGGGGATAAGTAACAGAGTAGTTGTAAAGATTTAGGGAGAAGATAAATATAAAGCACTGAAAACACTGCAAGAGCCCAATAAACATGAGTTGCTATTATTATATTATCTCAAGACTACGTACTTTCCACTATTTAATGCTGCTCAAACCTGTCTGAAGTATGCTTGTCTTAGGTCAGGTTCCCTGGGAAATCAACTCTGAAATGGAGATTGCTGGCAGGAGGCTTCTTGCTCTCATGAGCATCCCCTGTAAGGGAGGGAGAAAAGCAGAACTGGGCAGAGGGAGAACTTGAGCTGCAATGCGGCTGCAACACAGGCCTCAGCCAATCTTTTCAAGAGCTCTGGAGCTGGGCTGGCCTTTCACAGAGTTGTCTTAAACTGGGTCAAGAAGGTTGGGTCTTTGTAATCCTCACTCCTACTCCTACCTTTCCCATGGAGGACTCACTGGTGACAAGCTGCCTCCAGAGATGGGTCTTAACCTTGGGCTGGGCAAGACAGCTCCTTTCAGGGGAAGACAATTCTCAGAGAATGAAATGGCTGTGGGCTGTGAACTGTTGGTCTTGGGTAGAATCTGGGTGATACACCACAGCATCCACTACAATCTTGAATAGCAGAAGGGCAGGTATTCCCCGCTCTCCAAGGCAAGGTTGGTATTAGTATAGTTTCAAAGATATTGTGTGGGGCACTAGTTAACATGCAATTTTTTGAGTTCTATTTTAAAAGTATTGTTAGTCATAGTCTCTGGGTAGAGGGCTCAGGACTCCGAGTTTAACAAGCACACTAAGTGGTACGTGTGCACCATTAAGCATGAGCACCAGGACCCTAAAGAGTATTGAGAAATTGGCCATAAGTGGTCATTTCAATAAATTCTCATCTTAAGAATTAACTCACATTTTGTACCCTTTCAAAACATATTTTTTAATACAAAAATATTTTCCCCCTCACATCTTCAGAAATACAGGCCATAGTTATCTCTCTGTCAATCTCTGCACAGGCCCGAGAATATTCTCATCCCAGCTTCAGAAGGCTGGCTGCCTCTTTTTGTCTATCTTTACTACCTGCTGGGGATGCAAACAAAGTAAGATCCAGCCTCTACCCTCAAGGAGCTCAAAGTCTAGTGGAGAGCTAATACACAAGGCATCTTCCAGAACTGCAATCTTTCCCCTGGCCTCCTCTGCCTGCTAGATTCACCTGCTGTCAAATGTGTTTTCTGGGAGCCGAATAACCAATGCTCTTATGGAGTTAGCAAATTTGTTTTTCCCAGGACTGCTACCTCCCCACCCTCAATCAATTTTTTTGTGTCTGAGGGCAGTGTATGGCTGGTTTAGTTTCTCCTCTGTCCATGTTGTCTACTTTCTGAATCATTAAATCGTTCTCGTCCAAATACAGCCATCTATTTCATCTTAGATGCTTGGCTGTCTTGGAAACCCAAGAGCCCCTGGGGGAGTGGAAGGCCCAAGAGAACTGAGTGATTTAGAACTCCTCAAAACCAGGCCTCAACATTTCTCAGTCTCATTCCCAAGGGGCCTTCACAGTTGGAATCTTAATTCAGAAAGTGCCTTCGAAGTTGGAAGGCAAAAGAAACAGGGGCAGGGAATAAAATGGGACAAGAGTGATTTGGTATTTGTGACAAGTAGCTTTCTCTATCCAGGTGGGCTCTTCTCCAGGAATCCCTTTAATAACATACTCACTTTGGTAACAGCTTTCATTTTGAGAAATCCCCAGGTCCTTTATGGGGAGAAATCACATCACCCGACAATGAACTTGATCTGCTGAACAGGGTAAGTTAACAGCTGTTAAACAGGTGCACTGCTCTAGCCCAAGGAAAGGGAGGTTTAGGGCCTTGGAAGGATCTAGGGGAAGGTAATAGGCAGAACCCCATCCGGTTCAATGAGAGGCAATCAGAATCCGCCCTGGATTAAAAGCAAGATTACTGTCTACTTTGCATTCGGCAATCAGGCATGTAATCAGAGGAAGAGACTAGGAAGCCGAGAGGAACTCGGGGCCAGAGCTGGTGTTGACTGAGCTTTTCATGTACCAGGTTACTGTGCTAAGCCACTTACATGGATTATTTGATTCCTCACACTGATGGAAGGATGTAACTTCTGATATTATCCCCATTATACATAAAGGGAAATTTGAGCCTCAAAGAAGTGAAGGGACCAGCTCAGGTTTACCTGGTGGGTAAGGGGAGCCCAGGTTGGGTTCCCAAGTCCTCACTTAGAATCAGGAAGTCTCAGAAGCCCTCTCTCACTGCCTTGGCTGAGATGCTAGGCTGGGAGCCACCCTGGCCTAATTCCACGGGAAGGTTGTGCTGCTATCAAAACACTAAAGAGTCATTTCGGCTGGACATGCCACCAACGAAACTCAGCAGCAGGCAGGGAGGAGAGACAGCCCCGCACTGGCTATCTGGCAGCCTGTCCTTCTCAGGGGGTCAGTCCTCAGTCCCTCTCCAATTTTAGGAATTTCCTTGAGCTGCATGCCAAGCAGAGTGGAGCCATGTGCTGCTCAGGCAGGACTCTTGGTGGATGATTTATGGGCCCTGTATCCTTCCACAATCCCCAGGAAGGAGTGATCCTTCTTACTTACCACCCAGCCCAGCCGACTCCTGTCAAACAGCCTCGGCAGATCTCCTTAAACGACAGTAATTCTCCTACCAGGAGGAAGCCAGAGTGACAGATTTCTGACCAAGATCCAGCATCCCTGAGAAGCCTCTCAGCAGGCCCCCGCCAAGGCCCTGCTGGATATAGATGGGGTGCAGGATGGAAAGTACCAGAGAGACCCAGGAGACAGAGGCAAAAAGAGGAGTGAGACAGAGAGAAAGTGGGGGGAAGGCAGAGAAGGACAGAGAAAGGAGACACGAAGGTTGATAAAGGGACATATATGTGGTTGATTGATTATTTGATGAAAGCCTGCCCCTCCCACCTCATTGTAGGGACCACGTCTTGTTTTGCTTACTCTTGTATCCACAGCACCCAGCACAGTGCCTGACATCGAGGAGGTGCTCGTAAGTACTTAGTGAATGGCGTCACAAATAAAGAGATGTAAGAATACAGACAGCACAAATTCTGGCACATAAGAGGAGCTCAGTAAAGGCTTGCTGACTGACAAAATGCCTACATACAGATAAAATACTTGGGGCAGAGGAGCTACCCAGTTTTCAGGACAGGAGCCCAAGTAGATTCACTAGGTGAAAGAAGTATTGAGAGATGAAGGATCACAGGCAACAGCTGCACCCAACAGAGGGTCCAGGCTAGGGTCTGAACCTGGGAATTTACAGCCAGAGTTGGGAGTCAGCAGGGAAAGGAGCTTTCTCATAGGCACCAGGAAGCCAGCAGCACACCTTCGATCTCAGGATCAGAGGAGGAGAAGGGCAATCAGTGGTAGGGTAGAGAGTTCACCTCTGCTGTCTCAGAATCCAGCACTGATCCAGGCATGCAACGGGCAGGCAGCAGAAGTTTGCTTAATTAGTGAATGAGTACAGAATTGTCGGATGAGAAGGTCAAGGTGAGGGGTTTAGGACTCTACCTGGGGAAGGACAGTGTGACTTGTGAGGTGGGCACAGAGGCTTAAAGGGGCATGCTGGGCTGGACATGCCCTCCCTTAAGACTTAGTGCCTCTGGGCAAACATGAGTGAACGTTGCTTCTACTTTCATGCTAGGGCATTGGTTCTTAACAGGAGCAATTTTGCTATCCAGGGGGACATACAGCAAAGTTTGGAGACATTTTGGACTGTCACAACTGGGGGAAAGGGTTACTGGCATCTAATGGGGCAAAGCCAGGAATGCCGCTAAACATCCTACAATGCACAAGACAGACTCCACAACAAAGGGTTGTCTGGCCCCAAATGTGAGGGTTGAAAAGCCCTTTTCTATAGCCTATGGGAGTACCACTGCTCCCTTGATCCTGAATCTCAGGCCTCATTTAGATGTATTTTAGTCACCATAATTAAGATCACTACCATCAGTAAAGATTTACTGAGTACTGACACATATATAAGTAGATACCTACTGTCTTGTACTTCTGTTCCTTAAAACAGATGACAGTGGTTTGGCATCCAGAGAAGGCCAATGGGAACACAATCCATTGCACAGTCCAGCTGGAGATGTGAGATCACACCAGTATCACCCTGAGGCAGGGCACCACTGTACCCTGAGTGGGGGCACCAGACCAGGGACTTCCCTTTAGCCTTCTGGAATTGGGAACCCTGGATGTAGACCTGGAAGGGTCCATAGGAGCCTCTTGTCCCCCTGCTTTATCTTACAGGTGAAGCAGCTGAAGTCTGAGAAGAAAATGACTGTCCAGGGTCACAGGGAAAGTGCAGGCCTGGGAGCACAGATCTCCGGGCTGCCAGCCTAGTGCTTTTTCTATGAAAAAGAGTCTCTGGTGATGTAAGTTTCTAAAAGGCACCTGCAGCAGTGAGAAGTGTGTGATAGGCATGAATGACTTGAAAGCCTTTCAAACATCCAGGTAATCAGGTGCCGTTCCCTTTAGACTGACCACTGCTCAGGGAGCCAGGGACTAATAGAAGGTTCTGGTGGGCATCTGTGGTTCATTCACCTTCAACAGAAAGATAATTGCTTGAAGATACTGTATTTAAGCATTCATGGGGAATCCCCAAACATCCAAAGACTAACATGACTTTATAAAAGTTAGAATATTTATCCCCTAATGTTCCAAGGAAAGGCGGTACTAATAAATAAAAAGATGAGCACCACAAATAGGGACTGATTTTTTTCCCCATTCCTCAAGCCCCTGATAATTATTTTCAGGATAAAAAGTTGTTATTCACTTGTCCAGGGAGAACATGCTGGTGACTGGCTTATTTGGAGTGGAAATTAAAGAGCACAGGCTCAGCCAGAAAAGTGGGGTCATCTAACAAGTCACAGAGCAGTAGAATTCCCTCTGCTCCTCAACTGCCCTCCACCTAACCACCTCCGGAGACTGTTCCTGCAGCATCCACCCTCTAAGGCATTTTTATCCCCACGCCTCAGGGAAGAACTAAATCTGCACCACTCGATGACCTACTAGATATCTATGCCAACCCTCCAGTGTGTAATGAATTTGTTTACTGAGTCACCCTTCTTTCCCTCTAGACTGTGAGATCCATCCCTAGTGCTTGGCACAGGGACAGTCATACAGCAGGTGCCCAAGAAGTATTTGTTGATTTGTCAAAACCAGGTTCCTGGTCAAGTATGAGAGGTGGTACCCCAGGGGAAAATGTGCATACCAGAGGAGAAATGGGGTATGTGTGCAGGGAAAGAAGAATTAAATTCTGTTTTCATGTCCCCATTGTACCCAAGAAGGAAGGATGCTGATATTTCCTGATCTCCTATTCTGCACAAGGCACTTACACTCACAGGGTTAGTCCTCCCGACAATGCTGTGAACAAAGTATTATGGTCTCTGGTTCACTGATAATGAAATGGCTACTAGAGCGCTGGGATTACATGGCGCCAAAGCACAAGTTTTCCTGGTCCATCCACCGAGCTGTGTCTTGCACCATAAACAGCCTATTTCCAATGCGTCAACAAAACCTGAGGATGCCAATTTGCACAGGTGGGAATTTGTCCCATAAGAGCTTCAGTCTGTGGATGTTCTCATATTTAACATGGACACTTAGTAAAAGTAGCTGGTTTTGCTATCAGAGCACTAGAAGTCTATTTTTTAAGCAGATATACATAAATAAATAGACTTGATTTGATTTGTGAACTTAAGATTTATAAAGTGATTTATTTGGAAGGTCCTAAAAAGATACAAATAAACTACATTTTGCTAAGCACTTAATGAATTGACTTTAGTGTTTAAATTCCCTGGAATCAGCTCTATTTCAAAAAATCTAGGGCTTACCACAATCATTAACCATAGGAGGCATTTAGTATAATGGAAAGGATGGAGCGTGAAAAGAGTAGGGTTGGGTCACCATGCTGCCTTTTAGGAGCTGATTCTCAGTTTTCTTATCTGTAAAATGGGAGTAATAACACGCAGCTCACTCAGGTCTATTTTGAGGACATGGAGGCAAAAGCTTTTTTGTAAACTGCAAAGCGACATACAAGCATTTTTACAGTTGTAGAAATTTCAGCATTTTATGCCCACTTATGAACACTCAATTTCAAAGAAGCTTTCATCATGTACATAGAAAAAGTTAAAAATAAAAACTACCACCCTGAAGAGTGTAGAGTGGTCAGACCACTTCTGCATGTCAGTTTCTGAGTTCACTGTCTTTCCTTTCCCACTGCATGCTGGGGCTGAGAGGGCCTTGTAATTTGTAGCATCGTTAACTAGCGTAACCACAGATGCTATTCTGCTGCCTTATGAAGGCACAATCCTTATTAACCTCCAGCACTCAGAGGCACACGCTGGAGATCCTGCTCTTGTTGTGAGGATAATTACAGACATTTTTAGCTTTCCAGGATTTTTTTTAAAGAACAAAATGTACTGAAGAAATCTGAAACCACCATGTTGAAAATATTGTGGAAGTTTAATTAAAATTTTTTTAAAAAAGTTAGGTATCTATGGGGCCTAAAAAGCATCTCAAAACTGTCTTTTGGAACACTCTATCTGTAAGATGCTAATGGGTGCTCCATAGAAAGCTGTCTGTGGTCAGATGGGCCTGGAAAAGGCCAGGATGACAAGGTGAACGCATGGCTGTGGGACTGGCAGACGTGGACCATGATGATATGCACAGACCTCTAAGAGCAGACATGGTGAGCAAAGGGTCTCAAATTTACCTGGAAACCTCTATTCCTCAGGACATCTGGGGAACTAGTTTTTCACAGAACTTTCAGAACCTCTGCTTAAAACTGGTTTTCACACAGTGCTCAGCAGGATCCCAGAGGCTCCTGGAGGGGGTCTAAGGAGCTACAGAGGGCTGGGGCTAAGGTCCCCTTGTTCCTTGCAGAGCAGATCCCCTAAAAACTTGAAAAAGTACTGCTCTAGAACAGGTAACGACATGAGGCCTTTGAGTCGGCCTAAACCTTACTGTTAATCTTCAGACCACAACATTGCCTCTGCTTTTCTGAGCCAAGCAGTGCAGAGCAGAGTCACAACATGATATCTGATCCCGGGTTCACTCCTCCCTTAACCTTGGGCAAGTTCCTTGACCTCCCCAGCCTCTGCTGCTCGGCTGTGCAATGGCCATGGTGCTCATCTCGCAGACTCCACAGGGGACACGACTGGCACTCAGCAGAGGCTCAATAAACAACACCCCCTGCATCCCAAACATTACTTTGTAGCTTTTATTTTTTATTTTATTTAAAAATTCTCAGCTCACCATCAGTGAAGCCATTTTCACCCTACAGCTCTGTGTCACTCTGCTGTGCCCGTGGTAACTTACGTCTCTTCATCCTGCCTTTGTCATTCCTCCTTAAAACAGTTTTTGTCTATTTTTCTCGTCACACAAGGGATACACATTCCTTGTAGAAGATTTTAAAAAATTCAGACAAGAAAAAAAAAGAAGGAAAACAAAACAAGATAAAATTGTCCATAATTCCACCACTTGGAGCTATCTTGTTAACACAAAAACATATTCCTTTTCAATTTAAAAGCTCATCTCAGAAATGTCTGTGAAGCTTCCTGGGTTTATTCTACGCTATGTTGTTAAACTTACATTAACCCAAAACTCCCATTCTTCTTTACTTCTTTTTTTTTTTTTTTTTTTTTTTTTTTGAGACGGAGTCTCGCTCTGTCACCCAGGCTGGAGTGCAGTGGCCGGATCTTAGCTCACTGCAAGCTCCGCCTCCCGGGTTCACACCATTCTCCAGCCTCAGCCTCCCGAGTAGCTGGGACTACAGGCGCCCGCCACTTCGCCCGGCTAGTTTTTTGTATTTTTTAGTAGAGACGGGGTTTCACCGTGTTAGCCAGGATGGTCTCGATCTCCTGACCTCGTGATCCGCCGGTCTCAGCCTCCCAAAGTGCTGGGATTACAGGCTTGAGCCACCGCGCCCGGCCTTCTTCTTTACTTCTATCTTTCCTACTTTCTGTTTCAAAAATAATTCTAGCACATTCACATTTGAATTCCAACAATACAGGACAAGCTGAACACAAATACAAATCCTCCTTCCCTCCTTCCACCTCATCCATCCCACTCATCTCCCAAGGAAACCACTGTTAAATGTTGTATTTACAGACATTTTCCTATTTATTTTCATATTATAGTCATAAAATATGACTTGATGCTTAAAAACATAAAATATGATCTTAGATCTACTGTTTTATTTCTCAAGCCTCTTGAATCATCGTTTCAGTGTATCTGGCCTTAAAACTAAACCTAGTATTTTCCCTGAGATAACTTTCTTCAAAGTCTAGAGCGGCGCTGCTTGGTTTCGGTGTGTATGAGGTGCTTGGAGAACTTGTTAAAAAGCAGAATCGGAGTCAGTGGGGTCTGGAGTGGAGCTGAGACTCTGCATTTCTCATCAGCTCATGCTGTAGGTTCCCTGGAGCACTTCGAGGAGCAAGGCTCCAGGACACTCATCCACCCAAGGCAGGCATCCATCTCCTTTGCTTACATAAACTCCATGATGAGTGTTGTTCCTGTGTATCTCAGGCACCTGTATCACCAGCTGTCTTTGACTGGCTAGACTTAAGCCCATGCACAAGTCTCCCTCAAGATTTGGGGTAGCTGTTGGTATGGAGTTCCTTGGAGTTCCGGCTTCCCAAATAAAAGGGAACTCGGTGTTCAGGCATCTTCGGCATGTGGCAAACATCCAGAGGAGCAGCAGACATCTTGACCAGAGCACCACACTCCTGAGAGTGTGGCATGGTACTGGACCAAAAGACAGCTAAGGGAGCAGCAGTGAGGGGCTTTAGCCCTAAGCGGGGAAAGAAGACAGAAGAAGCACAGCAAGATGCAGACACCCAAGTTTAGCGAAAGTGGTCAAGTATTTGTCGACAACTGAGTTGAAGTGGTAGGTGGAGCCTGAGAAGTGGAGATGGGTGAG